>NW_027186473.1:66076884-66151213 GCF_028583685.1 Petaurus breviceps papuanus | reverse complement strand
GCATATGAATACACATGGGAATGTGTGTATATATGTTTACAGGTATAAACAGAGGGTACAGGACCAATTTAAAAACTCATTCCTACTTGTGATTCCCGGAGGTAGGGAGGGAGGGAGGAAATACAGGTTATTTTCTGGTTAATGTAAAATAGCTCTTGACATTTCTATTATTTATAAAGTCTATAGTGGTACTTAAATTTTCTTTTGAAATTTAACACAAATGGGAAAAATCTTTTGTGATAGCACATATTCTTACAATGTGTAAATGATACCTTTTGTCTTGAAATGTTAAACAGGCATGAGAACCCCAGGGAAACTCAAGTAGGAATGAGTATTATCACACTGTGAAGCTTTCTTAAAAAGCAAAGTTTCCCTCAAAATCTTCTAAGACATTTCCCCACTTGAAATTACCTAAATAAATTAAAGAGTGGGTCCAAATATTTCAAAAATCACTGTGAGGAAAGCATTTTATAAAGTACTATATCAATATGAGCTATTACTACTGTCTTAAAAGTTTCTTTTAAGGGGGTGGCTAGGTGGCGCAGTGAATAGAGCACCGGTCCTGGAGTCAAGAGGACCCTGACTTCAAATCTGGCCCCAGATACTTAACACAAAAACTAGCCGTGTAACTTTGGGCAAGTCAACCCCAATTGCCTTCCAAAAAGCAAAAAAAAAAAATTTCTTTTAAGTTGCATGAAAGAATAAGGAATAATTACAGTATAGATTACTTGGGTAATTAACTAATGATGTTTTTCCTTTTAAACATCTGATTAAATAATCCTTTCACATGAAAGGTCTTTTATTATGAGACTTAATTAAAAAATAAAACAACAACACCCTTTCACAAATTACATTCATAGATTTTCTTTCAGACCAATTTGTGTGTGCAATTATTAACTAATACCAGGTACCAGCTCTAGGGCTTATGGTAAACATCTTTAACCTTTAAGTGCATTCCATTTCATCACAGTAACCCATACAGGCATCCAGTCTTATGGTACCACTGCAACCCAGGGGCTTGTTACTCTCAACAGACTTGTGAGATGTTCTTTCAATCACCATTATTCTCTCTACGCATTTTTATTTCATGACCTGGATATAGTACACTAATAGTACTGGCTTTACTTCATATTCTGTGCTAAACATTTAAAACCCTGAAAATAGCAATGAATTGGGAAATGACATGCACCAAGGGAAAATGCTTTTGGGAAAAAATAACTTTCACAAACAGATTAAGTCAATTAGACTTCATGAGTTCAAACTAATGACAGAACATTCATTTTTCAAACTCATTAAAATATCTGAAGTATAGAAAACTGCATTTTAACTGCAATTTTATTAAACAATCTCAACTAGGCTGTGATTCATGGATGAATGACTGGAGATTTCACATTACTTTCTCTCACAGTTTGCTCCTGTTACACACAGCAGTTTGTTCAGTATAGGGTTCAAAATTCAAGCTCTGGAACATCTAGCAAAAATCTTTTTGTTTGTCTTGGAGAGATGATTCCAATATGATCAAGGCAAAAGAAGGATAAGTAGCTCCCACTCCCAGATGGAGTCTACTTATATAGTCTGTACTGCACAAATAGGGGAATAGGACACACAGAGTAACTGAGCTAAGAATCCAAACAATTCTGGCAGTAAGAGAAGGAAAGGAATGGGGGGTCTCAGGACAGGTTAATTTGGAGTAAATGAGGTATATATGGAGAAAACAGAGAAAGATTAATCTGTCAATGTGTACATATTTCAAGTGTCATAGCTCAAGCTGTGTTGAAAAAATTTTTTAAAGGATCTGTAAAGGATCTGAAACGTATTGTAGTTTTGTAATAAGCCATACTGTATTAACCAGGAAAGCTAAATCAATCATCACAGATTCTTATTAGTATGTCTGTAAGCTACTGAAAAACATCCTTTTCACTTCTCATTTTATACAGAAAAAAAAACAATCTCAAAACATTTTTGACATCTCCTCATACTAAAAATAAAAGTTAAATTTGAGAATGCTTCCAGTTTGTATATTTCTGATGAAGCACAACATCTGAAATTAAATGAGCTTGGCTTCATTGTGGCTGAGCTGACTCAGAAGAAAGATTTTCACAAAGGCTTGGATACCTGTTTTGATTCTACTCTCCATTTCCTAGAAAAGGAGGAGGAAACATTTTCCTTCCTTCATATGCCAGTAACCCTCTCCTTCCAGAAAAGAAAATTCTGGTTAGTTCTAAAGGTGTGATTGGTCAATCACATAAGGGCTTAAAAAAGCCTTTCCTGAATAGCCTGGGAACCCAATTACCATTTGTAATATTATAGTCTCCAAACTTCCTCTAGTAAATCTTTCACTAGGACTTGGAAAAAGAGAAAAAAAATTGATTAATGGATGCCACTTCCTCTCCCTACACCTGCCCTTTGGTGGCGACATTAATGAATAAATGTCAAAAATGTTGGAAGACAGAATAAAAGCAAGCTCAGGGCATAGAAAAAAAAACACACATGGGAAACCAATCTGTAATATCTGGTGGTGGGTTCTTTAGTATAACCTTAAGTTCGAAAAACTGAGAACAAGTTAAACATGGTCTAGAAAATCAATGCCAGTTCTTTGCTCTAGTAGAAGAGTTGGATTTAGAATCAGAGGACTAGAATTCAAATTTCATATCTATGACATATTATCTCTGTTTTGGGGCAAATCACTTAACATTTCTGGGCCTCAGCTTCCGCATGTATAAAAAGAAATGAACTAGATTGTTTCTAAGGTTTTATCTAGTTTTATCTAAATTATGAACCTATCATCCTTAATGGAGAAGTCAAAAATTTAACTGTAAGAATTGGTTTGATTTTTTTGCTTGTTTTGGTGGATTAGATTTGTAATTTCATCACCCTAGGGAACTCATTTTGAGGAAATCCTGTCTACCAACATATGTCTTCAACTATTTTGCAATGTATGTCTTACAGAGCTGACTGGTATATTAAGAGGTTAAATATTCACCCAGAGTAATACTGTAGGCCAGAAGCAGGATTTGAATCTCAGTTTTCTTGATTCTGGGGCTATCCACTGTTTCTTGATAGAAATTGAAAAAATGTAATTTCATGTCATTTGTAGGGAGAGCTTTCATCATTCTATCATCTCAATTTATTATTAATTCAAATGTATCAATATTGTAATGTGGTATAGAAAATATGAGCAAAAGAAAACAAGAAAGAATGCAAGACACAAATCAATGTGAAGAAGAGAATGAACACTTCAAATGTAGTACCCATAGATTTACCTTGAGTGGTGTGTTTTTATTTTGGTCTAATGCTTTCTTGGAAGGTTTCTGTAATGGGAATGTAAATTTTAAAGATCTTCCCTGCCCCTAGGCTAAAGTGCACCTGGAGCCTGGGGTGGGAGGCTTGTTTTTCAGTAGATACTTCTTGATTGGCCAGTGGGTCCAGAAGGTTGTTACATTCTCTGAGCCAGGAGAAGGCTATATAAACCCTGATGTGTAGCTTTGTTTTGGGGGCTCACTTTGAGAAGTGTTTTGTGATTTGATCTGGATTCTGGAAAGCCGCTGTCCAGAGCCCCCCGGCTTTGAAACCCAGATGTTGATTGGGTATGGATGTAATGGTTGGACAGTTTGAAATCTATCCACTTGATCTGTTTCTGTCTTGATAATTCTGTCTGTATATTCTGAAGTTCGGGGTGCTGACCTCTTTCCCCTGAACTAGGTAAACGATGCATGTTTGACTGATTAAAGTAAGCTTGTTCACCCATTTTGAGTTGCTTTCCTTTATCAAAGCAGATCCAAGAACCTGTGGTGGCAGCAACCCTGAGGACGCTTGGGGTGCTTGCTGCTACAAAATGGCATCACGAACAGGATCAGCAGAGTAAAAGGAAAGTATGGGGGCTGGGATAATTGTTTCCCAGTTGTGGTAGCTGTGATTCTGTGGAGCCATAGAAAAGGAGAGAAGAATGGCCTGCATGCAGACTTCGCTGAGCTGAGAGCAGGAATGGTGAGCTGCCTGCATCGGGACCTGGGCAGAAGCCAGGAGCGGCTGCCGCCTGGGGGAGGAGAAGGAACCCAGGAGTTCGGAATTCAGCCACAGGAAAAGATAAGAACTGAGCAGCAAAGCAGGGGCACTGAATGTGTTTCCTGGCTGCATCCCACAGTTTGGGACCCAGGGGGAGGATGGACTTGTGACTATGGTGGGTGGGATGAAGTGCCTTGAATCCCCAGGGACCCCACCTTGTTGGTTTTGTTGCCCAACCCCCTCTCTGTACTTGGAAGCAGAGGCTAGAGCTGTGTGAGGGGAAGGACACTTCCCTCCCCCCCCCCCCCGAATTTTATATGAACTCTTGTTTTGAATTGAAGTGATAATGCTATGTACTTTGTGTTTGTTTAAGGCCCAGTGGCCACTTTGGTAACTTTAGTTCTGTACCTTGAAAATGTGACCTAAGAGATGTTTAGTGCTAATTCAACAATAAATTGTCTATGCTATGGGCATGAAAGATCTTGGGGCCAAATGTAATGGGAATGTAAATTTTAAAGATCTTCCCTGCCCCTAGGCTAAAGTGCACCTGGAGCCTGGGGTGGGAGGCTTGTTTTTCAGTAGATACATCTTGATTGGCCAGTGGGTCAATAAAGTTGTTACATTCTCTGAGCCAGGAGAAGGCTATATAAACCCTGATGTGTAGCTTTGTTTTGGGGGCTCACTTTGAGAAGTGTTCTGTGATTTGATCTGGATTCTGGAAAGCCGCTGTCCATAGCCCCCCGGCTTTGAAACCCAGATGTTGATTGGGTATGGATGTAATGGTTGGACAGTTTGAAATCTATCCACTTGATCTGCTTCTGTCTTGATAATTCTGTCTGTATATTCTGAAGTTCAGGGTGCTGACCTCTTTCCCCTGAACTAGGTAAATGATGAATGTTTGACTGACTAAAGTAAGCTTGTTAACCCATTTTGAGTTGCTTTCCTTTATCAAAGCAGATCCAAGAACCTGTGGTGGCAGCAACCCTGAGGACGCTTGGGTGCTTGCTGCTACAGTTTCTTAATTTACTCCTTGATTCATTAAAGTTCGTACAATTAAATCTGCCATAATAATAAATCAAAGTAAAATATTTAACTGAATTAAACCCAGTAAAAAGATAATTTTGAAGGAAATTCCATCAAATGTGAAATCTTAAAATATGCTTTAAAGTAAAACCTGGGGAAATTTCATATAATTATACAGTATTAATAAAAATATTTTTCTGATTTATTTCTCCTACAAGGCAGTAGCATTTGAAGGATGTTCTTCTATTTCCTAACATCAAAATAAAAGTTCTCAATGAATCACACAGGGAATAGAATTAAAATTCAAAAGTTATAACCTGAGACTCCAACCTTGAGAAGGTGTTCCTGGCATAGTGCATAATACTGTCAAAATCATATGGTTCTCCAAGGGAGTTCACTTCTTCAGGCTCCATCTTCAGGAAGTTGTATTCTTGACCTACAAATCATTGATAAACACAGAGAGTTTATCTCAATAGATTATACCTAGAAAAGGAAGGGAAAAAATACTTTGGTTCCCTTTCAGAACTCAAGTTTACTTTCTACAAAATTCATGACCAGTATGGGGAGAACAAAGACTTACTTTCAGCTAAACACAATGTATCTAGGTGGTGCAGTGGATAAAGTGCCAAGTAATAAAGACTCATTTTCCTGAGTTCAAATCTGTCCTCAGATATATCATACTAGCTGTATGATCCTGGACGGGTCACTTAACCCTGTTTTCCTCAGTTTCTTCATCTGAATAATTAACTAGAAAAGAAAATGGCAAACCACTCCAGTATCTTTGCCAATAAAATCTCAAAGGTGGTCACGAAGAGTTGGACATGACTGAAAAACAACTGAACAGCAACAAAACACATGTAGCACATGAGGCCCTGCCCTCAATTCAAGGTGGACCCAAATGAACAAAAATTAACTTTGTTAATAAATTATTGTTTAGGGGCGGCCAGGTGCACAGTGAGTAAGAGCACTGGCCCCAGAGTCGGGAAACCTGGAATCAGTTCCAGGCTCAGATACTTAAAACCCACACAAAAATAGCTGGCCATGTAACCTTGAGCAAGTTACTTAACACCAATTGCTTAGGAGCAGCCAGATGGCACAGTGAGTAAGAGTGCCAGCCCCAGCATCGGGAGACCTGGGATCGGTTCCGGCTTCAGATACTCGGCACCCACACGAAAATAACTGGCTGTGTAACCTTGAGCAAGTTACTTAACCCCGATTGCTTTAAAAATAAATAAATAAATTATTGTTTAAAAGAAATCTAATAAAACATATTCTCTTTGGATCCACATACACTTTTTACTAACATCTCTAATTAGAGAGACAGGATGGCACAGTAGAAACAGCACTGACTATAGTATCAAAGGAAAAAGTTCAAACCCTACCTCTGACACTACCTGTGTGACCTTGGGCAAGTCATTAACCTCTCTGGGCCTAAGTTTCCTCACCTATATAATGAGAAAGTTATATTAGATAATATCGGATATCTAAAATTCTGATGTGGAATCTTTAAAACAAATGTCTACTCCTGGATTATAAGCCAGCTTTAGACAATTTAACTGTGTTTTCATCTTATACTCATACCTATTTGTATATCTACTCCCCAATTGCCAAAATCCACTTGTGATCAGTTGTTATTCCATTTTATACTAGAGTTTCAACTCTACATACAAATGCATACACAATTTTACTGCCTTTTAAAACTAGGAAAATTGCTTTCCAGAATCTACTTCAAAAAATAAAACTCCAACAGACCATGAGGATCCATAGAGAAGAAATCTTCCTGCTCTGGGAGTTTTATTTAACAGATGTGGCTGTGGTATAGATAATGATGCTTCAGTTTAGCAGTTAGGTGGTGCAGCAGACAGAGCCAAGTCTGTAGTCAGGAAAACCCCTCTTCCTCAATTGAAATCTGGCCTCAGACACTAGCCATATGATCCTAGACAAGTCACTAAACCCTGTTTGCCTTAGTTTCTCATCTGAAAAATGAGTTGGAGAAAGAAATGGCAAATCACTCCAGTATCTCTGCACAAAAAAAAATTGCCAAATGGGGTCACAAAGCGTCTGACACAACTGAAATGACAGAGCAACAACAACTTTAGTTTAGGTATCAAACATTATTATACCATTACTATTTATTTGTATTTTAGTGTTTAGTCCGCGAACCTCTGGTTGCTATAGTATCTTCATATATATGTACATGTGCATCTTAATTCTACTACTTCTTCAACATCAAAGACCTAACTGATCAAATCTAAGTTGTGTTCACCACCACTGCCAACACACACACACACACACACACACACACACACAGAGACGTTCAGACTATTCATACTTTCTTTTATCTAAATTTGGAAATCACAGGAAGTCACACATATCATCAGTCAATTAATCCATTAGGATTTATTAAATACATACTCTGTACCAGGCATTTGTGTCAAGTGGAAATACTGTTAATTATCAAAATCCTCAAGTGAAATATTATGATTCAGAAAAAAAAACATTGGTTTTATAAGACAATATGACAGATCCCTTACCAGAGAGGAAAAGGCAGAATAAGTTAATACTTATTCTTGCCAATAATGGAAAAATACTTCTGAAAATTGGAATAGTACATTTACATATACACTTGTCCAAAGTCAACACCAGGCTTGAGGCTGGTTTGGGAAGGGGAAGCATCTTTCCTTTCCTACATGTTCCAAGGAAACCCCAGGCCACTCAGAAAGGATATAAGTTAGGGTGAATGATGTGGGAATCAGGTTGGGGATGTGAAAAGGCCAATGGAAATTGTGGTCCCAGGTGTTCAGACTAAAGACTGCAAGCTTACTGACAACAGTGTAACCTCTGTGAATTCTGGTCAGTTAACTCCTCAGGCTCCTATAACCTCATCTTCCTATCATATCTGCCATCTAGACTACAGTCCTTTACTGGAGAAACCCTATAATCACTCTGATTATAAAAAAGAAATGAAACTAATCTTCAGAAGAAGCTGTTTTACATGGATAAGGACACTATAATAACTATGGACCAGGGCCATAACATTATAAAGTATTCAGACAGAATTCGTAATACATAAGTTAAATGCTCTTCATTTTTTTAAGTCTGAGTATGTGAATCATTCATTGATTCATTCAGCAAATATTTATTAAATGTCTACTGTGTGCGCACTATTTTAGGTAGGATTTGAAAAGAATGTACATGCAAGGCAAAAACCAGGAGGAGGAGGGAATGGAACTTTAAAAAAATATTATTGAAAATTATATATCTTGGATCTTAATAAGATTAGCATTATCAAAAGTCACTTTTGACATTTTGTGAAGCTATTAATCTTAACATCAAAAAAAAATCACCCATTAAAATTTCTAATTGGAGTGAAAATAAGAAGACTATTGTTTGACTTCCAATCAGTTCAACATTTATTAAATACCTACTATGTGAAGAGCACTTGGTTAGGCATTGGAAATATAAAGACAAGAAAGAACATAGTGCCTGACCTTGAGGAGTGTACAATCCAACTGAGGAGAGCAAGACAAGTAAATGTATGAGGTACTTATTTGCTAGCATATATTGGCAATCAATACTGGATGCATTTGCATCAAAATTGTAAATCCCTGGTATACAACCTAAGATTCACTGAAAAGGAAGGAAGGAAGGAAGGAAGGAAGGAAGGAAGGAAGGAAGGAAGGAAGGAAGGAAGGAAGGAAGGAAGGAAGGAAGGAAGGAAGGAAGGAAGGGAGGAAGAGAGGAAGGGAGGAAGGGAGGAAGGGAGGAAGGGAGGAAGGAAGGGAAGCATGGTGGGAAGTAACCCAGAGAGGAGAGTTCTGTTAATGAATTTTAAAGGAGAAATCAAAGAAAATGACCCAGAGCTAAGGGAACACATTCAATTTTGTTTCTCTCCTACTTCTTGGTCAGGTACCCCATATGTGAAAATCACTGCATAGGTACCACCTCCAATACGCATCTACCAACATAAAGAGAATAAAAATGTCAATAAAGTAGAAGACCCTAAAAGAATTCTGATAAAAGGGGAGTGTCTAGACATAGTAATAGAAGAAATATGAGTATATTCCAAGAATTCATGAAGTCAATAGTCAGTCAGTAAACAAGCATATACTATGTGATTAAAAAGTGAAAGACAATAGGATAAGCCCTGGAGATACAAAGAATTGGGGACACATGTTACCTGCCCTCACATTCTTATGGGGGAGATAACATAATTTTGTATAAGGTGAATAGGATAAAAGGGAGGTGAACTTAGTGGGGAGTGACTAGTAGACTTTGGCAGGGGGGTGACTGGGAGCGGCTTCTTACAGAAGATGGGATTTGACCTGAGTCATTTTAGGAAGTCAGGGAAGCTAGGAGTTGGAGGTAAGAAATTGGGAGTATTCTAGAAATGGAGGACCATTAATGAAAACGTACAAATTTAGTAATTGGCATGTTGTTTGTATATAAGGAACATCAGCTAGGCCAAAGTAGATGGATTTGAGGGTATGTGAAGAAGATTGAAGTATATGCAGACTAGAAATGTAGGGAAAAAAACAGGTTGTGAAAAGCTTTAAATGTCAAGAGAGATGGGATCTAGTTGAGCTAGTCATCTAGTTTGGCTCTATACCAGAAAACATGAATGGAACGAGAAAGAAATAAAGCTGGAAAGGTCATTAGGCACCAAAATATATGGGACTTTAATTTCCAGACTAATAAGTTTATATTTTATCCTATAGACAATGGGAAGTTACTCAAAGTTTCTGAATAGGGGAATATCCTAAAGGACATAATCTAATTTGTGCACTGTCAAGAGTGTGGGTGGGGAGTAAAGTATAAGATTTTTACACACACTTTTATCTGTCAATTTCTCTCCCTCATCACCTTTCCCATGGAGCATATGGTAATCTCCTCCTACTCTTACTCCTTGCCTCAAGTGAATTATGAAGATCATTTTAGCAACCACATGAAGGATGGATTGGAGATGGCAGAAAGAAATATATTCTAATACTCGTGGAAAGAGGTGATGGGATGTGATAATGAACTGACCTTAAGCCTTAGCTCTGAGTACAGTTCTATATGAAGGTTCTTCTCTTTCAAAAAGTCTTTACTAACTAGACCAAACTGGTCTTGCTTGCTCCAATTACTTCAATTACCCCCCCTCCATCTCTGCTCTTTCAGTATTATTGAATATCTATCATTTCTGCAAAAATGGGTCTGGATAAAGATTCAGAAAAAGAGAGGCAATCTCTGCTTTTAAGAAATTCCCCTAATATTCATGCACAGGTACAGCCAAATACAAGAGTTTATTTCTTTTACAATGGTTTTCTGTGTATATCTATTTGCCCAGACTTCCTCATTCATAAGAGCATGAGTAATTTTTGAGTTACTTCTTTTCTGATTTTCTAAAACACTATGCAAAGAGTTGGCCATATATTTCATCTTTACAAACTCTTTCTGATGGGCCAACTTCACCTTTTTTTCAAACCACTGAAAAGAAACACATTTCAGAATTTTATTTTTTCACACAAACTTCCCTCTCCTAAGAATATGAAAGAATCAGCTTTGGGCCCAAGTAAATGAATGTTCTATTGATTCCTCAATTGCAGTATCCTTCTGTGCTTGTTTGAATGTCAGGACTTCTCAACGCTATGCTAAGCAGGAAAGTCTTCATTTCTAAGGGGACCAAAAATAGCTAATATTTTACACTAGTCATAAGTAAGGAAATAATCATCCTTATACCAAAACCTGAGATTGTTCATACTTAAAATGCAAATTACCCAGCAAGAGCATACAGCAAGAAGGAGTCTGTATGGAAGTTTTAACGTACAGGTCTCCAAGAACATAATGAGAAGTAAAGACATATGCAGAAATTCCAACTAAAAATAGGACTAGTACACATCACCATCAAAGAAAATTGGGTTTTAATTTTAAAATTTGTTCCAATTTTTTCAAAGCTTTTTTGAAGCTATAGTATTTGTTATTATATCAAATCTAACCTAAATCACTCAGCAAAAATAAAATAGAATGCTGTGCTCAGCATGAACATTCCCAAACTCATGCTTCTTCAGAAATTTCCTATTTCTGGAAAGGCACCACCATTATTACACTCACCCTCATCTTCCACAAGACTGATCCCCTACTTTCCCTCATACTTCCCTCACATACAATCAAATTCCAAATCTTGTGGACTTCACCTGCAAAATAGTTTATATTTGTCTGATTCCTTCTATCCACATTGGCACTAATCTGGTTGGAACTCTTATTGCTTCTTGACTATAACACAGTAACAGACTCCTAGGTGGGCTTCTTGATTCAAGCCTCTCCCCTTATCATTCTTACTTTCTGCAAGCTGCCAAAATTATATTTCTAAGATACAGGTCTTGCAATGTAACTCTTCTGTGTAATGAATTTCAGTGTCTTACTTTTGCTCCAGATTCAAATACAAACTCTTCCATTCAGCAGTTAAAACCTTTCACGACTTGGCTTCAGTCTCCTACTCCAGACTTATATACAACTATGCTCTATGCACTGCACAGTCTCATCAAAACAGCCTTCTTGTTCTTCACACACATTTCTGTGTCTTTGTAGAGTCTGTCATACTGCTTGAATAACAGTCCATCCTTTCTTCCACCTCTTTGCATACATATCTTCTTTCAAAGCTCAGTTCAAGCACCTCATGCTACACGAGGCCTTACCTTATTCTCCCTGCTAGCTGCTAGAGTCTCTTGTCAAAATTACCTCACATTAATTTTCTTTATCTGTTGTATGCATATTCATATGTACATGTCTTCCATGATAGAATCAAATCTCTCTGAGGACACAGGCTGTTTATTTTTATTTTTTTGTCTTTCTATTCCTGGCACCTGGCATAGTGACAGTGCCTGAAACAGGTGGTGCTCAATAAATATTTATTAACTGAATGACTGATAGATAGATGTTGAGGTCATGGGAATTAAAAGTAGGGGAGGAGCTTAGAGATAATTTAGTCCAATGCCCATTTTACAGAGGAGGAAAGGAAGATGTAAAGGCATGAAACATGTCTATATAATTTTAAAGTGTCTGATCCAGGACTTAAACTTCAGTCTTTCCTGAATATAGGTCTTGTATACTTTCAAATTATGTAAATACTGTGGATTGATATGAGAGAAAAAATGAAAATGAGAATTTATCAGGGCCTTGAAAATACAATATGTAATAGTTGTGACAGAGTGGAAATAGTACTGGTCTTAGACCCAGGAAATTTGAATTATTGTCCCAGCTCAGATACTGCTTCACTATGTGACTTTGGTCAAGTCACTTACCTTTGATGTCTGTTTCCTTTCCAATGGAAATGAAATAGTAATACACTTCTTGCCTCAGAAGTTGGTTAAAAGAATTAAATGAGATAGCAGATATAAAGAAATTTTCATCAGAAAGCATAGTGTGAATTAGTTATGATTAAAATATTTCCCATTTATAAAACATTTATCATTGTACTATGTGCTTTTCTCACAACAGCCCTGTGAGGCAGGTAGGCAAAGTAGAATAGTAAATAATCACTGTACTTGGGAGTCAAGAAGATCTAGTTTCAAATTCAGTCTCAGATACTTAGTACCTATGTTATATTGAGGTTCAATTTCTTAATCTGGAACATAAGGAGAACAATAGCACATACCTTACAGGACCAGTCAGATATCAAATGAGATACTATCTGTAAAGTGTGTTGCAACTTTAAAGCACTATAAAATGTTCACTTATTATTATCAGGGCAAGAAGTATTACCCTCATTTTAAAGATGAAGAAGCTTAGGCTAACAGTTTACATGACTTGTCAAGTATCATCTCCCAAGTATAAGAGCTTGAGCTGGAACCCAGGTCTTCTAGCTCTAAGTTCATTTTTTTTTTACCGGAGGCCTCCAGGTGGGTGGAGCCAAGATGGCAGGGCAAAAACAGGGACTTGCTTGAACTCTCCCCTAAACCCCTCAAAATACCTGTAAAAATGATTTTAGCCAAATTCTAGAGCAGCAGAACCCAAAAAATGGAAGAGTGAAACAAATTTCCAGCCAAAGACAATCTGGAAGGTCAACAGGAAAGGTCTGTTGCACCAATCTGAGTGAAGAAGTCAGTGCAGCATGGGCCATAGCAGCATAGACTGGGCAGAGCAGGCCTCAAGGCACTGAATCAATGGCAGCTGTGGCAGTTTCCAGACTTCTCTACCCACAAATGTCAGACTTAGAAGGTCAGTAGGAAAGGTCTGTCAGACATGGGTGAGAGAGGAGTGCAGTTCCACCCCAGCCCCAGTGTGGCAACTAATACAGCAGCAGCAGTGGCTGCTTCAGCAGCTCTCTGTCCAGAGACTGTGGGGGAATTGTGCAGTTGATCAGAAGGGGATTGCAGGGATCTCTTTGCTGGCACTGAGACAGGATTCTCTTGTTTTGCCCATGCTTCAATCTGAGTCACAGTCCTAAGTGGAAGTCCTGAGGCAAGGAAGAGCACTAGTGTGGTGAAACTTATGGCAGTGGGAGAGATAGAATCCTCCTCACAGTTCCAAAGAAGAAAAGAGTGATTGCGGTCACTTACAGAGCAGAGTACAAATCAGGAGAGGAGTACACACCTCTCCTTTGATTATTATTATTATCTAGGAAGAATTGAAAATTTACAAGTCCCTAAAAATATCTCTGAAAATAGCAACACAAAACCCCTGAAGCTTGGGACAGAACACTCTCCACTCTGGAAGCAGAGTCCTTCCTTAACAAAGAACTAAAAAGTCAAGTAATTGGCTACGAAAATGAGAAAACAGCAGAAAATAAAAGAGACTATAGAATCTTACTTTGGTGTCAAGGAAAGATCAAAACGTAGAACTAGAAGAAGACAACAAAGTCAAAATTTCTATATCCAAAGCCTCCACGAAAAAATACAAAATGGTCACAGGTCATGGAGGAGCTCAAAAAGGATTTTGAAAAACAAGTAAAATAAGTAGAAGAAAATTTGGGAAGAGAAATGATAGGGATGCAAGAAAACCATGAAAAACCAGTCAACAGCTTCCTAAAGGAGACCCCAGAAAATGCTAAAGAAAATAACACCTTAAAACATAGACTAAGGCAAATTGAAAAAGATGACCAAAAAGTCAATGAGGAAAAGAATGCCTTAAAAAGCTGAACTGGCCATATGGAATGGAAAAGGAGGTCCAAAAGCTCATTAGAGAAAATAATTCCTTCAAAATTAGAATAGATCAAATGGAAGCTCTTAATGAGACTTAATCAGAAATCAAGAAATTACAAAACAAAACTAAAAGAATGAAAAAAAATAGAAGAATAGAATACAATGTGAAATGTCTTGTTGGAAAAACAACTGACCTGGAAAATAGATCTGGGAGAGATAATTTAAAAATTATTGGACCACCTGAAAGTCATGATCAATAAAAGAACCTAGACAGCATCTTTCAAGAAATCATCAAAGAAAACTGCCCAGACATTCTAGAACTAGAGGGGAAAAGAGAAATTGAAAGAATCCACTGATCAACTCCTGAAAGAGATCCCAAAAGGAAAACTCTTAGGAATATTATAACCAAATTGAAGAGTTCCAGGTCGAAGAGGAAATATTGCAAACAGCCAGGAAGAAACAATTCAAGTATTGTGGAAACACAATCAGGATAACACAAGATTTAGCAGCTACATTAAAGGATTGGAGGTCTTGGAATATGATATTCCAGAGGTCAAAGGAGCTAGGATTAAAAGCAAGATTCACCTACCCGGCAATATTGAGTAAAATACTACAGGGGAAAAAATGGATATTCAGTGAAATAGAGTATTTTTAAGCATTCTTGATGAAAAAAAAAAAGAAAAATTGACTTTCAAATACAAGACTCAAGAGAAGCATGAAAAGGTTAACAGGAAAGGGAAATCATAAGGGACTTATTGAAACTGAACTATTTACATTCCTACATGGAAAGATATTTTAACTCATGAGACCTTTCTTAGTATTAGGGTAGCTGGAGGGAATATATATATATATATATAAGCATGCATGTATGTATGTATGTATGCATGTATATAGACAGAGGGCACAGGGTGAGGTGATTATGAAGGGATGATATCTAAAAAATAAAATGAAGGGGTGAGTGAGAAATGTACTGGGAGAAGGAGAAAGAGAGAGGTAGAATGGGGGTAAATTAACTCACATCTTATATAAAAGGAGGTAAAAAGCTTTTACAGTAGAGGGGAAGAGAAGGGAGGTGAGAGGGAATGAGTGAACCTTATTTTCATCAGATTTGGCTTAAGGAGGTAATAACATACACACTCAATTAGGTATGAAAATCTATCTTACTCTACAGGAAAGTACAGGGAAGGGGATAAAGGGGGAGTGATAGAAGGGAGGCAAATGGGAGGAGGAGGTAATCAGAAGCAAACCTTTTTTTAGGAGGGACAAGGTGTTAAAGGAGAGAATAGATTTAATGGGGGGAAGAATAGGATAGAGGGAAATATAGTTACTCTTCTACAACATGATGGTTATGGAAGTTATTTGCATGACTACACATGTATCACCTATATTGAACTGCTTACTTTCTCAATGAGGGTGGGTGGGGAGAGAGGAAGGGGGAGAATTTTGAACTCAAAGTTTTAAAAACAAATGTTAAAAATGTTTTCATATGCAACTGGGAAATAAGATATACAGGCAATGGGGTATAGAAATCTATTTTGAAAATAGAAGGGAAGGAGGAAAGATTGGGGTGTAATAGAAGGGAAGACAGATTGGGAAAGGGGTAATCAGAATTTGTGCTGTCTTGGTGAAGAGGAGGGGAGAGACATGGAGAAATTTTGGAACTCAAAAAAAATTTTTTTTGGAGTGGGAAGGCAGGGCAATTGGGGTAAAGTGACTTGCCCAAAGTCACATGACTAGTAAGGGTTAAGTGTCTGAGGCCAGATTTGAACTGAGGTCCTCCTAACTCCAGGGCCAGTGCTCTATTCACTGCACTACCTAGGCGCCCCAGAACTCAAAATCTTGTTGAAGTGAATGTTAAAACTAAAAATGAATAAATTAATATTTTTTAAATAGGCCTCCAAAGATGTTAGTCTAACCATAAGTAAAACTTAAATTTCCCCTAATGGACCTTCTTTTATACTTAGAATTTATTTATTTATTTTTAGTTTTCAAAATTCATTTTCATAAGATTTTGCATTCCAAATTTTCTGCCCATCTCTCCCCTATCCCCCCACCAAGATGACAAGCATACTGATTACCCCTTCCCCCAGTCTGCCTTCTCTTATTGTCCTCCTTACCCACGGAGCATCTTTTAGAAAATAAACTGAAAATTGAAACCAAAGCTACTAGGTCATTTGAGAATGAGTGTAGATACTGCTAAGGCAACACCTCCAAGAAACTCAGTGAAATATCTCTAATTTGTCCTATATATTTAGGGTTCTTCCTTGTGGGAAAGCTATGCTAAATTTATTTAAAATATGAAGAAAGGCACAGCCATAGACTGATTAGGGCTCAGGCAAGATGTTGAATTTGGACCTGGACTCCAATAGTCACTTAATCTCTCTTGTACATAAAATGAGGACCTTTAAGGTCTTCCAGCTCTAATCTACAGTCCAACAAGCCTAACACCAAGAGCAACCCTGAGTCCCAGAACATGATACTTTCCATCTAACAATTTCAGGAAGAAAACATATACAAAAAATAAGTGTATTCAGAAACAACAAAGCCAAAATTCATGTTTGGATCACTGACTCACATTTCTATTCGAATAACCTTTTGTGTTGTCAAGAGGATTAGGTGGAGTGAATACACTGACTGTAATGTAATATACTGAATACACTGGCTGTGATGTTACCTGACCAAATACAGATTTTTAAAAAGTTGCATTCAAGGTTGAAAACTGACAATGAATAATGTTTAGAAGAGAAATGCTATCCCCTCAGAAAATTTAAAAAAATTTTTTTCACCAAAAGACAACCTTTATTTTCAAGTGAAACAAATAAAATCTTCTAGATTCAACTAACAAGTTTCAAAGCCAAAGGAGCAAATCAGAAAGCCTTTCCCACTGACTACAAAAGCACAAAGACAGTCTGTCAAAAACACTATCTAAGTACCTATCACATGCCAATCACTGTATTAGGCATAGTGGAAAAATAAAGAAAGTGAATATCAAGAATGGACCTTCCTTTCAAAAACAAGAGACTAAATAAACCAAATATTACTTGAGATGAATTAAAGTGTTTACATTAACATATCCAAAGATCAGCATATGTTTCAAAAAAATAAAACCAGAGGATAAAATGAAGAAAAAAATGCGATGTGAAGATGCTCAGGGAACCTTTAAATGTGACATATCTATCACCTCACCTGGCTGGATGTTTTCTCTTATGATGGTTACATGTTTATCTCGGTCTGGTCGAGTATGTTCATGCCAGAAACCTATCACATGGCCCAATTCATGGACAACAATACCAAATTTATCACAATTTTTGCCAATAGAGATAGCCTGAGGTCCATTGCCTCTTCGACCCACATAAGAACAGCATCTGGAATAGAATGAAAAAGGGAAAGGAAGTCATGGATAAACTACATGAGGAATAGCCCATTTGTGAGTAATCTAGTGTCAAGCAGATGTCATTGTTCACAAAGAGCAAAGCAATCTTTCATTTCTAAAATGTAAGGAGTTTTTATCAACCTTCCAGTCTTACATGTCACAAAATATTCCAGAAAGTGTTAAGAGGAATTAGTTCAGGAATAATCTCCATCTCTCAGAAATCCATAACAATATGGAGGAAGGGATGGATGGATGGATGAATTGAATGAAGGAAGGAATGTAAGAAGGAAAGAAGGAAGGGAAAAATGGAAAGAAGTGAAAAAGAAAGGGAGGAAACAAACGTTTATTAAGTACATATTATATGCCAGATACTATGTTGAGGGCTTTACATTTATATCATTTGATCCTCACAACAACCCTGGGAGGTAGATGTTGCTATTATCCCCATTTTACAATTGGGGAAACAGAGACAGACAGAAGGTAAGTGACTTTTCCAGGATCACACAGTGTCTGAGGCCAGATTTTAACTCAGGTCTTGCTGACTCCACACCCAATACTATTCACTGTATCATCTTGGTGCCTTGTGAAAGGGATCATTTCCCCAGAACTGAATTATAAAGTTCCAAAATTCATTTTAATATTTACAGGAAAAATGTAAGAAGTTCATGTTATTTAATAGGCCCTAAATGACAAAACACAACTATCTGGGTTGAGTAACTTAAAAGTAATGCTATGTTTTTTCCCAAGTATTCCAATTTAATTCCCAAGGCAGTTACACAGTAGTTTTCACAATCCAAGTTAAGCATTCTATGCTAAGCTATCAGACCAATTTTAACATCTTTCTACTCTTTTCATCTTCCATGAAAGTGTCCTGTTCTCAAGCATTTACCACAATAAATATCATGTAATGTTTTTCCAGAAATGTTTTTGTGTGTATGTATTTAGAGCCCACCTATATTTTCAGTTCTTTGAGAACAGGGGCTAATCTTTCAGGGTTGTTTCTTTTTTAATTCTAAATTTCCAATATAACATATTAAAGTTTACAACAAATGCACTCTAATCCATAATTTGCAATCTGTGTACAGATTATATTTTCTGAAAATTAAAATGACTCTCATTTTCTCTCTCTCTCTCTCTCTCTCTCTCTCTCTCTCTCTCTCTCTCTCTCTCTCTCTACCTCATTTGCAGTATTTGTTGATTTCTGAGGTATAAATGCTTACCCTGAAAATTTAACAATCACCTCACATAAGCCAGTGTGAGCTGGCTCCAATACACCTCTAGGTCTAGCTTTCATGCACATACTATAATAGATACCTAAAATGCATATTTGAAAAGGACAAAATGGTACAAATTCTCTAAGATTACATTTTCTAGTCTATATATCACATAGATTGAAGAATAACTTGCAAAGGAAAATTTAAGCAATGAAGCAATATCCTTCATTGCTTTGGGGCAAATCATAACTATGTATATACTTTCAACAACCAGCAATAAGGATCTCATTTGAAATAGCAGATGTAGCAAACATCTACTCAGTTTTGCAGCAATGGTTGTCATTCTTCCCTGATCTTGACTTCTTATTTCATCTATGTACATGTATGTACTTCAAATAAGGAAATTCCTTAAAATAATAGAGATTGACAAGCATTCTGTCATTTACATTCTTAAGAGATGAGTTACACCTAGTGGTTAATTATTTGCCCAGTATCCCAAAGCTCCTAGGAAATACTGGAAACCAGATTTTCCTGATCCTTAACTGGCTCGGTATCTCAGCAGTTCTCAGCTGTTTTCAAATTTTTGTTTTTTGCTCATGTCCATTTTACCCTGAAGAGTTCACAATGGTGAAGTTGGTAACACTGTACGAGTCAAGAGACTTCCACATACATAGTTCCCCTTTAATAGGTAAGTATACTTGCTGAGTTCTTTGGGACTTCAAAGTGTAATGTGCTTTAAGGTTACTGTGAATATTTAATAGTCAAGTTTAACTTATTTTGTGACTACTATATAAAACTTATGTTAAAATCATTATAAATTATCTTTTTTGTAATGCCATAATATCCAAATTTTCACAACCCACCTGGTGTAGTATGATATATGCCACCCTATGAGACCCTCTGCTCTATTATATCAAAACTTCTCTACATGGGGTGGGGCCAAGATGGCGGCACAGAATCAGGAAAACTTGAAACCACCTGAAATACCTATAAAAATTACTCTAAAAAACTTTAGGGCTACAGGACTCACAAAGTGACAGAGAGAAACATACCTTCCACTGAAGGCAGCCCAGCAGGCAAAGAGGAAGGGTCCATCACAGTGCACTGGGAGCAGAGCACAGCCCCACCTGAGTGCATGGGTTTTAGCCTCAATTTGGCCATGACCAGCCCCTGCTAGAGGGACTTTGGGAAAGTGGATCACCAGCAGCTGTGGTGGTTTCCAGAATTATCAACCCATAAATGCCAAAGACAAAGTGAGAGTTCAGTGTGGACATTGTGGGAACAGGGGGTCCAGGATTATGGTCTGGCCTCTGGTACCAGAAGGAGAAGTGGCTGAGGCACAGTGGCCACTGCGGTCTGGCTGCTTCAGAGTTCCTGACTTGCAGATTATAGGGGGACCAAGCAACTAGTCTAAGGGGTTATCACTCTTGATTTAACCTGCTTGGATATGGATTGCTGTCTAGGGTGAAGGTCCTGGGTTTTGCAACCACTGTTCCAGAACCAGTGGAGGCTTCTCAGAGGGCACCCAACTAATAGCACCGGTAGCTGAGAAAACCCCAGCAACTTGGGACAAAGCTCTCCTCTCTGGAAGCAGAGTTCCACTGTGACAAAAAGCTCAAAAGTCAAGTAATTGAGTGGCAACATGAGCAAGCAAAGGAAGTAAAGTAAACAGAGCGATCTGATTTCATATTCCTTTTTTGGGGAAAAAAAGGATTGAAGCAGGGAATGGGAGGAAGACAACGAAGTCAGAACTCTTGTACTAAAAATTTCCAAGAAAAATATGAACTGCTTACAGGCCATAGAGGAGCTTAAGAAGGATTTTGAAAACCAAATAAGAGAAGTGGAGGAAAAAATGGGAAGAAAAATGAAAATGATGCAAGAAAAGCAGAAAAAGAGAGTCAACAAACAAAAGAAAATAACACCTTAAAAAAATAGACTAACTCAAATGCAAAAGAGGCGCAAAAAGACAATGAGGAGAAGAATGCCTTAAAAAGCCAAATTTGCCAGATGGAAAAAGAATCTCAAAAGATCACTGAAGAAAATCATTCCTTCAGAATTAGATTGGAGCAAATGGAAGCTAGTGATTTATGAAAAATCAAGATGCTGTTAAACAGATCTAAACAAAGAAAAAAATAGAAGGCAATGTGAAATATCTCACTAAAAAACCACTGACCTGGAAAATAGATCCAGGAGAGATAATTTAAAAATTATTGGACTACCTCAAAGCCATGATCCAAAAAAGAACCCAAAAAAAGTTTTCGGGGCAGAGTCAAAATGGCAGAGTAGAAGCAGTAACTGCGGAGGGCGCCAGGTTCCACCTTCCCCAATCCATGTAAAAAGGGGACTCTAAACAAACTTTGGAGCTGCAGAACCAACAAAATGACACAGTAAAGCTAACCTCCCAATGAGGACAGCCCGGCAGGAATCAGCAAGCTCAGCGCTTTGGGAGCTGAGCCCAGCACCACACCAAGGCTTTAGCCCCAGGGCGGGCCTGACCAGCTGCTGGTCAGAGGGAATCCAGATCAGCAGCAGCTGTGGCCACTTCCAGAATTATCAACACATAGATGCGAAGGACAAAGTGAGAGGTCAGTGCAGTCTGGACTTTGGGACCCAGTAAGTGGGAGTGCGTGGATTTTGCCCCCAAGGCGAGAAGCCGCTGAGACGCTGGCACAGTCAGCCAGCGCCACGTGGCAGCTTCAGCTCCTGGCCTGCAGAATGTAGGGAGACCAAGCACCAGTCTAAGGGGTAATTGCTCTTCCTTTAACCTGCTTGGATCTGCATTGCAGTCTAGGGTGGAGGTCCTGGGGTGTTTGTCCAGCTTGCCAGAGCATGTGGAGACCTCAGTGAGGGCACCCAACTAATACTTCCAGCAGCTGAGAATACCCCAGTGTTTGGGATGAAAGCTCCCCTGTCTGGTGGCAGAGTCCTACTGTGGCAAAAAGCCCAGGGGTCAAGTGACTGAAGGGTGACATGACCAGGCAAAGGAAACAAATCAGACAGAAGATTTCAACATTACACTCCTATTTTGGGGACAAAAAGGAGCAAAGCATTGAACAGGAGGAAGACAGTGAAGTCAGAACTCCTGCACCAAAAGCTTCAAAGGAAAATACGAGCTGGTTACAGGCCATAGAGGACCTTAATAAGCAAATAAGAGAAGTGGAGGAAAAATTGGGAAGAAAAATGAGAATAATGCAGGAAAGTTACGAATTGAGAGTCAACAGCCTGACTGAGGAAAATAATATTTAAAAAATAGACTAACTCAAATGGGAAAAGAGGCTCACAAAGGCAATGAGGAGAAGAATGCCTTAAAAAGCTACATTTGCCAGATGGAAAAAGAATCTCAAAAGCTCACTGAGGAGAATCATTGCTTCAGAATTAGATTGGAGCAAATGGAAGCTAATGACTTTATGAGAAATCAAGATGCTGTCAAACAGATCCAAACAAATGAAAGAATAAAAGGCAAGGTGAAATATCTCATGGAAAAAACCACTGACCTGGAAAATAGATCCAGGAGAGATAATTTTAAAAATTATTGGACTACCTGAAAGCCACGATCAAAAAAAGAACCTGGGGCGGGCCAGGTAGCACAGTGAGTAAGAGCACTGGCTCCAGTGTTGAGAAGACCTGGAGATCGAATCCCGGGCTCAGACACTTAGCACCCACCCAGAAACACCTGGCCATGTAACCTTGAGCAAGTTACTTAACCCCAATTGCTGAGGGGCGGCCAGGTGGCTCAGCGAGTAAGAGCACCGGCTCCAGTGTCAGGATGACCTGGATCAAATCTGGGCTCAGATACTCAGCACCACACCCAGAAATAACTGGCCGTGTAACCTTGAGCAAGTTACTTAACCCCTATTGCTTTAAAAAAAATAAAAGAAAGAAAGATAAAAGAAGCTAGAAATCATCCTCCAGGAAGTTCTCAAAGAAAACTGCCCTGATGTTTTAGAACCAGAGGACAAAATAGAGGTTGAAAGAATCCGCTGATCACCTCCTGAAAAAGATCCCCAAAAGAAAACTCCTAGGAATATTATAGCCAAGTTCCAGAATTCCCAGATTAAAGGGAGAATATTACAAGCAGCCAGGAAGAAACAATTTGAATACTGTGGAAACACAATCAGGATAACCCAGGATGTGGCAGCTTCTACACTGAGGGATCAAAGGGCTTGGAATATGATGTTCTGGAGGGCAAAGGAGCTGGGATTAAAATCAACAGTCACCTACCCAGCAAAACTGAATATCATGTTTCAGGGGAAAATATGGTCATTCAGTGGAATAGTGGACTTTCAAGAATTCTTGCTGAAAAAACCAGAATTGAACAGAAAATTTGACATTCAGATACAAGAAGCAAGAAAAGCATGAGAAGGTAAACAGGGGAAAGAAATCATAAAGAACTTATCAAAGTTGAACTATTAACATTCCTAAATGAAAAAATAAACAATAATTGTAACTTATGAAACCTTTCTCAGTAGTTGAAGGGAATAGAATATATATATATATATATATATATATATGAGGGTATATGGGCATATGAATACATATGTGAATGTGTGTATACATGTTTATAGGTATACATAGATAGAGGGCACAGGACCAATTTAACAGGAAGGGATGATACTTAAAAGGTGAAATTAAGAGGTGAGAGAGGAATATAATGAGGAGATGAGGAGAGACAGAATGGGGTAAACTATATCATATAGAAGAGGCAAGGGAAAATGGTTACAATGGAGGGGAAGAATAGGAAGGCTTTTAAAAGGGAATGGATCAGCCTTATTCCCATTGAATTTGGCTTGAGGAGGGAATGAGATACACACTAAGTAGGGTGTCTCACCCTACAGGAGTGTAGGAGGGAAGGGAATGAGAAGGGGGGATGATAGAAGGGAGGGCAGGCTTGGGGGAGGGAATTTGGAAGCACCCACTTTTGAAAAGGGATGGGATCAAAGTAGAGAATAGGACAAGTGGGAGGTGGTATAGGAGGGAGGGAAATATAGTCAGTCTTTTACAATGTATCTACTATGTTATTGTTTTGCATTAGCCACACATGTACAACCTATACTGAACTACTTATCTTCCCAGTAAGGGTGGGTGACAAGGGAGGAAGGGAATGAATCTGGAATTCAAAGTTTTAAAATCAAATGTTTAAATATATATGTGTGTGTATGTGTGTGTATATATATATGTATATATATATATATATACTATTATTAATACTATTTTACATGTAATTGGGAAATAAGATATACAGGAACTGGGGCATAGAGATCCCCTGGAAAAGTCAAAAGGGATATGGGAGAAAATATGGGAGAGAGCAGATTGGAGGAGGGGATATCCTGTGGGACTGCTATTTTGGGGCAGTGGGTAGGAGAAAAACAGGGAGAGAATTTGTAACTCAAAATCTGGCAGAAATGAATGATGTAAATCAGAAGTTAATAAATCATTTGAAAAAAAAAGAAATTCTCAAGGAATATTGCCCTGATATTTTAGAACAAGAGGGCAAAATAGGGGTTAAAAGAATCAACTGATCACCTCTTGAAAAAGATCCCAAAAAGAAAACTCCTAAGAATATTGTAGCATGGTTCTGGAGTTCTCAGATCAAGGAAAAAATATTACAAGCAGACAAGAACAAACAATTCATATATTATGGAAACACAATCAGGATAACACAGGATTTGGCAGCTTCTACATTGAGGAATTTGAAGGGCTTGGAATATGATATTCTGGAAGTCAAAGGAGCTGAGATTAAAACTGAGAATCACCTACCCAGCAAAACTGAATATCATGTTTCAGGGGAAAATATGGTAATTCTATGAAATAGATAACTTTCAAGCATTCTTGATGAAAAAAAAAACAGAGCTGAAAAGAAAATCTACAAGAAGCAAGAGAAGCATGAGAAGGTAAACAGGGAAAAGAAATCATAAGGAACTTATCAAAGTTGAACTATTTACATTCCTACAGGGAAAAATGTTTACTGTAGCTTATGAAATTTTTCTCAGTATGAGAATAGTTGAAGGGAAGAGAAATGTACATATATGTATACATAAAAATATATGTCTATATACAAGGGTATATGGGCATATGAATACATGTGATTGTATATGTGTATATATGTGTACACGTATACATAGACAGAGGGCACAGGACCAATTGAATAGGAAGAGATGATACTTCAAAGGTGAAATTAAGAGGTGAGAGAGGAATATAATGAGAGGAGATGGGGAGAGACAGAATGGGGTAAATATCTCTTATAAAAGAGCAAGGTGAAACTTTTACAATGGAAGGGAAGAACAGGAAACCAAAATAGAATGAGACGACCTTACTCTCATTGAATTTGGCTTATGGAGGGAATGACATACACACTAAATAAGGTATCTCACCCTATTGGAGAGTAGGGGGTAAGGGTACGAGAGGGGGGGATGATGGAAGGGAGGGTAGGTTTGGGGAGAGGGAAGTTGGAAGCATACACTTTTGAAAAGGGACAGGGTCGAAGTAGAGAATAGAACAAGTGGAGGGGGGGATAGGACAGAGGGAAATATAGTCAGTCTTTCACAATATATCTACTATGAAAATGTTTTGCATAGCTAAACATGTACAACCTATATTGAATTGCTTATCTTCCCAGTAAGGATGGGTGATGAGGGAGGAAGAGAAAGAAACTGGAATTCAAAGTTTTAAAATCAAATGTTTAAAAATACATATTATTATTTTTACATGCAACTGGGAAATAAGGATATACAGGCACTGGGGTGCATCTTGCCCTACTGGAAAGCCAGATGGGGAATGGGGGAGGATATAGGAGAAAGCAGATTGGGGGAGGATACAGTGGGATCACTGTTTGGGGGTGATGGGTAAGGGAAAGACAGGGAGAAAAGTGGTAACTCAAAATCTTGCAGAAATGAATGATGTAAACTAAAAATAAACATAACACTTTATTAAAAAAACTTCTCTGCAGGTTGAATATGCTTCAAAAATAATGAATCAATAAATGGACAAATCAATAATTTGCTTCAAGAAGTGGGGGCTGGGAAAAGTGGTAAAACAATCTTTCTGTTTAAAATTCCAATATCATTGCTTACTCCTTATTATAGAGTTTTAGAAATTTACCTATTTGGATACCATATTTATGGACTGAAAACTCTTTCTGCCTTCCTAAAAGAAGATATTCTTCAGTCTGGCTTCAATCCTACTACTGGCTAGTCACATCAGGGAAAGCTACAGAATGCACATTTCAAACACTCACTGGTTAACAGTTAACACAATATAAGCAGACTCCTATTCCTCTCTGATACTTCTGAGCAGGGCCATTGAACATATAACTTCTTCTATTGTGAGATAGAATCATCACCTACTAACATCTTACCCTAACTGCTACTGTACTACCCTCCCAATTGTTCTTCCTATTCCCTGCTTCTATCCTCTGCAGAACCTCTCACACGGAGCTACAGAAATAATCTAGCCCATGGTAATATGACCATGTCATTCATCTAGTCAAAACCTTAGATAGCTTCCCACTGACTCAAAGAAAAAAAAGCTTTTGCCTCTATTACTCTTCAAGGGCACCACCATCCTCACATTCAGTCAGACTCACAATCTAAGTATTATACTCTTCACTATCTCTCACCCCTTCTTATATCCAATCTGTTACCAAGTCCTATCAATTCCATCTTTTTAATATCTCTCTTCTGTATCCCCTTCTCTCCTCTGACATTATCACCACCATGGTGGTGCAGGATCTCATCAAATCGTACATGGACAACTACTGGCTGGTCTGCCTGTCTCACTTTTCTCCCTATTCTATTCTTTCTTCACTCAGTTACCAAATTAATATTCCTAAAGTGCAGGTCTGACCATACCATATTCAATAAATTTCAGTGGTTCCCTATCACTTCTAAGATCAAGTACAAAATTTGTTCTTTGGCATTTAAAGCCCGTCACAACCTGGCACCGTTCTACCTTTTCGGTCTCCTTACACTTTACAACCCTCCCCATACCATTAACACTGGCCTCCTTGCTGTTGCTCACACAAGATACTCTATCTGCTAATTGTGGGCTTTTTCACGAGTTGTTCTTCATGCCTGCAATTCTCTGCTTCCTCATTTCCATCAAATTCCTACTAAAATCAGACCTTCAAAAAGAAGTCTTTCTAGATCTACTTAATATTAATATGTACCTGCATTCTGTTATCTACAATTTATCCAGTCTTTATTTTGTTTATGCATAACTCTTTTTATGTTGTCTCCCCCCATTAGACTGTAAACTCATTGAAAGCAGGAAACTGTTCTTTTGTCTTTCTTTGCTCCCCAACATTTAGCACAGTACCTGGAACACAGTAGGTGTTTAATAAATGTTTTTTGACTGATTGACTGGCATTTAGACTCTTAACAACATAGCTTTTAGAGGTGGCTAGGTGGAGCAGTGAAGAGAGTACTGGCCCTGGAGTCAGGAGGACCTGAGTTCAAATCCGGCCTCAGACACTTAAAATTTACTAGCCATGTGGCCTTGGGCAAGTCACTTAACCCCAATTGCCCTGCCTTCCCCCCTCCAAAAAGCAATATACATACATACACACACACATATATAATCTTTTAGCTGAGTATCAAGTCAAGTTATTCCTTTCACAAACTCTACATTCTAGTCAAAATGAATTACTATCTGTTCTCTGAATGTGATAATCCATCTCCTGACTTTTTGCATTTACACAAGCCACCTCCCAGGCATACAACACACTCCCTCCTAATATCCATCTCCCAGAATCCTTGGCTTCCCTCAAGGGTCAGTTGACATGTCATATATTTCATAAAGCTGTCTTCCACATCAACCCCATCTCTCTTCAATTTACCATTATCATATATATTTGTACACATGTAATATCCTCCCCACTCAATAGAAAGGGAAGCTCCTGGAGTAGAGAAAACGTTTTGTTTTTCTTTGTCTCCTCAGCACCTATTAAACTGAACTGCAGACAAAAATATGAAGAAGAAATAAACAGTGTCCTGAGTGTTGACTTTTCAGATCCAAATATAAGAGTGAAAAAATAAATAAAGAGAAAAGGTAAGAGATTGTGGAAAAACAGAAAACGAACTACATCTAGGTCCTAATTAGGGCAAATAATGAATCTCATGATGCTTGTGCATTATTCAAATTCACATTGCACATTTTTACTGGACTGGAGCCATTATTGTTTCATTTAAGTATAACTGTGAACAGGGAGGCTATGAATACAGGCAGTCACTAGACCTAGATCACTGGGCTAATGTTGCCTGATAAGTTACTTCTTTTCTTGAAAGAGCAGAGGTGGAGGAAAGGGGAAACTTGGCTTTTCATACAAAGTAGGAAACAAAAAGGAAAAATGCTATAATTTTAAAGCATATACTAGAAAACAATAATTCTCTAGATATGAGGCAAGTATACTCCTTGGTACCAGAAACTGGCACTTTTGGTTCTGTATCTCCCAAATCCAGTATAGTATGTGTTTAATAAAGGTTTAATGAATTCAGAGATATGAATTTCACATTAAAGTTAGGAACTAGATAAAAATTATGAAGCCAACTATAAATTTCTAAATTAATTGTTATATAGAAAACTGCTTAATGAAATATTTAGAGGCAGGCATCTGTGTGCCCTAAGCAAGGTTTGGAACTCTTGCCCCTACAACTGAAACATGTACCATCTGTATATTAGCTTCCAGTAGAGGTCTTTGCCACTGCAACACATGTGATGTAAGTAACATGGAAATCAGAAGTCTCTGGTATTTTAAAATGTGAGTAATTATAAAGGACAATGATAATAAGTGAGTCTCTGAGTGGTTTCCTCTATAGAATTACCTGACTTGCCTCTCTCTGTCCTACATTCATTATAATAAAAGTAAACATAGTAACTAAAACAGAGTATGTACACTCAATATGTTTGTGTTTACATGGAGCGATTCTTTGCTTAGATATTTCTATTTGAGGAGCTATAGCGAACAGAAGAGCTACCCTAAGAATCAGGAAAGCCTCAGTTCCAGTGAATACCTCCTCTGACACATCCTATCTAGGAGACCCCAGGAAAATAGTTATCTCTCAGGGCTGCCTGGCAGCTAAGGTTAGAATTGGCACCTGGCATTTTACACAGGTAGATGGCTTCCACTGACGGCTAGGTAGCACAGTGGATAGAGTGCCAGGCCTGATGTCAGGAAAACACATCCTGAGTTCAAATCCAGCTTCAGACACTTACTACTTACGTGACACTGGGCAAGTTACTTAATGCTGTTTATCTCAGCTTCTTCATATCCAAAATGAGGTGGAGAAGAAAATAGCAAACCACTCCAGGATCTTTGCCAAACATGCCCCCCCACACACACAAAACTACCAAATGAGGTCATGAAGAATTAGATATGACTGAAATTTATGAACAACAATAAAAACTGGATTTCAGTTTTCTCTTCCAGAATATGAGGGAGTTGAGATTGATAATATCTGTTTTTTTTTTCTATTTCTAAAACTACATATTTCAACAGTTATTCACATAGTATGGTTGATTACATTTTTTCCCAACATGAAGAATTTCCATTGAGTGCAGTCCCCTTCAAAGTTGACAGGTTAAAACTTAACAGGTTAAAACTAATTCTAATGATTTTCCCTTTCTTCAAAGTATTTTTGGAATTCCTTTGGAATTGTCTGAAGAGTCATTTTATGAGCCACTCAATGGGGGAGAAATTTACAAAGATTTATTATCACACACTGTTTGGGACCAGAATAGTATTTCCCATCTTGGAAGCTCAAAGAATTTCTGATTATACGGAAAAGTGAATGCCCTGCCCAGGAGCAAAGAACACTGATGGTATGCAAAAGAAATGTGTTGCAGGCAGTAAGGGCAATTCCAATAGAGAAATCACAGAATCTGACAGGGAAAAGGCAATTTAGAGATCATCTAGTCCAATCTCTTCTAAGGACTTCTGTGATGTGAAATGCCATGTGGTATAGGAGAAAGAGGATCAGACCTAGAAGAATGTAATAGGAGAAAGGGAAGAAACTAAGCACTGATTAACCACCTATTATGTGCAGGGCACCATAATAAGCAGCTTACAAAGTATCATCTCATTTGATCGATACAATAACCCTGCAAGGAAGTTGCTGTTAATATCCTCATTTTACAGTTGAAGAAACTGACACAGATAGAGTATATGTGTTTTGCCCAAGATCACACAGTAAATTTCTGAGGCCAAATTTGAACTCAGATCTTCCTGAATGTAGGCCTAACACTCTATGTATGACAGCAGCTAAGATCATATATCAGAGGACCAGAGTTCAAAAGTATCTTCTATAAATTATGATCCTATGATCTGTAATAATAAGTTAATAGAGATGGCAGAGTAGAAACAGGACCTCCCCACTGCTCCAGCTACCACCTTCCCCAATCCATGTAAAAGGGAACTCTAAACAAACTTTGGAGCTGCAGAACCCACAAAATGACACAGTAAAGCTAACCTCCCGATGAGGAAAGGCCGGAAAGAATCGGCCAGCACAGCGCTCTGGGAACCGAGCCCAGCCCCACACGAGGCTTTACCCCCAGGGTGGGCCTGACCAGCCGCTGGCCAGAGGGACTCCAGATCAGCAGCAGCTGTGGCCATTTCCAGCTTTATGAACACATAGATGCGAAGGACAAAGTGGGAGGTCAGTGCAGTCTGGACTTTGGGACCCAGTAAGTGGGAGTGCGTGGCTTTTGCCCCCAGGGCGAGAAGCCACTGAGACACCAGCACAGTCAGCCAGCACCATGTGGCAACTTCAGCTCCTGGCCTGCAGAGTGTAGGAAGACCAAGCACCAGTCTGAGGGGTAATCGCTCTTGCTTTAACCTGCTTGGATTTGCATTGCAGTCTAGGGTGGAGGTCCTAGGGTGTTTGTCCAGCTAGCCAGAGCATGTGGAGACCTCAGAGAGGGCACCCATCTAACATCTCCAGCAGCTGAGAAAATCCTAACATTTGGGATGAAAGCTCCCCTGTCTGGTGGCAGAGTCTTACTGTGGTAAAATGCCTGGGGTCAAGTGACTGAGGGGCGACATGACCAGGCAAAGAAAACAAAGCAGACAGAAAATTCCAACATTACATTCTTATTTTGGGGACAAAAAGGAGCAAAGCATGGAACAGGAGGAAGACAGTGAAGTCAGAACTCCTGCACCAAAAGCTTCAAAGGAAAATATGAGCTGGTTACAGGCCATAGAGAACCTTAAGAAGCAGATAAGAGAAGTGGAGGAAAAATTGGGAAGAGAAATGAGAACAATGCAAGAAAATTATGAAAAGAGAGTCGACAGCCTGACGGAGGAAAATAACACCTTAAAATATAGACTAACTCAAATGGGAAAAGAGGCTCAAAAAGGCAATGAGGAGAAGAATGCCTTAAAAAGCCACATTTGCCAGATGGAAAAAGAATCTCAAAAGCTCACTGAGGAGAATCATTGCTTCAGAATTAGACTGGAGCAAATGGAAGCTAATGACTTTATGAGAAATCAAGATGCTGTTAAATGGATCCAAACAAATGAAAGAAGACAATGTGAAATATCTCATGGGAAAAACCACTGACCTGGAAAATAGATTCAGGAGAGATAATTTAAACATTATTAGACTACCTGAAAGTCATGATCAAAGTAAGAACCTAGAAATCATCTTCCAGGGAGTTCTCAAAGAAAACTGCCCTGATGTTTTAGAACCAGAGGGCAAAATAGAGGTTGAAAGAATCCACCAATCACCTCCTGAAAAACATCCCAAAAAGAAAACTCCTAGGAATATTATAGCCAGGTTCCGGAATTCCCAGATTAAGGAGAGAATATTACAAGCAGCTAGGAAGAAACAATTTGAATATTGTGGAAACACAATCAGGATAACCCAGGATCTGGCAGCTTCTACACTGAGGGATTGAAGGGCTTGGAATATGATATTCTGGAGGGCAAAGGAGCTGGGATTCAAACCAAGAGTCACCTACTCAGCAAAACTGAGTATCATGTTTCAGGGGAAAATATGGTCATTCAGTGGAATAGAGGACTTTCAAGCATTCTTGCTGAAAAAACCAGAGTTGAATAGAAAATTTGACATTCAGATACAAGAAGCAAGAGAAGCATGAGAAGGACAATTCTGAAGATCACCTGGAAGGACAAGATACCAGATACTGAGATCCTTTCTTGAACTAAACTGCCAGACATTTAAACCCTGCTTCAGAGAGCACATCTCCGATGGACTGGCCACAAACTTACGCTTGTCAAAAAACTATTATATGGAGAACTCATACGGGGCAAGCGCTCACATTGTGATCATAAGTGATACAAGGACACTCTCAAGATCTCTGTGGGATTGATTGTGTGACATGGAAGACAGGGGAACAGGACCACTCAGCATGGTGTGTCCACATCAGAGAAGGTGCTGTGCTCTATGAACAAAGCAAAATTTAAGTAGCTCAAAAGAAACGTGAGATGCACAAATTTAGGAAATCCACCCCAAATGTTCACATGAACTATTTGTGCCATCAGCTACAGTCAGGAGCACTGTAACTGGACTCTAATACAGTGATGTCATTTTGGTCCTCTTCAAGAATGAACCAACAACCAACCAAGAGATCTTACACTTTACTCCTTTACATGAATTCTAAAATAGAGTCACATTTGCCTTTTGCTCTTCCATCTCCCATCCCCTTCCCTTTGTCCTGGCTGTCCTCCATGCCTGGAATGCTATCCCTCCTCATCTCTACCTCTAATTTTCCTGGGTATCCTTTAAGACTCAGTCAAAATTCTACCTTTTTCTGTTCCCTTCCCACACCTAGCTACTAGTGCCTCTCCCAATGAGATTTTTTCATCTACTCTATATCTTGTATGTCCCTGCTAATGATTATGTTTGTCTCCTCTGTTACACCTTAAGACCCTTGAAAGCAAGAATTGTTTTCACCATTCTTCCTATCTCCAGTACTTCAGACAGTGCCTGAGGGCATATAGTAGATGCTTAATAAATGTTTGACTGACTTGTGTAAGTATTATTATTATTGCTATTATTATTATTATATGCTCCTTGGCAAAAAAATAATAAGTTAATATGTTTAATCTGTAATGTCACCATAATTTAATCAGTGATATAATCAAGGGTTTAAATATCTATGTAATGATTATGTCCATTTAATGATTATCTTAAAGGGGTAAATACTGATTTCAATGTATAACTTCTTACACAGTAACAGTAATATTGTGCAATGATCAACTATGATAGACTTAGCTCTTCTCAGCAATACAATTATCCAACAATTTCAAAAGAATCATGATGAACAATGCTATACAGATCTAGATAAACTGATTCAGTTTTAATGAAGTTTAAAGCATACTATTTTCAAATTTTTTTTGCTTTGTTTTCCTTTTTTTCAGTTTCTTCTATTACATCATGAGTAATGTGGAAATATGTTTTACATGATTGCACATATATAACCTATATCAAATTGCTTCTCAGAGAAGAGGAAGGGAAGAAAGAAAAAAAATTTTGAATTCAATCTTATAAAAAATGAATGTTAAAAATTGTCTTCACATGTAACTGGAAAAATAAAATACTATTAAAAATAAGTGTATAACTTCCAGGACTTGGTTCTAAAAATAGCATCGGTAAGCACAGTAACATGAATTTAACATGTATATATATTTAATTCACGTTTACATGGGGAGAAGGGGAGGAGAAAATATTAGCACTGCTAGAACTCAATTGCTAGTGTTCCCTTCTCAAACAATCCTGTATTTATCTTTCTATTTAATTTCATTCATTCTTTTAACAGTAATTCAGTATATACTTATTTAACTACTTTGTATTTATTTGCATGTATTCTCTTTGTGTTGATTTGGTATATACTTCTATGTCTACTTGTTTGTCTCTACTGTTAGAAAAAGGCACCTTGAAGCAGATATGCATTCTGTGTATTTGTTTCCTCAGTGCCTTGCACAGCTTAGAGACTCTGGGATAGTTGTCACTTAATAATTAAAACACTTGCTGTGGTTCATATCTAGAATATAGAGGCAGTTCACTGTGAACTCAAGTAAGGTGGGATTTTGTTGTTGTTGCTTTTCTTTTTGGAATTCAGTTTCCCAGACAGGCTAAATTGTAAACATCTGAAGAATTGGCTACCTTTGAGCCCAGGTAATCCACAGTAATACATTAGGTGTTGAAATTTTCATGCCTTTTTGGCACTTGACCAGTCAGGTGCCAAGTTTTGGTGTTACACACATAGGCTCTCTGTCCTAAGTCAATCAGTATGTAGCTTTTGCACGTGGGCTTAGCCAAAATCAGGTACTATGCATGTGATCCCTGCAGGAGGAATCTGTGATGAGCCAATCAGATGCCAAGTAAAACTGTATATAAGCTGGAAGATTGATATCACCTTGGGGCTCACTCCTGAGAACTCTTTTGTCCTGAACCAGACTCTGGATAGCTATTGTTAAGCTCTCCCTCCTATCCCCCTCTCCCCCTCCACTATGAATGTGAGCGGAGAAGAAAATGAAGACAAAGCTGAAAAACAAGCATTAAGAAAACACATGATGATGAAGAAAATGAGCATTGAGCATGGAGCACTGAGAAGGACAGTGCTGTTGGCAGCAGGGGAGACTCACTGAAGGAGCATCCCAGTCGTGAGAGTGAATTGAGCTGAAGGGCTGACACCTGGCCATGGGAAGGAGGTTTAGGTTAAGCCTCTTTTAAGGGCTGTTATCAAGGGGCCTCCAGGTTTTAAAAGTGAATTAAGGAGGTCTATTCAGTGCAGCAGCAGCCCTTCTCTCACCACAGTGGTTAGCTATGACCCCCGACTGCCCAGCCACCATGTTGAAGGGACCCGCAGTTGACACTGATCTTGACACCACTTACTCCTGTGTGGGAGTTTTCAGACACAGGAAAGTGGAGATCATTGCTAATAAACAACGAAACAGGACCACCCCCAGCCAGTCACCTTCACCAGAATGTTTAATCAGTGATGCTGCAAAGAATCAAGTTGCAATGAACCCCACCAACACAGTTTTTGATGCCAAACATCTGATTGGTCTCAGATTTAATGATGGTAGTTGTATAGTCAGACATGAAGCATTGTCCTTTTCTGGTGGTGAATGATGCAAGCAGGCCTAAGGTCCAAGTGGAGTACAAAGGGGTGACCAAAAGTTTCTATCCAGAAGAAGTATCTTCTATGGTCTTGAAAGAAATTGCTGAAGTTTCCTTTGGGAAGACTGTCACAAATGTTGGGGTCACAGTACCAGCCTATTTCAACGATTCCCAATGTCAGGGCACCAAAGATACTGGAATTATAGCTGGTCTCAATGTGTTCCGAATCATCAATGAGCTAATTGCTGATGCTATTGCTTATAGCTTGGACAAAAAGGTTGGTGCCTAGAGAAATGTGTTGATTTTTGACCTTGGAGGTGGTACTTTCAATGTCTCTATTCTCACCACTGAATATGGCATCTTTGAGGACAAGTCCACTGCTGGGGATACCCACTTGGGTGGGGAGGACTTTGACAACAGAATGGTCAACCATTTCATTGCCAAGTTCAAGCTAAAGCAAAAGAAGGACATCAATGAGAACAAGAGGGCTGTTTCCCATCTTCACACTGTTTGTGAAAGTACAAAGTAAACCCTCTCTTCCAGTACCAAGGCCAGTATTGATATTGACTCCCTCTATGAAGGTATCAACTTCTATACATCAATTAGCCAAGCCGATTTCAAAGAGCTAAATGCTGATCTCTTCCATGGCACACTGGATCCTGTGGAAAAGGCCTTAAGAGATGCCAACTAGATAAGTTACAGATTCATGATATTGTCCTGTTGGGTAGTTCCACTTAAATTCTCAAAATCCAGAAGCTTCTGAAAGACTTCATCAATGGCAAGGAGCTCAACAGCACTGTCAATTCTGATGAGGCTATTGCTTATGGTGCAGATATCCAGGCTGCCATTTTTGTCTGATAAATCTGAGAATGTGTAGTTACACAATGGATATCACTTCTCTTTCCCTTGGAAATGAAACTGCTGGTGGAGTTATGACTGTTCTGATCAAACATAATACCACCATCCCCACCAAGCAGATCTTTACTACCCATTCAGACAACCCGTCTGGTATGCTTATTCAGGTTTATGCAGGTAAGAGAGCAATGACAAAGGATAACAACCTGGTTGGCAAATTTAAGCTCACAAGAATCCCCCCAGCAACCAGGGGTGTTCCTCAGATTGAAGTAACATTTGACATTGATGCAAATGACATCCTCAATGTTTCTGCTGTGGATAAGAGCACAGGCAAGGAGAACAAGATCACCATCACCAATGAGACATCTGAGCAAAGAAGAATTGAGTATGTGGTCTAGGAGGCTGATAAATACACGGCTGAGGATGAAAAGCAGAGAGACAAGGTTTCTTCCAAGAATTCTCTTGAATCTTATGCTTTCAAAATGAGGGCTACTGTAGAGGATGAAACACTGCAAGGCAAAATTGGTGATGAAGACAAACAGAAGATCCTTGACAGAATTTGAGCATCAGCAGAAAGAATTGGAGAAGCTCTGCAACCCCATTATTACTAAGCTGTACCAGAGTGCAGGGGGCATGCCAGGAGGCATGGCTGGTGGGTTCCCAGGGGGGTTGGAGCAGCCCCATCTGGAGGTGCTTCTTCTAGACCCACCACTGAAGAGGTCAACGAAAAACACCAGAAGAAAAAGCATTCCACACAACTTTTCAAAAATTGAAGGACTCAAATTTGTAGCCAAGGAAGTAGAAGTTTAAAAGTAACATTTAAGCTACTGCGTAAATCTGGGCATTCTGAATACTTGAATGTGTGCAAAGGGAGATAAGAGAACAATGTTGTACTTTATAAGTACTGTGAACGGGGTGGCTAGGTGGCTCAGTGAGTAAAGCGCCAGCCCCGGAATCAGGAGGACCTGGGTTCGGTTCTGGCCTCAAACACTTAACACCCACACAAAATAACTATCCGTGTAACTTTGGGCAAGTTACTTAACCCCAATTGCCCTCCAAAAAGCCAAAAAAAAAGTACTTTGAACAAGTGGAAATGCAATTCTTGTCCTGGAGAATAAAAATCTATGAATCTATTTAAAATTGGCACCATAAAAAAAAAAGTGAACTGGTAATGAGTGTAAATGTTGCCCTATCAAATAAGCTTTGTTTTCCCAGAGAAAGAAGCTGGGGGCAGGAGTCCCTGGAGCCTGCTGTCAAGCAGGAGCAGGGAGAGCCTAGAATGAAGCAGTCCCTTCCCCCATGAGCTGAGATAAGGAACAGCAGCAGGAGCAGAGAGTTGCCTTAATCAGGATCCAGGCAGGAACCAGAAGCCCTCAGTCCATAGACCTACAAGAGGAGGAGCTACAGGGCTCAAGAGTCAGCCCTGAGTCAAGATGAAAACTTTGTACCAAGGCAGGAGCAGTGAGAGTGCCAGATAGGAGGCTGAGATAGCAGTGTGAGAAGGACACACCCCCCCAGGAGGATTTTACTCTATTTTGATTACAGGGATTGTAACTGATTGTGACCTAGAGGTGGAGTGTGTGGTATCTTCTGCTACCCCTGGGGATGTGTTGTGCTAGGGAAGGCCCTGGCCTGGTGTAATGGTGATGAGAATTTGAATATCTTCCCTGCCCCTTAATAGGCTGAATGTACAGATGGCATCTGTGATGGGAGGAATTTGCTGAAGAGTGGAACAGAACCCACAGGAAGCTAGGAGTCAGAGCAGTTAGAGCCAGAGGGGAGAGAGGATGTACCCAAGGGGACAGATAGGTTTGTGTTTGTTTGACCCCTGCTGTGACACATAGACTTAAGAGTCTTTGTGGGAAGGCTGAAGAATGGTGTGCTATGGTATATTAACTTCTTTGTTGCTATGATGGATTCAGTTTCCTAGTGTTGGGATTTGACTTTCTGGTATTACAATAAATGTTTTGCTTCTATCTTCTATATGGAGAATCTATTATATTTCTCAATTGAGAACTATGCCAGCATATTAATAGTAGCTATCAGCACTGTGAATATTATGTTGGCTCTACACCTGGGATCCCCCGATTGCAATTGAATACAATGATATATGCTGTGTGCCATGTTACATAGAGTGTTATGTTATATACTGAATGATATGTTTTGTTTAAAGCCATATGATCACCTTAGAAATAAATTGATATGTTGTTATGAATTGTGAATAGTTTGGTTCATTGACTTATGGTTTAGTTTTGAATAGATAGAGTGCTTATTATACCTTGTGATTAGAACCTTAAAATTATTCACAGCAGCAGCCCTAAGGAGTGCTGTGTTGATTGGCATTACATTCACTGTCCTAGGAGCCAGGAGGTGGAGATAGTCCTATTTCTGCCACTAATTCACAAAGTAATCCTGAGTGAGTCACAATCACATAAGGCCTCAATTTCCTCCTGTGTAAAATGAGAGAGGTGGAGTATATGATTGCTAATTCCCTTCTCACTAAAGATTCAAAGGTGCTATACTTCTTTCTTCTAAAAAAATAAGATTCCCATGAGTAAAAGATACAAATAGAGATAACAACAAAAACAACTTACTATATACAAAAAGTTTAAGAAACTCCATTTTTTTCAAAATATGTTCACAATTAAGATTTCTTTTGGAGCTAAGATTAAGTAAATCATCTCTTGTTTCAACTCACCCACAAGGTCTATAAGTAAATACGATATAACTTTCTTCATCACTTCTTTCTATGAAAGTTACACACGTGTGTTTCTCCCAGTGCCTCATTGCCTGCTTGAACATGGCTCGCTGGCTGCCTGAAAGAATGGCATGGCATCAATAAACAACAAATGCTACAAAAGGTTAAAAAAGATGTCCCAATCTTTTGGGTTTCCCTAGATCAAGACTGGTTTAATAAGCAATATTGCCTTTCATAAAGACTATGTAAGTCTTTGACACCACTCTCAATCATGAATGAATCTCATTCTCAATTTCTAAGCTGGCAAAAGGCATGAAAATGTTTGAATTGCTTCAGGCAAATTTATTAATTTTTTATGGTGCAATTGAAAGAAACAAAAGAAAATCTCCATGACATTGGATGAGTTCCTAAAGGAACCAATGACAAGAGTGTGGAGCCATTTAGGTACTGAAGCATGGACATCCATACCTAATATCCCAAGTAATAAAGCTCATTATCTTTACCAGTATGTGTGCAAAGACACTATAACTGATATAAATTATTTAATTAGGTTATCAGAAATCATCTGTCAGTATACAGATTTAGTGACACATGGGAAACAGATTTAAAAACAAGAAGAACATTAAAGAATAAAAATATATTTAAATGTAAGCACATTCTGGCTGAGTAAAAGAAAGCAATCTGGTTTGGTAGGTATTCTTTTCTTTTCCTTATTCATCTTATATGATTATTACCATGTTTCCCCGATAATAAGACATTGTCTTATTATTTTTTTTTGGACAGAAAAACACCAGAGGGCTTATTTTCAGGGGAGGGCTTATTTTAATGAACATTGACAGCAATTTTAATAAACAGGTAAATGTGAACAAAAAAATGTACCCTTATTCAATAAGCAAATCACTGGGGAAGAACAGGATGACGTGCTCACTGCTGCAGCTCTGATTGGATGCAGCTCGGAGCGCGGCATGCGTTTCACGGGGTGGGGGGACGGTGCATACAGAGGGTACCGTAATGTAGCGTGTAGCGCAGGGGATCTCAATAGGGCTTATTTTCAGGGGAGGGCTTATTTTAGAGGAATCTTACACAGTAAGGGGAGGGCTTATTTTCGGGATAGGTCTTATTATCGGGGAAACACGGTATTATTACACAAATATATTTGCTTGATTAATTGGTAAGGCATTATTTTATTATTATTCTTCCTTTTACTAAAATACACAGAGAGATTCTTACCAGTAAAATTGCCTCCTATAAAGTATGGAATGACACCCCCAGGCCATATTCTTTCGGTTCTTGATGTAGCAGCCCTAGGAACCCGGTTTTTCTCATTTTTTCCTGAGAATTTTACAGCTGCTTTTCCCATGGTTGTGTTGTTTTCTTCGAAGCCTGTAGTGACATTTAATATATTCTATGAAATAGAAGTACTTCATCAGGGGTTCTTTTAGCCTCTAAAAGGACAAAGATTTAAATGTCTTAGTTCCATACTTTTACAAATAATTCTAAAGTTAAAATATAGCCAAAAAAAAAAACTTCACACACAACTTACATACTAACTCAAAGGCATTATTATGAAGCTATTTTCAAACATAAAATGTGTTATAACATTACAGCATGTTTAAAAGCAATGTCAGTGCATGCATAATAAATACAAAATAATAATAATAACTAACATTTACATAGCACTTTAAGTTATACAAAATGCTTTATAAATATTTCATTTTATCTTCACAAGTAGATGCTACTATTATCCCTCTTTTACAGATTGGGAAATTGAAGCAGAAAGAGGTAAAGTGACTTACCCAGAGCCACATGGCAAGTGTCTGAAGCTGGATTTGCCTTTAGGTCCTCCTGATTCCAGGTCTAGCACTCTAACCACTCTATCACCCAGCTGCCTCACACTATTATGCAGTAAGTCCATTGTTTTCCTCCTCTAAATTACTAAAAATTCAGCACCAGATAATTAAGATGGACTTAATAATTAAGATATGACTAACAGGTTAATTATTATTATTCAACTCATCTTAAGAGCACAGTATATCATCACTGTATCCCCAGGATCTAAAATACTTCCTGGCATAGAGGCACAAAGAGAAAGCACTCAATAAATTCTTTGCAAACTTAATAGTAATGAAAATATCAAAAGCAACCATGAATATTATCAAATTAGAATAAAAATATTCTTTGCTGACATGATCACTGGTTTACAGGATATACCATAATACTTATTTTAATACTGAGCTATGTACTCCAAAAACGAAGCTAAAAAGCTTCAGCCATCTGGGTCAATGATCCGCATTAGAATTAGCTCACTGGTCACATCCAGGGGTACAGATTTTGGGGGTGGTGTAGGTAGCATTTATCTTGAATAGGGCCCTAAAGACTACAGTCATTTGAACAACATACTTCAGGCATTTTTAGCTGGCTGTCTCCTATGCTTGCAATGCTTTTCCTCTTCATCTCTGCCTCTTCGCTTCCTTCAAGTCTCAGCTAAAATCCCACCTTCTACAACGTTTTCTCAATTTGAGTGCCTTCCCTCTGTTAATTTCTTCCAAATTATCCTGCATACATAATTGTTTGCATGTATCTCTCCCTACTAGAATATGAGCTCCTTAAGAACAGAGATTTTTTTAACCCCCCCATGGTATCCATAGTATTTAACATAGTACCTAGTATGTAGTAAATGCTTTAAAAATATGTTAATTTTCTGGCATGTTTACAGGCAATTTTCAGGTTAAAAACATCTTTTGGCACTTAAAGCTATAGTTCAGGGGTACTTTTCTCTTTTTTATCTTATCTTTCCATCATGATTTGTCAAAGTAACAATATATTTCTATAGTACCTTGATGTTTGCGAAGTAGTTTCTGTGCCTACCATATCTCATTTAATCAGCACAGAACATCAATATCAGCAAACACTTACTGAGCACCAAGTTTATTTATTATGTCTATCTTTAGATTTCCTTAGTTTAATTTGACTATCAAATTCTACAAAAGGCTAAGAGTCTTCTGTGTTCCTATTATATTACCTAAGATCCAGCATAGTATCATTTATAAACAGAACGTGAATAAATGATGGATCAATACATAGATTTTTTTAAATTAAAGCAAGATTTTGGGAGTTTCTCTGGACTACAGTAGGCCATCCCTGTCTTGCTCTAAGTCACATCACTGGGCCAAATTCCATTATCCATTTCAGTGTAATCATCTCACAATTTAGTATCATATATTGATGTAAATACTCAATTTGTGGTACACTAAAAAAAAAAGCACATTATTTGGCGATCCCTAAAAAGTAGGTAGATATTTTATAACATAAATCATCTATCTCTTCTTAGATAAGTCAGTATTAAAGTGACACCACATTCAGATTAGTTAAGAGTCATTTAGTGTTTCTACTTTTCAATAGTTTTTATACTTCTGTATATCCTGGGATGATGAAAAATATCACAAATGATTAATCTTTTACAATTTTTGAAAGAGTTATTTATGGTCTCTCTTTCATATCTGCCTCATAAATGTGCCATAAGAAGTGACACATCATACCATTTTAAAAATTAATTATGATTTACATTCACCTATTGTATAAAAGCAGGCATATCTCTATGTCTAATGAAAGCACACTAAGCTGATAACAAATAAATTAATAATGATGAGCAGTAACATAATGAACACTGAATACATTTTTAATGATGGGAGGCTAAAAATAAACTAAACCAAATTTTAGCTTCCCTAAATTTTATTGTTTCTATATCACAAGATCTACCTGACAGTAGACATAAGCAAAATGTCACTCTTGGTGCTCCCCCTTTAAGAATATTATATAATCATATAAAGGAATTTATTTAAGGAACAAGACTACTATAGTTAAAATGCTGATTGTACACCATGTAAAGCAACTAAAAATACCAGAGCCAAATCTTCTTATCCTGTCTATGAGTTGATACAGAACCCCTCTTTTCTCTGACACACCGTGGTCTCCCAGGCCACCTTAAATATAAGAGAGAATTAGTCAAGTTAGATTTACTCTATAACATGATTTTAGAAAAACTATATATATATATATATATATATATATATATATATACACACATATATATATCAACAGAAATCATTATGTACTTTTAATGAAGTTTACAAAATTACATGACTAATGTATACATATACATCCACACAACCTATATGTGTACACATATACATACACACATATACATATACATATATGTCTATATCCAAGAACCTTTGAAGGAAATGTAAAACCATACAGAAGCTAAACCTTTCAGAGCAAGTCAATATGACTTTGTTATTCAGACAAATTATAACAATTGCATCATATCTCATTATTATTTGGAAGATTTTTCTTCACTGTGGCCTTGACATTTGGTGCTAATAAGGACTCAAAGATAACATGCTCTATTGTCCTAAATGCAGAAAAACAGTATCTACATTTTCATGCTGTAAAGAAGTATAATCCAAGGTATTAAAAGGGGGGGGGGATGGCTCCATCGTCTTTACTACAAAGTTTCATAAGCTCCATCAGTACTTTTTTTTGAAACCTCTTAAAGCCATAGGTTGTGTTAGTTTAATATATTAACCTCCCCAATACTTTAAAATTTTACCCTAAAGCATCCTTGTCAAATTCTGATAATAAAGAAATTGAGGGAAATGAGAAAAATGGATAACAATTAAAACAGAAACATAATTATGCTTTAGGATAATTCATATCTAACAGGATCAGCCAAATTCATAATGACAGATTGTAGTCTATAGGCTTGTAGAATTGGAAAGAATTTAAGAGATTATCAAATCTAGCCCCTTTATCTTACTAATGAGTAAAGTACTTAACAAGAATGTATGACTTAAAAGAATGTCATGGATCATGTCATACGGCAGGCTGAGATTTTGCCAGGTTTAGAACCCAGATACCCAGGATCCATAGTCTTGATTGGTTTCTCTTTTTTTTTTATCCTACTTTTTTTTCTTCTCTAAATTTGCCTTTAAAATATAAATTTGGTTTAAGAATATATTCAGTATAACTATACCTCCACAAATGCATACTGCAAGCCATTGGTCTATAATTTATTCTTTTAGAGTTATCTGAGGCTCATCAAGATTAAATGACTTGCTGTGTTCATTCCAGAGGGACAAAAGAAGGGAGGGAATTTGAACCCTGGACATCCTGACATGAAATCTAGCATTCTAGCTCCTACATTATAATGCCGTACATAACATAAACACAATTCAATATTGTAGATTTAGAACTAGAGGGCACTGAGGCCAAGAGAAGTGTAGTGACTTAGATCATGAGTGAATTAGAAGTTAAGTTCCTTTAGGCAGGGACTTCTTTTGCCTCTTTTCATATCCCCAGTGCTTATTAGCATAGTGCCTGGCACACAGCAGGCACTTAAAAAAACATTTACTGACTAGTTGATTTGCACAAGGTCACAAAGGTATTAATAAGTGATAGATTCAAAATCTGACTTATTTTTCTTATACCCCCAATAATTATAACAGAAATATTTTTAAATCAATCATCATAGAATAATTACAAGTAAATTTTTATGGTAAACACTAACTGTGGGACATGTATCTATCTGCTCCTGGTCAAGGCAATTAAAGAATATTGGTTATAAAATGGTAGGTTTTTTATTCCAGTTTGGTTTTTATTTCCTTGAATATATTTGTCAGTTTCCTTTTTTTGTTGTTGTTGTTGGGGCACAGCAGGGACAGGGGGAGAAATTACTTTTGTCATAAACATCCATTGCCTGCCTAACTTAGCAGAATGGTAAAGTAGATCCTTATAAGGCAAGTAAGTTAGTGGGCTTGCTCACTGAATAATTGTGTAGATAATTATTTGGATTACATTTGCACACATAGTTGTACTTCTAGAGAATTTTCTTTTTTAATTTTTAGCATTTCACATTTTAGAAGAATGAAATATTACTTAAATACATTCATTCCCAGGTAGATTGTGGTGTACATTTTTCAATGTGCTAGCATAAATTTCAACCATTATTAATACCATGTTACTATAAAATTACATTCATAATAGATCAAGAATAAAAAAATTAGTAGAAAATGAACATGATGATAACTCAGTAAGATAAATGCCCAAAAATAAGATAAATGTAATTTAAAATCCAATACTTTAATAACAACAGTTGAAATATCCCAAGTTTTTTTTAATATTAGACATGATAGTGATTTGGGGACAAATTTCTAAAAATAATTATCATAGCCCTGTAGTTGGCTAAACCTCCTACTTGATAATATATCAAAATTAAGCTTAAATTAATAAAAAGTTTATGAATTAAATTATTGCTTTTATCCTAGGTAGATACTAACCAACCAAGGAAAATTAAGTGACCATTTGATAAACAAGGATGTGCATTTTAGTAAAAAAAAAAAAAAAGTAAGAAAATAGTAGAGAAAAATTTTAAAAATTCAGCAGTAAGAGGGATAAATAAGAAATTTTTTTAAAAAGACAGAAATCAAGTATTATAAATTTTAAAATTCCTTTAAAACACTGAAATCCAAGCGAGGAGTGAAAAAAAGATCTATAAAAGAGACAAATCTGTACATATTTTAATTTTAGTGATATACACCTAAGCAGAATAGTTTTATTTTTTCATACTCTACTGATATTTCTAAAGGACAGGTACCTTATTCTTGGAATTATTAGTCTTTTACAGTCTAATTACAAATTAGATTGCAAAGAAAAGTCACATGCATAAAAAGTCACAAGTATAAAAATAGTAAAATATTCAAATTAGCAACGGTCCCTGGTAATTTAAAAGAATATGACAAGAAAGATCAAAATAAATAGAACACAAATACTGGTTTTAGCTGTCCTCATGGTACATAAATGAAGACACAATAACTCTAAGGTACTACTAATTAAGTAATAAGAACTACTCAGTGGGAAGTTCTATCAATACATTTGAAGAAAGGCTGAATATTTTATTTTCCAAGAAAAAAAATTGAGTTTAATGGATTAAATGTATTCAGCTTAGCACTACTCCTCCTTTCCCTACTGCTTCATTGCTTGCTGACATAGGCTTAATAAAGTCTGTCTGTATCTACGAGTATATATTGATAGATGTCCCTCCTTATATAGATAGCTACACTTTCTGTGTTGCAATTTCATGACATGTTTTAGAAGCCACATTTATAAAAGTAGCCCAAAATCCATTCTTTCCTCTATTCAAAAGTAAATTAAACAAAGAGAATCTTTAATTCAGAAGTAGAAACTTCTCAAATCCAGAATACTTCTGTTTGGCAATTCATTAAGAAATAATTACAGAAGCACAAAAGGAAGAGTAGGGGATATAGTGGGCAAAAGAGGAGGCAAACAAGCCAAGAAAATCCACCAACTGCTGCTAATTAAAAGTAGATGTCTAATCTAATTCACAATTTTTCCTAACTTTATACTCTATCTCACTATTCACCAAAACAAACCAAAAATATATCAAAGACAATGAAATTGTGTGAAATTTATATTTTAAAGAGACAAAGTACTTTCAGCATTTTAAGTTCAATTTCATTTTATAAATAACAAAGAAAGTTTTAGCAGAAGCAATGTCTTTTTTAAAAAAGCAAAAGGGTGGCTAGGTGGCATAGTGAGTAAAGCGCTGGCCCAGGAGTCAGGAGGACTCCTGTTCCAGCTTCGGTTCCAGCCTCAGACAGTTAACACCCACGCAAAAAAAAAGTAGCTGTGTAACCTTGGGCAAGTTACTTGACCCCAACTGCCCTCCAAAAAAGGCAAAAACAAGAAATAAACAAATAAATACAAATTAAAAAAAGCATAAAGCTCATTTGACAATTGCAAAGGAAATCACATTTACATTTTCTTTTTTCCTTTAGCATAACTCAAAATAATTGTACTTAGAATAATTTACACTTGCAAATACATATCCAAAGTGAACATTAAGAATAAAAGATTAACTTCACAGTGTGTTCATTTGTCTTGAACTAAAATGAAGAATAAATACAGGGTGATTAAGTCATTTGATATTAAATATTATTTAAAAGAAATGAAAGTAATCCACATGAAGAAGCACATGCTATAAACATCATACCTGTGATATGTCCAAGTTTTTGAAATGAGTTATGTGTGAGGCCAATTGTCCTATCAATTGCAAAGATTCTTAAGTCTTCATCATCTAAGGCAATATCTCCCCAAAAGACAGCTTGAAATAAAAATATATATACACACAAATTTTTCAATTAAAATGAATTTTTTAAATTGTGAAAAACAAATTTATAAACCAAGATAAAGATGGAAACAGCACTGCTTAAATGCTTTATGTTAATTGCAAAAGTAAATAGGAATCAGGAGTAAATTAATGAAAACGTTCTAAGGTCAGAAACTTTTAATTAAGTAGTGTACTAAGGTTAGACTCCTTTATTTTTTGTGGACTCTGGTGGTCCCTGACTAATGGTAGGTGTGGGGAGGAAACAAATATTGACTCCTTGAGTCAATTTTTAACTGACTGCTCCCTACCTGAAATTATGGAGAAGTGATGTTGCAGCATCTGTCATGAACTCTAACCACTAACCATCCAAGTACATCCTGGGCAATGTGTGTTTGTATGGAGCACTTATGGTAGGGAATGTACTAGGAGAATACAATGGTAATTCATGGAGAGCAGTTATTAACATCCGACTTCATTTTAATCTCATAATTTGCCCTGGTCCTGTTAGGTAAATATTTAACTCAAGGAGGTAACATAATACCATGTTTCTATTCATAATTGAACCCAATAATATTTTATCCACTCCAAAGGGATGATTATGTTAAATACACACTTAATTATCATAAACTGATTATATAATACCTTTTTTCCCTATTGAAATTCCAAGTCATCTGAGTCCATTTGAAATTATAGGTAATAAAACATAACACTGAAAACCGTGTCAGAAGAGAAAAGATGAAATATATAGGGTTTTTTTTCCTTTTAACTTAGTGACTAAGTGGATTTTTTTTACCTACTTGAAGATAAAATTAAATGAAATTATCATGGGATCTAGTTGGGGCAAAAACCAACAACCTTTGTTTAAACAAAATAATTTAAAAAGCAAGAACAAAATTCTGCCCTCCTACATTGAAAATCTTGACCTTGAAATATGGTTCCAAAATTGATTGTGACCATTTGCTTCTTGATTTCTTTCACAAACCACCTTCCTTAGAACAGATTTCTAAGCTTGATTTTCTCCTTAAAATGGAAAACAAACAGACGCAGACATTTTGAAAAGTCAAAAATGCTACCCTTGAAATTATCTGAAACATTCCATTCCATTTCCATAAGCATTAATGTATAATTTTGCCCAGAGGCACCTGTCACATAAAGGCCCCAAGTCTACTGTTCACAATGAGAAAGAACAATTAGCATAATCCATGAGGTTTGCTTCCCAATAAATTTTAAAAACTATTATTTTGGGACTTCTGGCAGTCAAGATGGCAGAGTAAGCAGTAAACTGCTGTAGCTCTCCCATATTCACCTCCAGACAACCAAGAAATAGTGCCCCCCAAACAAATCCTGAAACAGCAAAAAGATGAGTAAAAACAACAACAACAACAACAAAAAAGAATTTGACTACACAAATTTGTTATGGTGACAAGGAAGATCAAGACACAAACTCAGAAGAGGATAACAATGTTGAAACACCTATGGACAAAACCCCAAAGAAAAACAGGAAGTGATCTCAAGCCCAGAAAGACCTCATAGAAGAATTCAAAAGAGATATTAAAAATCATATAAGAGAGGTAGAAGAAGTGGGAAAAGAAGGTAATGCAAAAGAATTATGAAAAAAGAATCAAAATCTTGGAAAAAGAAAACAATTGTTTAAAAAGCAGAATTGGCCAAATGGAAAAGAACAAAAGCTAATTGAGGAAAATAATTCCTTAAAAGTTAATTGGGCAAGTAGAAGCTAATGACTCTATTAGACATCAAGAGTCAATCAAAAAAATTCAAAAGAATGAAAAAAAATAGAAGAAAATATAAAATGCCTCATGAGAAAAACAACTGACCTGGGAAAGAGATCCAGAAGGGACAATGCCAGAATAATTTGACTAACTGAAAGCCATAATGAAAAGGAGAACCTGGACAATATCTTTCAAGAAATTACCAAGGAAGGGGCGGCCAGGTGGCTCAGCAAGTAAGAGCACCAGCCCCAGTGTCGGGATGACCTGGGGATCAAATCTGGGCTCAGATACTGTTTAACCTTGAGCAAGTTACTTAACCCCGATTGCTTTAAATATAATTAATTAATTAAAGTTAAAAAAAAAATAAAAATTACCAAGGAAAATTCCCCTGAGGCCCAGGAACAGGGAAAAATAGGCATTAAAAGAATCCACGGATCACCTCAAGAAAGAGATCGCAAAATAAAAACCTCAAGGAACATTATAGTCAAATTTCAGGACTATTGATTCAAGAAAAAAGCACTAGAAGTGGCCAGAAAGAAACAACTGAAATATCAGGGAGTCACAACCAGGATCACACAGGACTTGGCAGAACATCAAAGGATAGAAGGTCATGCTAATCCAGAGGACAAAAGAGCTAGGACTACAACTAAGAATCACTTACCCAGCAAAATTAAGCATAATCCATCAAGGGAAAAAATGGTCATTTAATGAAACAGAATAATCTCAATCTTTCATAAGAAGACCAGAATTAAAACAAAACTTTGATCTCCAATAACAAGATACTCACAAACAGATAAAAAGGAAAAGAAAAAATAAGGTATTCAGCAGAGCTAAACTCTTTATATCCCTACATGGGAAAAAAATTTTAATTGCTACCGACTAACAGTATAGCTAGAAGGAATTTACATAGACAGAGGATACAGGTATAAGGTGAACTTGAGGGAATGACTAAAAAATAGTTGAGGAAAGAAAAAGAGGAGTATACTGGATGCAAAAAGAAGGGAGAGGTAGAACAGAGTAAATTATTTTACATGAAGATGTGTGAAAGACCTGTTATAGTGCAGGAGAAGATGGGAGGGTGGGCAATGGGCCTCACTTGAGCTTTATTTTTATCAGTATTGTCTCAAAGAGGGAGGGGATAATATACACAATCAGCTGAAAACAGGAATCTATCTTACCAGATAGGGAAGTAGGAGGGGGAGGGCATTAAGCCAAAGGTGGAAGGGCGGGATCCTTGGACAGAAGCAAAACACTGGTGAGACAGGAAAAGGTGAAAGGAGAGAGAGGACAAAACAGGAGGAAAAATAGGATAGTGGGAAATACACAGTTAGTAATCATACCTGTGAATGTGAGTGGGATGAATTCTGCCATAAAATGCAAGTGGATAGCAGATTGCATCAAAACCCAGAATTCTACAGTATCCTTTTTACAAGAAACACACCCGAAGCAGAGACACACACACAGAGTAAGGTAAGGGGCTGGAGACAAAGGATGGTGATTTAGCAATACCAGACCTCAAACTATATTATAAAAAATCAATCATCGAATCTTCTAGTACTGGCTAAGAAATAGAGTGGTGGATCAGTGGAATAGATTAGGTATGCAAGACACAATAGTCAATGACCACAGTAACCCAAAGACCCCAGCCTTTGGGATATGATCTCACTATTTGCCAAAAACTGCTGTAAAAACTGTAAAATATGATACAAACTAGGAAGAGATCAACATCTCACAAAGTATACCAAGATAAAATCAAAACGGGTGCATGATTTAGACATAAAGGATGACACCATAAACAAATTAGAAGAACAAGGAATAATCTACCTGTAAGACCTATGGATAAGGAAAGAATTCATGACCAAACAAGAGATAGAGAGCATTATGAAATATAAAATAGAAACTTTTGAATAAATTAAAATAAAAACTTGTGTAAAAAATCAATTAAACCAAAATTAGAAGAAAAACATAAAGTCGGAAAACAATCTTTATAGCGTTTCTCTGATAAAGGCCTCATTTCTCAAATATACAAAGAACAAAGTTAAATTGCTAAAAATACAAGCCATTCCCCAATTGATAGATGGTCAAAGGATCTGAATAGGCAGTTTTCAGATGAAGAAATTAATGTTATCTATAGCTATTTACAGGAAGAAGTGCTCTAAATCACTTTTGATTAGAGAAATGCAAATTAAATCAACTCCGATGTACCACCTCATAACTATCAGATTAGCTAAACAGCAAAAAACAAAAATGATAAATGTTGCAGAGGATGTGGGAAAACTGAGACACTGATGCGCACTGTTCGTGGAGTTTTGAAGTGACTAACCATTCTGGACAATAATTTGGAACTATTCCCAAAGGGCTACAAAACTCTTTGATCCAGCAATACCATTACTAGGTCTGTATCCCAAAGAGATCATAAAAAAGGGAAAAGCGCCCACATGTGCAAAGAATATTTCTACCAACCCTTTTTGTGGTGGAAAAACATTGGAAATCAAGGGGATGCCCATTAATTAGGGAATGACTGAACAAGCTGTGGCATATTAATGTAATGGAATACTATTATGCAATAAGAAATTATGAACAGGAAGGTTTCAGAAAAACCTGGAAAGACTTGTATGAACTGATCCAAAGTGAAATGAGAAGAAGCAGAAAAACATTGTACACAGTATCACCAACATTGTGTGATGACCAGTTGTGTGATTGACTCAGTTCTTCTCATCAACACGATGATCCAACACAACTACAAAATACTCATGAAGGAAAATGCTATCCTGTAATGGCAAAAGAAATTTAAAGATCTTCCCTGCCCCTTAATAAGCCCAAATTGACCTTGAGGACCTTTACTACTTTGAAAACCCACTCTGCCCCCTATTGGCTACATGTGCTCACCTGGAGTCTGTGGTGGGAAGCTTAGTTTTCAGAAAGGCACTTTTGTTACTTTGTAGTCAATTGGGTCATGAGGGTTGTGATGTTCTCTGACCCTGGAGAATGCTATATATATACACCTCTGAGGTGAGGCTTTGCTTTGGGGCTCACTTATGAGAAGAGCTGTGTGATTTGGCCAGATGAGACTCTGGGCAGCTGTTGGAGCTCCCCGTTTTGAAAACCCAGATGTTGGTGCTTCTCCCTCTGGTGACTAGGTATGGATGTAATGGTCAGAAAGCTAGAAGCCCTGTCTGCTGAATTGTGTTATTTACTCTTGTAACTTCTGTTTGTATTCTCTGAAGTTCAGGGTGCTGACTTTTTCCCCTGAACTAGGTAAATGATATATGTTTGGTTGATTAAAGTAAGATTGTTTAACCCTTTTTGAGTTACTTTCCTTTAGAAAAACAGATCAAAGAACCTGTGCTAGCAGGATGCTAGGGTGCTTGCTGCTACATAGACATATCCAAATAAAGAACTGATGGACTCTGAATACAGATCAAAGCATATTTTTTTCACTTCATAGGTTTTCACTGTTCTTGTTTTTTTCCCTTTTGATCTGTTTCTTCTTTCACAATTGTCACTAATAAATGTTTTACATGATAGTACATATATAAACATATAAACTATATAAAATGGCCTACCATTTTCAGAAAAGGGAATGGAGAAAAATTAGAACTGAAAATTTTGTAAAAATGAATGGTAAAAAAATTGGGGAAAAATAAAATACTATTAAAAATTACCCCCCAAATCCCTAATATTTCAGGCTTTTAAGCTTGGTCAGAGCTGTAACTGAGCTTGGCTGCTGAGTATAATAATAAAACCTATTTTTTAAAAAGTCAACATAGTTTATTAATTAATAATCAGTAAACCACTATATTCCAGGTATAACCTTTATGGCAAACTCTGCAAGCTCTATAAATAAAGGTTAAATCATTGTTTTATTTATCATTTTTCTTCCTAGTTAAATCAGTTAGCATTGCTATTTAGCTGTAATATATTTGCTAGACCTTCCCATATGCACCAGGAAAACATGTCCTATCAAAATCACAACTTTTTTTTCTTCCTCCAAAGATCCAATAGGATCTTAGTAGCTTAGAAAGTCTACCCTCAGAAATCAAATTTTCCTCAAGGGGAAAGCTAACATGGCATACTTATCCAAGAACTGAGTCCTTGCACTTGTTAGTCCCACCTATACCTCATCCCCCACAATCACTACAAGTTACTCTGGTGTGTGTGTGTGTGTGTGTGTGTGTGTGTGTGTGTATGTATGTGTTGGCTTATATGGACCATGCCTGAAAACTGTGGAGACTTCAGGGACATGTAAGACTCAGTTTTAGGTCAAGTCTGAAATGAAACAACTCCTGGATGTTCCTGGCCATGTGGTAACCAAGAATTGAAAAGACTTGGCATTTTGGTATGCCATGGAAAGCCAAGTAGGGTACTTTGGACCTCCCTCTCTACCTCATGACAGGGGGAGGCAGGTAAGAAAGAAACAGGATCCTACTTCAGGTAAATGAAGAAAGGCTTTCATGCTGTCTCTCTTTTTCTTCAACCCTGATGAGGCATTGTATAACTAATACTTCTAAACAGAGTGGGAAAAGGTTGGTTATTCTCTACTTGGGCATCATGGAGGCAACTCCTATGCATGTGGCAATTCCTACAGGAGGCTTCAACTAGGTAAGCCTGCACCTGGGTTCCTAGCTCATTTTTTCTCTTTTGTTTCCAAGGAAGTGATCAAGCATTAGCCTTTACGCTAGTATCTGTAGTTTTCTAGTCCTGAAGGTGACCTTATGAGGTTCTGGGTACAATAAATGGAACTGGTGTCAGACACCACTTTTTTTTTTAAAGCAATTGGGATTGAGTAACTTGCTCAAGGTTACATGGCCAGGTGTTTCTGGGTGGGTACTGTGTCTGAGACCCGGATTCGATCCCAGGTCATTCCGACTATGGGGCCGGTGCTCTTACACATCAGAGTTTGGCCACAAACAAGTGAAAGGACAAGCACTCACTGTTCTACTAGTAGAAATGTACCAGCAGTTGTTCAAACTATATAAAGCCCAGGCAAAATGCAAAATGCCTAATTATAAATTAACAAACTGCTTTATGTGTGATGAATCAGTCTCCCAGGAGACTGTAATAGTCGTTATGAGTTGCTGCAGAATATTTTTTTAAGTCTGTTTTCTTCAAATTTATGCTTGTGAATATTCTGAGTTTAGAATTGCTACTGTACACAGGAAATAAGTATCTGGCTCATTCATATTGCTCTTATTATACACACTGTATCTTTTTCATTTCCTCTTTTGGGGAAATCCTAAACAGGATCCTAATTCAAATTTTGAAATAAAGTTGTCCCCATGGTGCCATGGTAAGTGTTTACTTTACTGAAGACTGGGATAATAAAAGGAATCTACCTTTCTTCTATCATTAGAGACCAGGACTGAACCCACCTGACTGAATGCCTGAGCCCAAGGAAGAGAGGCCCTTTACTGAAGAGTAGGCTGGTGTAGCACTGTAGTTTCTATGGACATAGAAGCAATTGCACAAGATTTGATACAGATTTCCTCTTCAGTTTATATGCTGTTTTTCCTTACAAGATAAAAAATCCTTGAGGAAAGAAGTTGGTTTGTTGTTGTTTTATATCTCTGGCATTTAGCACATAGCCTGCAACATTGTGGTTAAGTTCTTACTAAATGGGAGTAAATGAAGTCAATCGAGGAAGATAAACTGAAGTCAAGAAGGAAGATTTATGGTCAAAGTAGGTATGATGTGGGCTGAAAATAAGCTTTAATGGCCCAGGAAGACCATAAATGAGATGAATATGTTACATATCAGGACAGTCTTAGAGAACAGTTAACTTTACAGGTAAGTAACAGCCTGGCAACAGCTGTTTTCCTGTAGTTGTATTCCTGTAGGAATACAAGTGGTACTATAAGAATGGGTGTCCTGTGAAGGCCCTCTTCCCCTGCCACAAACATCCAGAAAAAAGGGAATCAGACATTTGAGAACTTACTTGCAATCCTCATTATAACTATATCTATCCTTTGACTCAATTTCATGCTATAATTTGTTCTATTTGTTCAACTTAATCTAATAACCCTTCTAAGCTTCCATAGTCTTCAGTCTTTCCCTCCCTTGGGGCAATAAACTATGAGGATTCCACAAGGGAAAAGTGATGTGAACTAAGATTATATAGGAATCATGGTAATAATTCTAAGTAAAAGATGATAGTTATTCATGTAACTTAAATCAGTTAAAAGCATACATAAATACTTTTGGAATAAAATATCAATGAAAAATAATTAAGGTATTTCATAGGCATAGGTCATTGAATTTTTTTAAAATATAACTTGTCTCTGGAGGATGAAACAATATAGCTAAGATTCAATGTATAATCAAAAGACACTTCCTTGGCCATATCCGCATGAACTCAACAGAAGTATTTGTGTGAACAAAAAAGTAAAATGTTACTGAGTTACATGGATTTACACACAGAAAGATTCATGATAACAATTCAGGACCAAGTCATTGCTGCCAAAATCACTAAACGGATTATGCTTAAGGAACTCAGACTAGATAAAGACAAATTATACAAGAAAATGGGTGAAGCTGTGCAACATGTTACTTGAGGATGCAAAAATTTAGTCCCTAACTAATTAGCGAGACAAGACCTTTGAGAAGCTCACTGCCCTTTATAAACTAACATATATAAAATCCCTATATTACAAGGATACTTCAAAGCATCCTTGACAATTTAGCAAATAAAACATGCTGGACCCTGAACATTATGCATATAGAGACATTGTTTATAATGGCCTGAACATAAAATTAATCCATAAAAATTTAAGTGTGGCCATTCAGTTGCTTTTCATTCGTGTCTGACTCTCTATGACCCCATTTTAGGGTTTTCATGGGAAAGATAATGGAGTGGTTTGACATTTCCTTCTCTAATTCATTTTACAGATGAAGAATTGAAGCAAAAGGGATTAAATGATTTGACCAGGGTCACACTGCTAAAAAGTGTATAAGACTAGATTTCAACTCAGGAAGAAAAGGAAAAAAAATTAACAGATGTCACCATGCAAATTTTGAGAACCTAATGAACAGCTCTCAAAATATAAGGAAGTAATGAATAAAACAAAATCCACTTGGAAGAATACCATCTCCATTGCCTTATCTGCTAATGAAGTTGTCATGAAGTTGTCACTGTGCCAAGCAATAATCTTACACCCCAAGCTTTTTATCCATCTGGGCAATGGCACAGTGAATATTAAATATAAAAAGAACAATAGTAGGACAGGGATTTGTCTTGGAACTGCTTCTATCTGAATTCCATTGAACAAAGAACATAATCATCATCAACATAGGTCATAATCATTCACATTTATTTGGCGTTCACATTTAAAGTTTTCAGAGCACTTGACATACGGTATTTCACTTGATCCTCACAATTACTTTACTACACAATACCATAGGCTATTATCTCCATTTTACAGATATAGAAACTGAGGTTCAGTAAAACTAAGTGACTGTACTACGCTCACAAAGTCAGTAAATGTCTGAAGGAGGATGTCAACCTAGGTCTTCCTAAATATGGTCTAGTATACATGTTGCTTTTCCAAGTCATTTAACTTCTGTTGGTCTCAGTTTGCTTATCTATAAAATCAGAGAGGTCTACTAGATTCTGTCTATGGTCTTTTTCAGATCTAACACCATAATCCTAAAGCAACAAATGTGGCAAAGTAGTGAGATCCAGACTCAAATCTCCTGACTCCATTATCCAATGCTCTTTAGACCACTCTAAGCCATGTTGCTTTCTATGCTGTGGCAAAAAAAAAAGAAAAATTCATGTGCTAGCCAGTCTTATGGCAATAATATACATACATACACACATATACATACACAAACACACATACATGTATGTATAGGTATGCATATACACATATGTGGCTGGTTGTTTTGTTTTTATTTTTTTTATAATCACTAAAACAGTGTTTTGGGAATTTAAAATTTAAGCAACCAATAGGCTTTTCTATTTCAATAAAATACATTCCTTCTTCTCAAGGAGCCATCACTGGCTTACGAGATTCTTATTTTCTAATATTCAATTAAACTGACTGATTTAACTGTTTATTTTTCCCCTTATAAATAGAGCTTCTTGGGGAACCCAATTGAAGTTACAAATGTATTCATTCATTATTACAGCTCTTTCAAAATAAAACTACCAAGAGGGCAATCAATTACATTTAAGATCTTCTATATTCATAAAGGACCTATAAGGAATAAAAGCTGAAGCCTTGCAAAGCACAAAACAGCATTAGGAAGGAATGTTTTCTAAATGAAAAAAAAATCACTGGGAGTGAAGAGAATAAGTACTATTCTGGATAATACCAACAAATGGATAAGATGTCCCTGGTGTCATAAACCACTTTCATTTATACTTCTTAGCTCAAAATTAGTAAGTCTAGCACCAGCCCTATCTTGCCACCTTTGCAGGAAAACAAATTCCATGAAGCAAAATACGCATGTGCACATAAACTACTTCAATTGTGTGTGTGATATGTTTCTATGCTGTATACCTTATTTAAAATAATTTCTCCACCTTTAATGTGAAAAATCATTATATATACTTGGCTTTGTTCAAGTATAGTATTTGAAATTAATTCACATGCCCTTCATCATTATATGCATGATCAATTTAATATTTTGTAGGGGATATGAAACTGAATCAAATCTGGGAAATCTGTGGCAGATGATGGTTTGGGGGGAAATAACCAAACATAATTAAAATACCTAATACTCCACAAAATTTCTAGTGAGAATTTCTAGCTTCAAGGAAGGAGTTGGAGACAGTCAGAAGTCACAAAAAGGAGTTGGCTTTAAGATACCATGGAAACCTAGAAGCAGCAAAACACAGTTTCAATTATGCTAAAAAGAAGTTGTATTTTTCTTCTTCTGGAAGACTAGCTGTCTTTATTCTATTATATAAATATTTTATATTTGTGTATATGTAAATATGCGTGTGTCATTAAATGTTTAGAAAAGAATTGTCATCATAACAGAAGAAATAATAACACAATACATAGAACCATGTGGTCAGAAGCAATATTTTCTTAAGTCCCTGAACCAGGGTGGGGAAACTGAGGCATTGCGGCGCTATGTGGTACCCTGAGTCCTCAAGTGTGGCCTTTTGACCTAATCCAAACTTCACAGAACAAATCCAAGTTTGGATTCAGTCAAAGAGCCCCACTGGAGGACCTAGAGGGCCATGTGCGACCTTGGGGCCGCAGGTTCCTGAAACCTGAAGCAATCTTCTCCATATAAACAAAACCAGGAACTGATTTTTTTTTGTTAGCAATCTTTCCAGGTGATTTCCAGGTTTGTAAGAAGACCCTCAACATTTAAAAAGGAACAACAACAAAAAAACCTACCCACACCACCCAGGTAGGAACCTGAAATTCCTTTAACCTAGGATAAAGTCTTTCATGTTATAATAAAGGAGAAATCTGACAGAGGTAAAAGATTAGATTGAGTAATTCAAACTCAAACATTTAATAGTAAATAATGATGCCATATCCCTTTCTGTATGCCAGGATTTACTAGAGAATGATAAACATCTGAAAGGAAAACTTGTAACTGTTGGAAGTAAGAAAAGAGGACACATAAAAAGAATTCAGTGGTCCTGGCTTAACCAATTGATCAACAAACATTTACTGAATAACTACCATGTGCCAGGCACTGTTCAAGGCACCAGGAACAGAAATATCAAGAGTGAAATGACACCTACTCTCAAACAGCTTACATTCTAACAAGAGAAGCAAGCATATATGCAGAATAAATATAAAAACAATAAACAGAAGAGAGTTAAATCACTTCATGCATTTACTTGTGATAAGTATAACTAAGACCAAGAGGTAAGATGAAAAAAAATACTAGAATATTGTAAAAGCTAATATATAGTTTTGCAAAGTAGAATAGATACTTATCTCATGTGATCCTTACAAAAACTCAGTGAGGTAGAACCTATTATAATTCTCATTTTTAAATATTAGGAACAACTGCACTTAAAAGAAATCAAATGACTTACTCAGGGCCATATGGCTAGTTTGGGTTTTTTTTTGCTTTTTGAGGGAAATTGGGGTTAAGTGACTTGCCCAAGGTCACACAGCTTTTTTGTGTTAAGTATCTGAGACCAGATCCAAACCCAGGTTCTCCTGACTCCAGGGCCAGTGCTCTATTCACTACACCACCTAGCCGCTCCCATATGGCTAGTTCTGAGATAGGATTTATACTCAGGCCTTCCTGACTCTAAGTTCAGTGTTCTCATGCAGAACACCACCATAAGCACCCAGAGAACAGGAACTTTTTGTCTTAGTCTTTGAAGCACATAATAAACACAATAAATTATTGTTAACTGGATGCTTAATTAGAGAAAACTTAATCCCTGACTTAGTCTGCCCACTCATTTAATATATGAGTAAAATGAGGCCCTTGGAAATTAAGTAATATCACTCAATTAATAATTTGGCATTGGAAATCTAGTAATTTTTCCACTGTGCAATATTTTCCATTTAGGATATTCAGGCGCATACAACAAAATATGAGGAATGGTAATAATACCGATAACAACAACAACAATAATAATAGCTAGCATTTATATAGTGCCAACTATATACAAGGCACTTTTCAAAACACTTTACAAATATGATCTCATTTGATCCTCACAACCATCCTGGGATGTAGATATTATTATTATTCCCATTTCACTGATAAGGAAACTGAAGCAAAGAGACATTTAACTTGCCCTTGGTCATACAGTTAGTAAGTGTCTAGGATATATACACAAGTAAGTGTCCTACCAAATGGACTATTAAGGCAAAAGAGAAGGAACAGGATAAATGCTCTAAGAAAATATAAGTAGGGAAAAATCATTTGCAGCTGGGAAGGTTTTTGGAGGACATGACACTGAATGGGAGGACTACATTCTAGGTATAAGGGACAGCCTAAAGGGAAAGAGTAGGATGAGACTTAGGAATAACCAGAAATCTAATTGGCTAGCAGGTAAAATACTTAGAAGCAAGGAGAATGCACTATAGCTTAAAAATTTGGCTGGAGCCAGATTATGGAGGGTTTTAAATAATAGGTTATGGCACACATAAAGATAACTTTAATTTTTCAGTTCAACAAATATGTATTAAATATCACATATGCAAAATGATAAGTTAGACACCAGGGATACAGATGCAAAAAGAAACAGTAGATTGTCCTTATAGGGAATGCCTATTTAATTTTGTCATGGGAAAGTTTGTCACCTTCCCTCCACAAACCACCCAGATCACTTAAGAGTCTGAATAATAGCTACCATATAAGTTATTTTGAGATTTGTGTAACCCAGAGTGACATTACTAGGCTGCAACAGTGGCAAAGAACTTGTGATTTGGATGCTTTTAAGCCTATAAAGAATAAAATCAGGGGTGGCTAGGGTGCAATTAATAGAGTGCTGGCCCTGGAGTCAGGAGAACCTAAGTTCAAATCTGGCCTCAGACACCTAACACAAAAACTAGCCATGTGACCTTAGGCAAGTCACTCAACCCCAACTGCCCTGCCCTCCCCCTCCAAAAAGCAAAAAAAAGAATAAACTCCAACTCTTTGTTGAAGGTGGGGTAAGGGAGCAAGAATGGTCTGATGTGAAGATCCATCCAGAGAACTGCTTTGGTTGTTCTAGACTAGCATAAAGACCTAATAAAGATTTCCTCTGATAAAGACACCATAATAAGGGAAAAAGTTCAAAAGTCAAATGTCAGGCACTGTACTAACTAGTAAGTATATGAATAAATGTAAAAACAGTGAAGCTAAGGAAAGCCAAACCAAGGTTTTCCTCTATCACCAATTAAAAGTTCCATTTAAGTTACCTTCTAGCATTGATAACAGCACTACTTTAGCTACCAAGGACAGCTCAATAGGATGAGGCTAGAGAATTTTAACTACAGAAGAGGAAAAAGCACGCAAAATTTGATTCCAATTTTATTAGACAGCATTAAGTATGTTAGATGTGAATATATATTAATGTATGTAGGTGGGCTATACATGTATACATATGTTAAACATTTCTGCCTTTCTGCACTGGATTGTGAGGTTTCTATGTCCTAATACATGGTCAATTTTTGTGTAGGTGGCATATACCACTGAGAAAAAAGTAATCTTTCTATCCCCAGTCAATTTTCTCCAGAGGTCTAATATATCTACCTTCTCTAAAATTCTATTCATCTTCTTAACTGCTTTCTTGCTTATCATGAGGTTAGATTTATTAAGTTCAGAGAGGGGAAGGTTGAGGTCCCCCAATAATACAATATTGCCGTCGATTTTTCCTATAACTACCTTAACTTTTCTCTAAGAATTTGGATGCTACACCTCTTGGTGCATATATATGTATATATATTTAGTAATGATGTTACTTCATTGATTATGGTGCCTTATAGCAGGATATAGTTGCCTTCCTTTTCTCTTTTAATTAGATCTACTTTTGCTTTTGATTTGTCTGAGATTAGGATTGCTACCCCTGCTTTTTTTTTTACTTTAGCTGAAGCATAATCTAACTCCAGTCTTTACCTTTACCCTGTGTGTATCCCTATTTAAAATGTGTTTCTTGTAAACAACATATTGTAGAATTATGGTTTTTAATCCATTCTGCTATCTACCTCTGTTTTATAGGAGAGTTCATTCCCTTTATATTCACAGTTATGGTTACTATTTGTGTCTTTCTCTCCATCCTATCCCCTCCATTTATGCTTTTATTTCTCCCTCTTCCTTTCCGCTCCTTAAGAGTTTTGCTTTAGACCATTGCCTCCCTAAATTTCCCCTCCCTATCAGGCGCCCTCCTTTTTCTTATTAAGCTTTTTCCTTACTACTTCTTCCATCCAGTCTAACCACTCTCCTCTTTTTCTTTCCCCTTTCCCCTCCTACTGCTTCTAGACTAAGTTATATTTCTATGCTTAACAGAGTATGTTATTCTCTCTGAACCAAATCTAGTAAGAGTAAATCTCAAACAATGCTCCTTTCCCTCCCTTCTTTCCCTCTAATATAAGTTTTTGTGCCTCTTCATGTGATATAATTTACCCTTTCCTGCTGTCACCTTTCTTCTTCTCCCATTAAAATAACTTTGCATCTCTTAATTAGGTTGTTTATCATCACATCAGTTAATTTATACCCACACCCTCAGCATATATATATCCCTTTTAAATGTCATAATAAATATACCATCCTCAAGATTAACAAGTATCCTCCTCCTATATAGGGATATGGACAATTTGCCCTTATTGAATAATAAGGTTTCTTTTTTTCTCCTTTATTTTCTTGTCTAACTTTTTATGCCTCTCAAGTCTTGTATTTAAAGATCATTTTTTTCCATTGAGCTCTGCCCTGTAGATCAGGAAAGTCTGGAAGTCTCTTATTTCATTGAATGTCCATTTCCTTGCCTGAAAGATTATGCTCAATTTTGCTGTGTAGTTGTTTCTTGGTAGCAGTTCAAGTTCCCTTGTCTTACAGAATATCATATTCCAATCCCTCCGATCTTTTAATGTAGAAATTGCAAGGTCCTGTGTGACTCTGACTGTAGTTCTGCAATATTTTAATTATTTCTTTCTGGCTGCTTGCAGCATTTTCTCCTTGACCTGATAATTCTGGAATTTGGCTACAATATTCCTTGGAGTTTTCAATTTGGGATCTTTTTCAGGAGGTAAATGAGGGATTGTTTTGATGACTATTTTACCCTCTGGCTCTAGGACCTCGGGACAGTTTTCCTTGATGATTTCTTGGAAGATACTGTAGAGGCTTTTTTTTTTTCATCTTGACTTTCAAGTAAACCAATAATTCTTAGATTACTTCTCCTGTATCTGTTCTCCAGGTCAGTTGTTTTTCCAATGAGTTATTTTACATTTTCTTCTATTTTTTTTTATTCTTTAAATTTTTTTTGACATATTCTTTATGCCTCATAGAGTCAATAGCTTCCACTTGTCCAATTATAACTTTTAACAAATTGTTTTCTCCAGTTACCTTCTGTACCTCCTTTCCATTTGGCCAGTTTTGCTTTTCAAGGAGTTGTTTTCTCCAGTTAGGATCTGTACCTCTTTATCCATTTCATCAATTTTACTTTTTAAAGATTTGTTCTTATGAGTGAAATATTTTTTTTCCATTTTGTCCATTATATTTTTTAGTTGGTCAATTTATCTTTTACCTCTCTAATTTGGTTTTTAAAATTCTCTTTGGGGGTGGCTAGGTGGCACGGTGAATAGAGCACCAGCCCTGTAGTCAGGAGTACCTGAGTTCAAATCCGGCCTCAGACACTTAGCACAAAAAACTAGCCATGTGACTTTGGGCAGGTCACTTAACCCCAATTGCCCTCCAAAAAGCAAAAAAAAAAATCTTTTTGATCTCTTCCATGAATACTTTTTGTGCTTGAGACCAGTTCAAGTTACCTTTGAGGTTTCAGATGTGGGTATAGTGTCAATGCTATCCTCTTCTGAGTTCACATCTTGCTCATTCCTATCTCCATAGTAGAATTTGTTTTTCTACTTTGCTTCTTCATTGTAATTGACATTTTTTTCTGTCTTTCAAAGTGGATCTCTGCTTCTGGGGCACAGGGGGCTCCATGTCAAGCTTCTTGTGCTGGGAGTTAGGGGCCGGGTTACTGGCTTTGTGTGCTGTGGCTTCTGGTTCTGCCAGTTAGAAGCTATATAATGCTACAGCTCACCTGGTGCTGAGCTTGAGCTGGCTAGTTTGTGCCAGGTGAAACCATGGCCAGGTGATGTCTTTCCAAGTTTTCCCAGGCTTACACTGAAGCTCACAGTGTGAGGTGTAGGAGAGGGGTGTTCTGTTCACTAGAAGTCTCCTCTTCCCCTAAGGCTGCACTATAGCATGGATATCCTCAGCTCGTCATCTGGGCTGGTGTCGGCCAATTCCCCTGGCTGTGCAAAAGGCATGCCTGGGGTCCTGGTGGTGGTGCCAGCTCCACCCCCTGGGGACTCAGGATCCCCTGCTGGTCCACTGAGGTGGGGCTTGCTGAGATGCCTCCCATCTAGTCCTCTTTAGCCACAGCAAGGGGCACCCTAACTGTGAATCTCCCTAACCTCCCAAGCTAAAAGACTACTGCTGCTGAATCCTCTATTCCAGGATTTTTCCTGAGGCAATAGTCTCTGGGTTTTTCAAGGTCATCAAGGGGGGGATGAGAGCACTGACAATTTACTCCACTATCTTGGCTCCTAAAAGTTCAATTAGATAACTTTCAAACATTTAGTTGGTACTCTGATAGCCCCATCAGTAGGTGTTGCCCCTGCTTCATGCTCTAAACTTCTGTGTCACCCAGCTCTGATAGACCCCATCCTACACTAAGAGGTTTGAGAATTGCCACTGCCACAAGTGATTCAGCCTGCCAGAGCCTGCTTCCACTCCCCTATGGCTGGGTGTAGACTTGCATGCTCTGCACTCTCCTAGTCCTGTGCAACAGGACCTTCCCATCCAACTAGACTCTCTTGGGCTGGAAATCTGCCACACTCTAGCTCCTAGTGAATTCTCTCATATTTGTTCAAATTCACTTTTTTAGAGGTATCTGAAATAGTTTGTGAAAGAGTTCAAATATGTCCCTGCTTTCACTGCACCACCTTTTCACTGCTCTGCCAAGAGAGTTTTGAAGTCTCAAAAAAATATCATGAATTATAACTGCAAGAAATAAAAACAATCTAAATGTCTAATGATAGAGAATGGCTAATAAAGTAAATTAATGCATCAGAATACTATAATACAATTAAGGCTGTGCAAGCATGAGGAACAGATCAATAAAGAAAGACTTTCATGATACACTATGAAAAGAGAAAAGCCTAATTAGAAAGAAAGGTTATTTGACGATCCAGAACTAAATTTCTTCCTGTTGTTTCAAAAAGATAGTAAGTTTCTAAATTAATGGAATACAGATCAAAAAATATTTTTAAACTTCTCCTGCGGGTTCTACAATTAGCATCTGAAGTCTTTTTTTTTTTTGGTAATTAACAATATAGCAAATAACTCATAAGATTTGCTTGTGATATTTTTAAGTGTCATACTCTACAATATAAAGTATTTTTATTTTACTTAATGCCTTAGATTATTGACATTTTTGCCATGTTTTGGTGTCAGCTATAGTAATTTTCATGTATTTGTTTTAGATGTGTTTATTTTCTAAATATTGACATTGGTTCCCTATGCAATTCTCATTCTTTTCCTGAAAGGAAAATCATCTATGTTGACTTTCTATACTTTGGTTATGCTTTCAATACTGATGATCTTCCTCTTTAAAATAATTAAAGTCTTTTTCTTTTCATTTTTATTTAGTCTGCTTTAAAAACAAGGTCAAGGTAGGGAAACATGCATTCCAATTTTCCTGGGTATTATTGTTCAGTTTTTCAAACTGTTTCCTTTTGGCCACCACTCAGAGACCTGGACTTTGTTTGCTTTTGGAAGGGGTGTGTGTGTGTGTGTGTGTGTGTGTGTGTGTGTGTGTACGCACACAAGTACACAAACACACACACATACATTGCTGTTTCCTTAACTGGACTATGCAAAAAAAAACAATGTGGGCTTAGAGCTACTGCAACAAAACTTTCTCATGTAAATGTGCAGTTATTTTTTATTGTTTCTAACTGAAATCTTATAAACTCCATCCAATCAATATATCTGTTTTCAAATCAACTCTATCTAAATACTCAGTATGAGAAAGACACTGTGCTAGGTGCTAAAAAATTTCCAATATTCTGATGGATCGATAATCACATAAGTGAGGGAATTCCCTCAATTAAAGATAGCAAATCATTCAAGAATGTCCATCCTGAAAAAAATTTTGCATCAATTACTTGACTTTTTGAGTCTTTGTTAAGGTAAGGCTCTGCTTCCTGTATAGAAGGTATCCCAAGCCTCAGGGGTTTTGTTCAGCTGTTTTCAGAGATACTTCTACAGACCTGTTAATTTGTGGTTCTTACAAGGTGGAATGATCAAATGAGAGGTGTTTACTCCTCTCCTGGCCTGTGCTCTGGCCTGTGAGTGACCACAAGCACTCTTTTCTTTCTGCCTTTGAACTATGAGGAGGAGTCTTGCTCCACTGCTACCACAAGCTGCACCACACCAGCTCTCCTCCTCACCCCAGGACCACTATCCAGGACTGCAACCCAGATGTAAGTATGGGTAAAGCAAGAAAATCCTGTTTCAATGCCACCAAAGAGATCCCTGCAATTCCTTTCTGATCACTCACTTGCTCTACTCACCCTCTGTGGGCCGAGCACTCTGGAAGCAATTGTTGCTGCCACAGTTTCCCTGGGACTGGGGCTGGACTGTGCTTCTCTCTCATCCAGATCTGACAGACCTTTCCTATTGACCTTCTAAGTTGGCTTTGGTGTTTTAGGGTTGAGAAGTTTGGAAACTGCCAAAGCTGCCAGTGATTCAGTGCCTTGAGGCCTGTTCCAGGTTTGCAAGGGCTGGGTCTGTGCCAGCAGGACCCATGCTGGACTGCACTCCTGTCTCACAATGGTACACCAGAACTTTCCTGTCAGCCTTCCAGGTTGTCTTAGGATGGAAATTTGTTTCATTCTGTAATTTTGTGGGTTCTACTGCTCTAGAATTTGTTCATAGTCACTTTTTACAGGTATTTGGAGTGGTTAGAGGGTGAGAGTGCAACTAAGTTCCTGTTTTTACTCTACCATCCTGTCTCTGTCCCCCAAAATCTATATAAATACTTCAGCAAACCTATTTTTCTCAGCAATAAAATGGGAATGCTCCTCCTTTTATTTACTATTAATAGTACTACTATAAATAATCATAATGTTGTAGAAATCAAATGAGATAAAACAATTAAAACATATATCATTATATAAATGCAAGTTAGTCTTAAGTTGCTTAATACTTTCACTGCTATCAGAACAAGCACAAGGTACCACTCTAGGTAAAACAGAAAACAAAGACATCCATATTCAAGAATTGATTGTAAAGCAATAAGCTGATAACTTGAAAAATATAAACACAAAACACACACATCTAAATCAATATTGTTCTTCAAAACAGTCACACAGGAGCAATATATACTATGATCCCTGCTAATCAGGCTAGACTTGTTTTTCCCCAATAGACATAGAAAATGTCCCTGAAATTTGACTGGCTCAGAAACTATAGTTCAAAAGTTCCTGAGATTCCCCAAGACATAAAAAGGCCAGCTCATGAGGAGTTAGGGCTCCTCCAACAATAAATATTCTAGTATAAGGTTAATCAATACCCTCTTCTGACCCATCATACCCTGCTGACTACACAAGTCTCCTTAGAGAAATGAGAGTTCCCAATTGATAACTTGTCAAAGGATAAGAACAGGCAGCTTTCAGATGAAGAAATTAAAGTTATCTATAGTCATATGAAAAAAATGCTCTAAATCACTATTGATCAGGGAAACATAAATCCAAACAACTCTGGGGTACTACATCACACCTATCAGATTGGCCAACATGACAAAACAAGAAAATGAGCAATGCTGAAGAAGATTTGGGAAAATTGTAACATTAGGGAAAACTATGTGGTGCAGTAGAGTACCAGCCCTGGAGCCAGGAGAACCTGAGTTCAAATCCGGCCTCAGACGCTTGACACACTTACCAACTGTGTGACCTTGGGCAAGTCACTTAACCCCAACTGTCTTGCCTTCCTCCATACAAAAATAAAAAATGGAATATTAATGCATTGTTGGTAGAGTTGTGAACTGATCCAACCATTCTGGAGAAAAATTTGCAACTATACCCAAAAGACTACAAAACTACATCCCCTTTGATCCAGCTATACCACTTCTTGGGTCTCCATCTCAAAGAGATCATAAAAATGTTAAAAGGAACCACACATACAAAAATATTCATAGTAGCTCTTTTTCTGGTAATCAAGAATTGGAAATTAAAGGGATACCCATCAGTTGGGGAATGGCTGAACAACTTGTGGTATATGAATGTAATGGAGTATTATTTATTGTTCCATGAGAAATAATGCGCAGGTAAACTTCAGAAAAAACTGGAAACACTTACATGAATTGATGTTGAGTGAAGTGAACAGAACCAAGAGACGTTGTACACAGTAATAACAACATTATGCAATGATTAACTTTGATAGACTTACCTCTTCTTAGCAATGCAAGGATGAAAGACAACTCCAAGAGTCATGATGGAAAATCCACAACCAGAAAAAGAACTATGGAGTCTAAATGCAGAATGATGAATATTATTGCCTTTCTCTCTCTCTTTTTTTGGTTCTTTCTTCTTTTTCGTGGTTCCTCCCACTGCTTCTGATTCTTCTTTACAACATTAATTAGTAATGTGAAAATATATTTAATATGAATGTATATGTAGGGCCTATATCAGACTGCATGCTGTGTTGGGGGGGATAAAATTTAGAATTCAAAATCTTATGGAAGTCAATGTTGAAAACTAAAAATAAATAAACTTTAAAAATTTCTAAAGAAAAATGAGAGGTGTGAAAGGGAGGAAAAGTGGGAGAAGGAAAAAGTTCATATATAGGAACTAGTGCTATATCCTTGTTGAGTATCCTTTCTACATGGTAGCTAAGAAAACTTATTTTTTATGTTTTGCTCCATAGCATATCATTCCAAAGTCACGTCTAAACCTTTGGACTTACATAGACCAAAACACCCTGGAGAGAGTATACACACTTACAATGCCACTATTGAGCAATATAATCCTCAAATTCCTGTAAGGTTGCCAATTTATAAGCCACATAAGAAAATCATTACTTTATCTTTGATCAAATATTGAGTCAAAAATAGTATTCTCTATCCTGATGATCACCCTGTTCAACAGAAGTAGTTTGACACGATTTCTGCTTTTTTTCTAAAAATTCAAAGGGATGGGACTTTAACAGTCTTTCAAGGAATACTCTGAACAGTGGTATTACCATGGTGATTAGTGTAATCACCCAAAGTGGACAATATTCATTGAATATGTTGGCTCAAGTTATTGGAAAAAGTTATTAGAAATCAGTGGCATTCTTTTATACTTATTCACATATTATTTAAAGAATATGTATAACCAGAAAAAGTCAGCTGGTCACAAAGGAAGAGTGAGAGATGACAGGAACAAACTACTTTCTATAAAATAATAAGATTCAGAGGAATACATTTGGTACTTTGGGTACATCATATTATTATAATTCTTCAATGACCTATCAATCTGCTTAAAATTTTCCTGAGTTAAAGATATTTTTATTACTCACCTGAATTCTTTCTTATAGACAGTCTTCCCTACCTTTGCCCCCTTCTTTGCATCTATAACAATTCTAATAATTGTCCTAATTTTATTTTAATTTTAGTACTTGAAATGGCCAAATTATTTTTTTCCTTTAACATCTTCTTTCTATATCCTTTCTAAAGTGTTCCATTCCAGGTAGTACACCACATCGAAAAAATAATTGTTATTTCTATTTTTCTTAACTATTATTTACTGAAGACGTCTTTTAGCTTGGCATCTCTCAAAAAGAATATTGCAGTAACCTCCAATTTGGTTTCCTTTACACAAATCTTTCTCAACTCCAATCCATCCTCAAAAAAGCGGCCAAAGAAATTTTCCTCAAATCAACTCTCTGCCCAATTAAATTCATCAAATGTAAAATCCTGAATCTGACAATTGGATCTCTTTCCAACTTCATTCCTATCTTTCTAATCATCTTATGCTCCGCCCCCCCCCTCAATTTTGCACTCTGTAACTCAGGCAAACAGGATTATTCAATGTTCTGGACATTCCATCATCTCGGTGCCTTTGTAACTGGGGAGACCCTCATGCTTGAAATGTATTTCCTCCTTATTTCTTTCTTTTGTAATCTCTAATTTCCTTCAGGACTCAGTTCAAGTACCACATCGTACATGTAGTCTTTGCAAATTTCATCACCCTCCTCCAAATACTACATCTCCCTGAATATTATTACTTTTCACAATTTCATCCTATAAAAATTTCCCTGTGTCAAAATGTAAAATTACATGGTCTACGTGCTTCTATGATCCTGAGTGCTACTAATTAGAAATGTATGTGTAACAGGGGGGTGGGAGAAAGGGAAATGACAGGAATATAGAAAAAGCAATAAACAAATGTATATACTTGAAAGACCAAAAGAGAAAAATAAAGGTGAAAATGAAACAGAAAATAAGCCATATTTGGATTTAAAACAGATAAATTGCAAGAATATTTACAAAAATATAAGATGCCCAGATTAATTGAAGAGGAATTAAAATACTTTATATAACCCCTTTTCAGAAAAAAAAAATTGAACGAGCCATCAATGAATTCTCTAGGGAAAAATCTCCAGGGCCATATGGATTTACAAGTGAATGCTATCAAACATTTAAAGAACAATTGATTCCAATACTTTATAAACTATTTGGGAAAATTTGAGAAGAGGGAGTCGTACATGATTATTTTTATGACACAAGTATGGTACTGACACCTATCAGGAAGAGCCAAAATAGGGAAAGAAAATTATAGATCAACTTCCCTCATGTAGGTAGATGTAAAAGTTTTAAATTAAATATTAGCAAAAAGACTAGAGCAACTTATCACAAGAATAACACACTTTGATCAGGTAACATTTAATCCAGGAATGCAAGGATGGTTCAATATGAGGAAAACTATCAGTATAATCGATCATATCAACAACAAAACTAGTAGAAACAATATGATTATCTCAATAGGCGCAGAAAAAGCTTTTAAAAGAATATAACACCCATTCATATAAAGAAACACTAGAAAGTAAAGGAATAAATGGAGTCTTCCTTAAAATAATAAGTAGCATCTATATAAAACTATCAGCAAGTATATGTAATGGGAATAAGCTAGAAGCATTTCCAGTAAGATCAGGGCTGAAACAAGGATGTCCACTATCACCCCTGTTATTAATTTGGCACCAGAAATGTTAGCTCTGGCAATAAGAGAAGAAAAAGAAATCTAAGGAATTAGATTAGGCAAATAAGAGACTAACCTATCACTCTTTGCAGATGAGATGATGATATACTTAAATAATCAAGTAAAAAACTACTTGAGATAATAAATAAATTTAGCAAAGTTCCAGGATATAAAATAAACCCACATAAATCCTCGACGTTCCTATATATTTCTAATGCAGTCCAACAGCAAGAAATAGAAAGAGAAATTCCATTTAAAGTTATTGTGAACATTATAAAATATTTGGGAATCTATCTGCCAAAAAAAACCCAGGAACTATATGAACACTGTCACAAAACACATTTCATATGAATAAAGTCAGATCTAAATAGTTGGAAAAACATCAGTTGCTTGTGGTTATGTCACACTAATATTTTAAAAAATAACATGTCACCTAAATTAATTTACATATTGAGTGCCATACCAATTAATCTACCAAAAATTATTTTATGTAGCTAGAAAATAGTAACAAAATTCATTTGGAAGAACAAAAGGTCCAGAATATCAACAGAATTAATGAAAAGAAATGCTGAGGAATGTGGCCTAGCCATACCAGATTTTAAACTGTATTATAAAGCAGCAATCATGAAACCTACTTGGTACTGACTGAGGAATAGAGTAGTGGATCAGTGGAACAGATTGGGTGCATGAGACAACACAGTTAATGACAATAGTAATCTACTATTTTATAAACCCAAAGACCTCAGCTTCTGGGATAAGAACTCACTATTTGAGAAAAACTGCTGGGAAAACTGGAAAAAAGTATGACTGAAACTGAACATAGACCAAAATCTAATACCATATACCAAAATAAAGTCTAAACTGCTACAAGATCTAAAAACTAATACTGTAAGCAATCTGGGAGAGCAAGGAATAGTTTACCTGTCAGATTTAGGGAGAAGGGAAGATTTTATGAGTTAGCATTATAAAATGCAAAATGGATAATTTGATTACATTACATTAAAAAGTTTTGTACAAATAAAACCAATGTCATCAAAATTATGAGGGAAGTAGAAAATTGGGAAAGAAGTTTTTTACTAGTGTCTCTGATAAGGGCCTCATTTTTAAAATATACAAAGAACTGAATCGAATTTATAAGAATATGTCATTTCCCAATTGATAAATGGTCAAAGGATATAAACAGGCAGTTTTCAGAGGAAGAAATTAAAGATATCTATAAGCATATGAAAAAAATGCTCTAAATCACTATTGATTAGAGAAATTCAAAGCAAAACAACTCTGAGGTAACACATCTCACGAGTCAGATTGGCTAAGATGACAAAACAGGAAAATGGTAAATACTGGAGAAGATGTGGGAAAATTGGAATACTAATGTATTGTTAGTGGAGATGTGAACTTATCTAACCATTCTGGAGAGAAATTGGGAACCATGTCCAAAGGTTTATAAATAAGTGAATATCCTTTGACCCAGCAATACCACTTCTAGGGCTGTATCCCAAAGAGATCAAACAAGTGGGAGGAGGACCCATAGGTACGAAAATATTTATAGCTGCTCTTTTTGTGGTGGCAAAGAATTGGAAATCAACAGGATGTCCCTCAATTGGGGAATTTGTGGTTATACTAATTGTTATATTATAATATCCGTTATATAATATATAAATATAATGTAAAGAGTATATCATATATATTATATATATATAATGAGAGGTGTGAAAGGGAGGAAAAGTGGGAGAAGAAAATATAATATTTATAAATAATAATAAATTATAAATATTATATTAATATATAAATATATTTTATATATTAATACAATAATAACTGCAATGGAATACTATTGTGCTATAAGAAATGAGGAGCAGATGGACTTCACAATAACCTGGAGACACTTTTATAAACTGATGCTGAGTGAGGAGAGCAGAACTAGGAGAACTTTGTACACAATTACGAACACATCACATGTTTGATAACTAACTTTGATCGACTGGGCTCCTCTCATCAATGCAAGGTTATAAGACAACTTCAAAAGACTCATGATAGTAAGGGATATCCACATCCAGAGAAAGAACTACAGAGTCTCAATGCAGATTTGAAGCAAACTATTTGCTCTCTCTCTTTTGAGTTTTATCTTGCTTCATTCCTTCCTTCTCATTATCCACTCCATTGATTATAATTCTTCTTTACATTTTGACTAATATTTATTGTGATAGAACCTATATCTGATTGTATGCCTCCATGAGGCAGGGAGGAGGAGAAAGAGAGGGAGAAATGTTGGAACTGAAGGGATTGTGGAACTGAATGCTGTAAATTAAAAGTAAATAATTTTTTAAAAACCTAAAATTAAAAGGCATTTTTTAAAAGTTCTTAATAAAAAAAACCTCCCCCTTGGTGTAATGGGAATGCAAATTTAAAGATCTTCCCTGCCCTTAAGCTAAAGTGCACCTGGAGCCTGGGGTGGGAGGCTTGTTTTTCAGTAGATACTTTTTGATTGGCCAGTGGGTCCAGAAGGTTGTAGCATTCTCTGAGCCAGGAGCAGGCTATATAAACCCTGATTTGAGACTTTGTTTTGGGGCTCACTTTGAGAAGTGTTCTGTGATTTGATCAGATGAAATTCTGGGAAGCCGCTGTTGAGAGTCCCCCGGCTTTGAAAAACCCAGATGTTGATTTGGTTTGGATGCAATGGTTGGACAGTTTGGAAACTGTATACTTGATCTGTTTCTGTCTTAATAATTCTGTCTGTATATTCTGAAGTTTGGGGTGCTGACCTTTTTCCCCTGAACTAGGTAAATGATACATATCTGACTGATTAAAGTAAGCTTGTTAACCCATTTTGAGTTGCTTTCCTTTATCAAAGCAGATCCAAGAACCCGTGTTGGCAGCAAACCCTGGGGATGCTTAGGGGTGCTTGCTGCTACACTTGGGAAAAAAGAAAGAAATTTGACTTATTAATTTAATGGAATACTATTGTATGAAAACAAGTGAGAATTCAGAGAAACTTGGGATAACTTGTATGAGCTGATTTAACAAAGACAGTGAAATCAGGAGAAAAATCATTATATGACAAAAAAACAATAATGTCAATGAAAAGCAATAATATCAATGAAAAACTTCAAAATTTTAATGAATGAAATATTGCTTACAACTTCAAAACTCTGTGACTCATGCAGACAAATGATAGATCACAGTTTTGGAATAAAGCTAACGTGGCTTATGTGTTGACTTCATTTCTCAACTCTACTTAAAATATTTCAAGCAAAAGAGCATTCTATTCTTTATGATAGGGCAGTGTCATTTGGAATTGGCAATGATGAAAACATATTGGTAAAATATTCCTTTTATCTCTATACATGGACACTAAAATACACAACTGATATAGATACTTCAATAACATAATTTTTATAATGGAAAACAAATTGTTTTCATTGACTTGAATGCAACAGTGTTAATGAAATCCTATGAAACCCTATCACATAGGATTATAATGAATACAATTTTAGGTACATGTCTGGTGCATCCTTTTTTTTATTTATGTCTACATGCAGAACAATTAACAATTAACTTCTGTAACATTTGCATGAAACACTTCTCATTTAAAATTTTATTTCCTCTTTTTATACTGTCTTAAGATTCTATGGATATTTTTTGCTCTTTTCTTCTGTTTTTAGGCAGCACCTAGTCAACATGTTCCTTTAACTCATCTATTATATCTACTAGTGCTACCTTTTAATGATTACTTTATTAATATAACATTTGAGTGAGACTATTTAGTATGAATGGATTATACATTCATTTACTCCTGCCAATGTTCTGTTTCAGGGACTAAGCAAGTCATGAGTATTGATTAGTCATAATGGATAGCCTGGATTCCATGAGTGAAAATCTAAGATGTGTTTTAAATCCCACACAGATGACATTTTCCTACCACACAAAACTCTGCACATTATATTTTTACCTGAGCTTCTGTGTTAAATATTAGCAATGTATCCTTGATTGTTCATGGGAGGAAAGTGGTATTTTACTTAAAAATAAATAACACCAAAGAATACTTTAAAAAAAAAAAACAGGGGCGGCCAGGTAGCACAGCGAGTAAGAGCACCGGCTCCAGTGTTGAGAAGACCTGGAGATCGAATCCCGGGCTCAGACACTTAGCACCCACCCAGAAACACCTGGCCG
>NW_027186473.1:66033614-66076874 GCF_028583685.1 Petaurus breviceps papuanus | reverse complement strand
GAATCCCGGGCTCAGACACTTAGCACCCACCCAGAAACACCTGGCCGTGTAACCTTGAGCAAGTTACTTAACCCCAATTGCTTAGGGGCGGCCAGGTGGCTCAGCGAGTAAGAGCACTGGCTCGTGTTGGGATGACCTGGATCAAATCCGGGCTCAGATACTCAGCACCACACCCATAAATAACTGGCCGTGTAACCTTGAGCAACTTACTTAACCCCTATTGCTTAAAAAAAAAAAAACAGATAAATTATAAAAGAAAATGTAAATGAAAGAATTTTTTTTTTACCATGAACTGCCCCCAAAAGTAGTTTGGCATGTTGCATTCAATGGGGTAGGCTGCAGGGGGACAAATGATATGAAAAGTCATTTCAAGTCAGAATGAAAAAATGAAGTTCAAGGGATGACATGATATACTCTGAAATGCCAATTTTCCTTCACGGAACTAATACCAAACCATGTGAGTGCTAAGGCATAAGGTGAAATATAAATAGATGATAAGACAAGCTGGTCCAGAAATGAGAAGTCAGGTAGCAATTCTCTTTAGTGCTGCAGTGTTGGCACAGCAAACCAGACTCCAGATGGATAAGAGAAACACAGGGCAGCCAATGTACTTGTCAGAGCAGGCTGTCCATCTGGCAAGGTTTCACAGTTATTGCAGATTTCTGGTTGGCTATGTACAAATGGTGACGCTGGACAATAATGAAATATATCACAAAGGACAAAAGTTAGAAGGTCTCCTGGTCCCACAGCTTCCACTATTTGACTCCTTTTCTGCAACTCTATTTGACTTTTTCTCAAAATTTTGAAGCCACTCTTACAAAGGATGCCAATTCAAATATAATTATTATGGTACCAAACCTGATGATAATAATTCTCCCCAAAACACAAATTTACTTTGCTCACTGAAGGAAAAAAAAACACTTATTCTAATCTTCAGGTTAGAATTGCAGCCTAAGAAAGAAGATATAGTATAATTGGGTCTCAATTTCCTCATCTGCAAAATGAGATCAGATGACGTGATCTGTGTAACATGTCCTTCTAGTTTTAATATTCTACAAATGAGTGATTCTCAGGAAGCCTCCATATCAATTTTGAAAGGGTTTTCACAAAAACAAAATTATCATGTTATGTCAGAAGCATTTTGAAATGTCACTAAATATGACCAGTACTCTATTCAAAAGCATTTCAAAGCAAAACTTTTAGCTGAGAAATTCTGTCAGTCCACAAGCTTACTAATGCTCCAGGCACTGTGCTAAACTCTGGGGAGAAAAAGGCAAAAACATAGTCTCTTCCTGTTAGAATGTTCACATTCTAACTAGGAAGACAATACCCAAACAACTATATACATACTAGATAATAATTCCAAGAGACTTTTTTAAAATAGCATTTATTTCAATTTTTAATTTTTTAATTGCTTCTCATTTTAAGAGAAGAACATTAAGAACAAAAGAAAAATTTCCTTCTAGTTATTATGACTGATTACCCTGTTGCAAGTGCTATTTTTTTCTCTCTAGTAGTATGAATAGAGACTGATTAAACATGGCTAATTTGAGGAAGAGACAGTTTTACTACAATTTCCATTCTACAGTATCCTAATACTACTACTATTAAAAAATTAACATAACTCAGTTTGTAAACAGTTCATACTCAGTAATTTTTTTTTATTTTTCTTGAACATACCAATGAACATTTATCTGTTCAGTAATGATATAACGAGCTTTTGCTATCATGCAGTCATTCAGTTGTGTCCGACTTTGTTTGACCTTGTGGATCATATGATCCATGCAGTTTTCTTGGCAAAGAAAATGGAGCGGTTTTCCATTTCCTTCTCCAGTGGAGAAAAATAAGCTTTTACTTTCTACAAGGGACTGTGCGAGGTATTTGTGAATCTATAAAGATAAATAACACATGAATGTAAATTCTGTCCTCTTGGAACTTAAAATTAACTACCTGACATTCATGTGGATCATTGTGCTCTTCACATCAGATCATTTTCACATGCACTACTACCTCAGTAGGAATTGGTTCCTATCTTTGTCTCTACATCCGCAATTTGAGCTAAGTCACAAAATCACTGTGGGTTTAGTTTTCTTATTTTAAATAACAGTTGCCTTATGTATTTAAGCTTTATTATATAGTCCAATTTATAAATATACACATATTACATTTATAAGTAATATCAATGTAACATATACATTATATGTATAAATATTGTTATTATATAAATTTTTTTTATTATTTCATTATTTCCCCAGGAGGGAACTTTCTCAACCAGGGCAGATTTGAACTTTCTCTACCACAGAGCTGTGTGTTAACACTAAGCAGTTAATGGATTGACCATTCACAAGCCAGCATATATCAGACTCAGCACTTGAATCCAGATCTTCTTGATTATGGACAGTATTTGTCACTGTCATACATCATCATCATCAAGTATACCAATATTGTTCATTACAATATTATTTGTCTATATATTCAAACAGAAACTCATGAGACTTTTCTCAGTATGAGGATAGTTGAAGTGAATATATACATATATATGTATACATACATACATGTATGTATATGAGGGCATGTGGGTACGTGTGTACATGTATACACAGAGGGCACAGGACAAGTTGAATATGAAGGGATAATATGTAAAAAATAAAATTAAGAGATGAGAGAGGAATATATTGGGAGAAGGAGAAAGGCAGAGATAGAATAGGGTTTATCATATAAAAGAAGCAAGAGAAAACTGTTACAATGGAGGGGAAGTGGAGAAAGGTGAAAGGGAATGAGTCAAACTTACTCTCATTGGATTTGACTTAAGGAGGGAATAACATATATCCTCAGTTGGGTATTTTACCCTGTAGGAAAGTAGGGGGAAGGGGATAAGAGGGGGGATGATAGAAGGAATGGCAAATTGGGAAAGAGGGTAGTTAGAAGCAAGCATTTCTAAAAGGGATAGGGTCAAAGGAGAAAACAGAAGAAATGGGGGACGGGATAGGATGGAGGGAAATATAGTTAGTCTTTCACAATATAACTACTGTGGAAATGTTTTGTGTAACTACATGTGTACAACCTATATTAAATTGCTTGTCTTCCCAGTGGGGGTGAGTGAGGAGGGAAGAAGGGAAAGAATCTGGAAATCAAATTAAAAAAAAACACAAATATTAAAAAGGGGTTTTTTTACATGCAACTGGGAAATAAGATATACAGGCAAAGGGTTACAGAAATCCATCTTGCCCTACAAGAAAGTAAGGCAGGGGAGCCTTGGGGGAGGACATAAGAATAGATTGGGGGAAGAGGTATTCAGTATACTTGCCATCTTGGGATGGGGAGTAGGAGAGAGATGGGAAGAAAAATTATAACTCAAAATCTTGTTGAAAACTAAAAAATAAATAATTTATATATATGTATATGAATATATTAGATATATATATATATGTATGTGTATATATTGGAGATATGTATATGTGTGTATGTATGTATATTCGAACAGAGACAAACAGCCCCCTGGCCTTCTTACCTATTGCATTATACTGGAGCACTTGTGTATCATGCATCTACTACCAGTTTTAAATTGAGGCATAATTTATCAGTCTCAGCAATACTTTCTTATCCAGAACTATATGAAATATTCTACTCCATTTTCCTCTATCTTAGTCGTGAAATTCCAGCCAATAGATATCTTCCTTACCCATGAAAATTCTTTTTCAAGTGCCATCTTTTCTATGATTCCTCTCTGCCTCAATATAATATCTCCCTTATTTAATTTCCCAGTCTAGTCTACCCATCATACATATTTATCATATTCTGATTTGTCATTATATTTTTTATCTGTGTATGTCCTATTCTTCTACCCATAGACTATAAATTCCTTGAAAATAGGAATTCTTTTAATAACCTTTGAAGCACATTAATTAACAGGGGCTTAATCAGTGGGGCTTAATATTTTAACTAATATATTATATGAACCACTTTTTGAATTAGATGATATTATTACTTAAAGGCACTGTGCTAAGTGCTAAAAAGCAGTGACAGTAGAATATTTGATTTTGGGGAAAAAGCCTACTAGCCTTACAATAGAAAGACCTGGGTTAGATCCCCAACATTTGACTGTCAGGCTGGATAATTCACTTAAAACAGTGATCCTCAATTTCTTTCTGTAAAGAAAAAAAATAAGGGGCAGCTAGGTGGTGCAGTGAATAGATCACTGGTCCTGGAGCAAGGAGGACTTGGGTTTGGATCCGGCCTCAGACACAACACAAAAACTAGCCATGTGACCTTGGGCAAGTCACTTTACCCCAATTTCCCTCCCCCCCAAAAAAGTTAAAAAAATAATATAACACGAGGTAAATGCTTTATAAATTTTAAATTGTGTGTGAGGATTATGTTTATAAAATAAAAATCAGGGTCTTTGCTATGAAATTTTATCTAAAAATAATATATAAAACCAAAGATTAGTAAAAGTGGCTTTAAGAATTTAATGATTTGAGTGGGATTTTGTTAAATGTTTACCAAAATGTTATGGCATGGTTGTTACATTACTGGTATTAATATTGGGAAACATTTTATTTTGTTTAGAAAGGAAAAGAAAAATGTTATATACACTCGAAAAATTGGAAGTCTATCTCTCTGTTGCTAGGTAATGCAGTGGATACATGCTGGAATTGGGAGTCAGGAAATCCTGAGTTCAAATCTTAATGGAAAGAACAGAAGTTGTTCACACCTTGTTTCAGCTATTGAATTAACACCTTCTTTCAGGTTTCTTTTGAGCCTTGTATCAAGTCTGTTAAGAAACAGAATGCATGAACCCCACAACTTGTGAACCCTAGAACTCATCAACTCCTGCAACAGGAAGGGGAGGAGCTAATGACCATATATAAGGAGAATCTCCAGGCTAGAGACAGCAGAACTGAAAAGAGGACTCTTGTGGTGGCAGAGTCAAGAAGGAGAAAACTTGTGGTATTCCGGCACTCTGTTTGTCTGCTCTGTCTGTGTTGATGTTTGTTTGTGATACTTTGTACAGAAGCCCTGGGACCTTACTAGAAGCCATGAAAGAGGATTTTCTGGTTGCATGTTTACAGAAGTCCTGGAGGAGGGTTTTGGAGGTCCTGGGACTTTACTGATGATTTGTGCTGACCTCTTGGACCTTGTTTCTGCATCTGTGTTGATTTCTATGTTGATGATATGTGTTGAGTTCTCAGACATTGTTGGTGGGTCTGAGTTGATTTCACAGGCAGATAGGGAATTGATGATGGTATTGGAAATGTGCATTAATATTATTGTGGCTCTGTTAAACTTTGTCTTCCCAGAAACAGGAACTGTGAAGGACTTGAGGTGAACTGGACACTGTGAACTTCAATATAGAATGGGAACTGGATGAAGAACTGGACAAAAAACAGGGAGCTGCCTGCCTTTGAACCCAGGTTACAGTTGGAACTGGGACCGTGGAAGGGGAACCATGGAAGCTGAGAGCTAGCCTTGAGTCAAACTGAGAGAAGACTTTACTTGAATACTATGTACTGACTGAGAAGATTATGATTTACTGTGACCTAAGGGTGGAAAACTTTGATTTTTGTACTTTTTGACTGAATTAAGGATTTTGTGATTGATTAAATACATGTACTTTGTTTAAAACTATGTGACCACTTTGGTGAAAACTGTGTGGCCATTTTAGAGATAAGTTGTTGAGCTGTGACATTGTGAATGCTGTATTTTGATTTTCTGTGATAAGTTGTAACATTCTGAATGCTATCCCTTGATTTTCTGTAAATGTTTTGCTCTTATTTGTTACTGAATAAATAGAGAGTTTGCTATACTATGTAATCAGAACCTTGAAAGCTGTTCACAGCAGCAGTCCTCTGGAAAGCTGCTCGTGTGTGGCTTTACAGCCCCATATACCAACTAGCTGAGTACCCTTGGCATGTCATTTAACCTCTCTCTTAGGTTTAATTTCCTCATCTGTAAAATAGGAAAAATAACACTTGGCTGAGTAGGATGGTTTTGAAAATCAAATAAAACAACATATAAGTCCCTTTTTAAACTTGAAAAGGGTCTCCAAATATTCAAGGTTAATTATTAATTAACAACGGGTCAGTGAGGACAAACAGATAGCACAGATAAACTGGAAGACCTCCATGAAAAATCCTAGATGGTAACCTACTATTTATGTAACAAGTCACTCTCTAAATTACAGTTTCTTCAATTATAAAATTATTGGGTTATACAAAAAAATCCCTAATGACCCATTCAATTCTAAATTGATTATCTATTAGATTAGAATTACATTAATGTACACTAATTACAAAAACTTGGTATATTCAGCAAGGGAAATGACTTAAAGAAGAGGCAGGGAGAGGAGTGCCAAGATGGCTGAGTAAAAGTAGGAACTTTCTTGAGCTTGTCCCCAATTACCTCAAATACCTGTAAAAAAAATATCTCTAAACAAATTTTAGAGCCACAGAACCCACAAAAAGACAGAGTGCAATATGTCTCCAGCTGAGGACAGCCTGGCAAACTGACAGGAAGGGTCTACTGAATCAGGCTGGTAGCAGAGCATAGTCCCAGGTGGGCCACACCTGCACAGACCAGCAGCACAGACGGGACAGAGCAGACCTCAAGGGATTGAATCACTGGCAGCTATAGCAGTTTCCAAACAAACCTATTAACACCAAGAAGAAAGTAAAAGGTTAGTGGGGAAACTCTGTCAGAACTGGGTGAGAGAGGAGCAGGTTTTTCCCTTGCCACCAGCGTGGCAGAGGGACAACAGATGCATGTGCTACCACAGGGGCTGCTTCCAGAGTTCCAGGCCCACAGATTGTGGGGGGACCAAGCAACTGACAAGAGGGCAATTGCAGGAATCTTTCTGCTGGTGCTGAGGCAGGATTCTCTTCCTTTGCCCTGCTTGAATCTGGGTCGCAGTCTTGGGTGGCGATCCTAGCGTAAAGAATGTTTGAGTGGCAGAGTTTATGGTAGCTGTGGAGAGGGTGTCTTCCTCACAGTTCTGGGGCAAGTACCTAGAAGTAGCTCTAACAACAGCTGCACAAATCCCCAGAAATTTGGGACAGAGCACTTTCCATGCTGGAAGCAGAGTTCTACCATGGCAAAGAACTCAAAAGTCAAGTATTTGGTTGGCAAGATGAGCAAACAGAGGAAGAGAAATAAACTATAGAATCTTTTTGTGGGAGGGATGACAAAGAAGACCAAAAAATAGAACCAGAAGAAGACAACAAAGTCAAAACTCTTGCATCAAAAGACTCCAAGAAAAATATGAATTGGTCACAGGCCATGGAGGAGCTCAAGAAGGATTTTGAAAATCAAGTAAGAAAAGTAGAGGAAAAACTGGGAAAAGAAATGAGAGTGTTGCAAGAAAATCATGAAAAACGAGTCAAAGGCCTGCGAAAGGAGACCCAAAAAACACTGAAGAAGAAGAGGCAACAAATGGTAAGATGCCTTCTGGGGACAATGGAAAGCCCAGTTTGACTATTTCAAAGGCTCCAAATTAGAAAAATATAATAGATACATTTTAAAAATGGGTGACAGTCATTTTGTAAAAAGCATTGAATCCATACTAAAGAGTTTGAAGTTTATCTTTTTTAGCCATGAAGAGTAATTCCGAATACTTCAAGACAGGTCCAATGGGATAAAAGTGGTATATGAGAGAGATCTGTCCAAGTGGTATATGGGACAGATTGACAGTGGAAGTGTCTGAAGGCATAATTACTAGTTATTACCAATGCTATCAGTTTTTAAAAGTAGAATGTAATTTGTCCTCTAGCAAAAATGTGGTCAAATGATGATAAAATAGACAAACCCCAGTTACCCATGAACATAACTGAAAATAGATGTAAAAATATTTCCCAATAGTTTCTCTGAAATCACAACTTCCTCTTCCACCACCATTAGTTTTTAAGAACATAGTCACAGAGTGTGGTAGAAGTAGTTTGAACGCTTCCTCTGGAAAAGAGTCCCCTTTAAATTTAAGTGTGTTGCTGTACCACAGACACAATTCATCTGCAGGCCTGTACACAAGACCTTGGAAAAACCTCATAGCATTTATGATCTGCTGGCATAGGCTGGGAGGGCCTGGGGCTATGTCACAATGCGGTCTCAGAGGATGATTTTAGTGAAGGTACTATCATACAGTAACACCACCAACAAAGAGATCTTCCTGATTCACTTAGCTAAGAGTTTTAAAAGGGCGGGAAGGTGGACAGAGCAAATAGCAAATTGCCTTCAATTCCAAAAATCAAAACTTCTTAGTGTCAACAAATCACCAAATCATCAAAAATTTTTAAATTTCATCAAGACCATGTTAGCTTTGCTGGATTATGAATATCAATGTACTAAATGAAACATTAATGACCAATAAGGATTTATATGAATTCTACAATTTCTCAATTTACTTATTTACTGGTGGAAAGATATCTAATTTGCAATTCCTTTTCTGAAAAACAGAAAAATGGTCTGCAACCTTCAGTTAAACAAATTGATTAAAAAAAACTGCAACCCCCATGAAACTTCTTTCATACAATTTTTATTCTGGTGGCATTCTTTAATGTTAGTGTTGTTTTTTTTGGGGGGGGTCGGAGGGGGCTGAGCAAGGCACTTGGGTTTAAATGACTTGCTCAAAGTCACAAAGCTAGTAAGTGTCAAGTGTCTGAGGCTAGATTTGAACTCAGATCCTCCTGACTTCAGGGCCAATGCTCTATTAACTGCAACATCTACCTGCCACAGTGATATTCTTAATAGGGGGAAAATAAGAACTTGTTCATTACTTTTTAATTTAAATTTTTGTTAACAAATGAAGGAGAAAAGGTATCTGGAACCAATGACACAGAGTGAGTCATTTTTTATTAGTAAAAATGTCTCTGTAGATCACCTATTCCCCTATCACTTCCTCTGCACTAACGCTAATGTAATAACATTTAATGATATATGTTAATATTTATAAAGCACTTTCCTCACTAGTTTAATATGACAGTACAGGAGAGAATATAAATATTATTACTTCAGTTTATCACTGAAGAAACGAAGGTAAGAGAAAATAAATTATTTGGCCAGGGTCATGCACCAAATCTGTATGTAACCTAGTCTCTTCACTCCAAATCCAATATTTGTTCCAAAACATCACAATGCCTCTCAGATAAAGGGGATTTTGCCCTGTGTCAATTTTTCAGAAGAAACAGAGCCGAATTCACTTCAACAGCACATATAGTAATATTGGAACAATACAGAGAAGATTAGCAAGGTTCCTATGTAAGGATGACATTCATATTTGTGAAAAGTTTCATATTTTGATGATATGAAGGTATAGTCACAGAAACCATATAGTCACAGATTCAACTAAAAAATTGGTTGAAACTACACCTTTAGCAAACTTTAAATTGTCAGCATTTCCAAATATTGACAATAAACTTAACAAGAAAAGAAAGAGAAATTCTATTTAAAATTACTGCAGACAGTATAAAATACTTGACACTTCACACAAACACTGATCTAAATAAATGGAGAATATTAATTGCTCAGATAGGCCAAGCCAATTTAAAAAAACGACAATATTATCTAAATTAATTTACTTAGGGCCATAGAAATAAAAATACCAAAGAAACAGCTAGAAAAAATAGCAACAAAATTCATCTGGTGGAAAAAAAAATCAGGACTACCAAGGGAATCAATGGAAGGGAAAAAATGAAAAAAAGGGGACCTAGCAGGACCAGATCTGAAACAATATTACAAAGCAGTGATCATCAAAACAGTGTGATAGTGGATAAGAAATAAAGTGTTGGTAAATAGGAAATAGAAATTCACAATAAACAGGAACCAACAAACACAGTAGCCTAGTGCTGGATAAACGCAAAAATCCTTGGGGAAAGAACTCACTATTTGACAAATACTGCTGGGAAAACTGAAAAGTAGTCTGGCAGAAATTAGGTGTAGACCAGCATCTCACATCATATACCAAGGTAAGCTTTAAAAGGATACACAATTTAGACATAAAGGAAAAGACCTTAACTTAGAAAGACCAAGTTCATTCACTGTATCCTGAGCTATCACCAGTCTCCTGACCTTTGTTTTGTCACTAGACTTCAATGACTCTGGAGGTGAGTGTGAGGCTGATAACTCTGCACAGCTCTGCCTCAGTCAAACCAAGTTAAGACATCAATCTTTTGATGCTAGTGGTCTTCTTCAAGAATGAAGGATGTCAGGGACGGCCAGGTAGCACTGTGAGTAAGAGCACCGGCCCCAGTGTCGGGATGACCTAGGATCGAATCCGGGCTCAGATACTTAGCACCACACCCAGAAATAACTGGCCGTGTAACCTTGAACAAGATACTTAACCCCAATTGCTTTAAAAAAAAAAAGAATAAAGGATGTCACAAAGTGTGGCATAAGCAAATTAGAGAAGCATCGAAAAATTATCTGTCAGATCTATGGATAAAGGAAGAATTCATGACCAAGCAAGAGAGAGAGTGGTTCATTGGGGATGGGCGGTGGAGGTAGATAACTCTGATTACATAAAATTAAAAAGTTGTGTTGCTTTTGTTTTGTTTTGTTTTTAGGAAAAAAATCAATGTGGCCAAAATTTAAAAAAAGCAGGAAATTGGGAGAGCAATTACAGCAAGTTTTTTTTTTTCCTGATAAATACCTCATTTCTCAAATACATATATGGAAATGAGCCAAATTTGCAAAATAAATAAGTGTCATTATTCAATTGATAGAGGGTCAAAGGAAATGAATGACGGTTTTCAAAAGAGGAAATCAAAGCTATCAATAATCATATGGAAAAAATGGTCTAAATCACTAATAAGTAGAGAAATGCAAATTAAAACAACTCTGAACTTATCACCTCACACTCATCAGATTGGCTAAGATGGCAGAAAAAGAAAATGACAAATACAGAGGGGATGGGGGAAAATAAGTACACTAATGCACTACTGACAGAGCTGTGAACTAGTCTAACCATTCTGAAGAAAAATTTGGAATTATGACTAAAGAGGTTTAAAACTGTGTATACCCTTTGATCCAACAAGACCCCCACTATGTCCCAAGGAAAGTAAACAAAAGGGAAAGGTCCCACATGAACAAAGATACTGATAGTATTTCGGGTTTTTTTGGAAATTGAGGGGGATGCCCATCAACTGAGGAATGCCTGAGCAAGTTAGACTAGAAGAATGTGATGGGATTCTATTGTACTATTAAAAATTATGAAGAAGACAGTTCCAGAAAAATCTGGAAAGACATATTAGCTGATTCAAAGTGAAATGAGCAGAACAATATACATAGCAACAGCAATGTTGTAAAGATAATCAACTGTGAAAGTTAACTGATCAATACAATGATCCACCACAATGCCAAAGGACTCGTGGTACAAAATTCTACCCACCTCTAGACAGAGAATGAATGGAATAAAAATGAATATTGAAGCACTTTTTTTCCCTTTCTTTATTTTCCTAGGCTTGTTTGGGGTTTTTTTCTGAGTATGGCTAATGTTGAAAAATGTTTTACATGACTTCATAATGTAATGGGTATTGTATTTCTTTTCTTTTTAATGGGTGAAGGATGGGATAAGGTAGAATGAGGAATGGAATTTGAAACTGAAAATAAAATTAAGTTTTAAAAAGAGTAGAAATGAAGTAGAGCTTTCTTTTTCTGATACTCTTTCCTAGTTCATCCATATGGTGAAGATCTCAGTGAATTCACCAATGTAGACACCATGAACTAAACCAATGAGAAGAGTAGGACTTTCTTCCTCTTCCCTTTTTTATCCTAGCTCCAAAAAACAAACCTGTAGGTATTTGTTTCTGTTCTCTATTATTTGTCCTCAGTTTCATAATTTGTAAGATAGATTTATTAAAACATTTTGCTAGTATTTTTTAGAAATAACTACTTTCTATAACAAAAATAATTTAGTTTTTTTTCTTTTTTGCAAATCTCCTTAATGTCTAGACTAACAAACAGATTTTCACATATGCTTCTATATTCAATCTATTGCATTTTTCTTGTTGTTTTGGTTAAAGTACATGATGAAAATCTGGCTTTACAAAGACATGTAGTTGTATGATTGTGGAGTATTTTAATAGGCAGATAAAGTATTAGTGTTATTGACAAAAGTTTTGATCTTTCACCCTCTTGGAAAGAGTCTTAGGGACCCATAGAAATTATAAAAATAACTTCTTTATTATGCATTCAAATGCATTAGATTTACAAAGCACTTTATCTGTTTTCTCATTTGACCCTCACAAGAAACTAAGCTAGGGAATGTACATATTATTCTTTCCCTTAAACCAATAAAAAGGTGAAAGCAAGATTAGCAAGATTAGTTGCAATTAGCAAGATTAATTGCCTCAGAGGTCAACTCCTGGTTTGTTACACTATAGTTGGAAATGATTCTAGAAATTATATAATTCAAACTTCATTTCATAGATGATCAAATTAATACCCATAATTGTAAGTAAAATAATTTGTCTAAGGTCTCTAAGAACTAACTAAAGTTAATCTTTCTAATGCCTTGTATACTATTCTTTCTAGTAATGAACCCTGCTTCTAAATTGGATCATTTGCAAATTCCCCCCATTAAAAAATCATTTCTTACACCTACCAATAAAAGAAACATTTATTAATCATTAAGAGTTAAATATCTAAAAATATGGATGAGGAAAAAAACATCTTTACTCCAAAATAACCCTCTATTTTCTTTAATATATTAAAAAAGGTTTTTCTGAGAAGGGGTCCAAAGGCTTCAACAGACTGCCAAGTCTGGTGTCCATGCCAAAGTTGTCCATCACCAAAAAAAAAAAAATTTTGCAAAAGACTCCTACTCTAAAAGATCTTTCCCTGGCTTTAAGCAGGTCACTAACTAAGTTGTTGTTGGGATTTATGACAGTGCATGGTATAAATTGTAACACAAGTAAAATTTATCAATAAAAGAGCTTACTTACTTCATTAAAAATGTAACATTTTCATCATAAAATGCAGCTATAGAATTATATCGTATAATTACATCGTATAATCCATTATAGAAAGTTGGATACCAAACACCACTTCAAGTCTACTTTAACATATCTGTACTTTTTTATTACTCTGATTAATCATGACTTTAAAAAATGATATTAGTAACATATGGGTTACCTCATTTTTCTCCACTTGGATTTATTTGGTCAAATAACAGTATTAGAAACAATAGTGAACTAACAAAAGTTAGAAAATTCTGATTCATGGTTTATTTAAAATTTTCTGACATAAAACTTATGTCAATATTTTTTTACCAAATACTTTAATATTTCCATTGGTTTATCAAAGTATAAGTTGCATCCCTATAATTTCTTCTTATCCTCTCTCTTTCATTCACATTTTCCCATTCATTCTCCATAAAGGGGTCAGATGATGGGCTAAAGATTTTCCTCTAGCTTTTCTAAAATAACACAGTTTCTAACACTTGGGCTCTTCATATAATCCTTGCTTTAACTAAATAACCAACCCATCTCCTTTTCTAAACATTTCCTATATTATACTTTTATGTATCATCGTAGCAAATCTGCTATAGCCAACAAGTCCAGGGGATATCTCCTCACTGTCCTTTGATCTGCCAACGAATTTTATTTGTTTTTGGAGCTTGTGATGTTCCATGATGTACTACTACATATCACTGGAAATATACTGTTAAAAAGATAGATGTTTGTGTTTTGCCCCACTCCACAATCAGAAACATCTTCAGATTACCGAAAATTACCAATTTCCCCAAAATCCAAACCTCTTTCTTCCTCCTACTCAATTATGAGACTACCTGATTGTTGATTTGGATAATACATGCTGATGGATGAATAATGTAAATTATATTCTGGATGACAGAAATTTCCATCACTTGATTATTCTTCTATGAAGAATCAGGCCCAACTATTTTGACCGGTTTTGTACTCAGCTAAGGAAGCTCTACAGGATTAAAATTCATTCATTCAGCACAAAACCAAGTGTAAAAAAGCAAGAAACCTGCATTATCTCATCATATATAGGGAATTCTCTATATTCTGTAACCAGACATCTGCTTTTTTGTGTGTTGATCATACTGACAATCAGATTGCTTTTTAAAAAAGTTATTCCACATTAATCTTCCAAGACCTTATATGTATGGAAGGCAATTTGTTGAAGGAGAGAATATATCTGTGTATACATATATATATGCATATGTGTGTATATATGTATATATCTTTTATTTATATTTATAATCTAAATACATGGAAATAAGCGACCAGCTAAACTGATGAGGTTTTATTTTTTGTAGCTGAGTTGAATTAAAATGAATATTGTAACAATCTAAAGGAGAAAGTAATCATAGTTCTAAACAATAATTTTTTTAAAAAGCATAACTTCATAAAAAAGGTCATCTTGCATTTGCTTAAAGACCATATGTAAAGGGAAATCCATGACTCCTAAAGGTTTTCATCAAGGATATTCTTGGTATGTGTAGAGATCATTGTCATAAATATTTTAGAGAAATTTTAGAATGGGGGTGTTTATTAATATCCTCCCCATTGTGCTTTCAGTAGGAAGAAAGCCAGGGGCTTTTTTTTCAGATTTTAGTAGCTTCCTTCTTACATATATACTGAAAAAAAATTTTCTCGATACTAAAAAATAATTTTAGCTCCAGTAGGAATTTATTCAGTGTGTATCTGATGTGATTCAGCTGTTCTTCCTGTATTCATTTCATTCAATACCATCTCCACTTCCTCATACAGAATATCAGGGAATGAGGGACTGGGATCTTAATATGATAGCCCTACCATCCTTTAATGATAACAAGAGTTTGTTACAGAAATAGACAGAATTATTCTATTATGATTTCTTTGCTGTCCTCCTTCCAGATTCTTCTTGAAATGTCCCTTAGGACATTTTTTATTAGATTCAGTCTCATAGTGAGTTTTTCCTAGACTTATTTTTACTACATTTGATTTTTGTTGTTTTTGAGGTGTTTCAAAAAATCCTTCCACCTCCTTTATAAGTTTATAATGAGTTTATATTCTTATCCAAAGAGATGGAAATGCTGACTTCTCATAGGCGTTTTTTTTCCTGACAGTTCCTGGGACCTTTTGGTCTCGTCAATATGAGTAAACAGTTAGACCTCTGTAGAAAGTGGGATTAGTCTACATCTATATAATCAAAACTATGGTATTGTTTTGTTTTATTTTCCAGTAATAATGTATGGCTGTAAGGGTAGGATTATAATGAAAGCTAAGCATCATAGAACCAACACTTGCAAGTTGTGGTGTTGGAGAAGATTTTTGAAAGTCCTTTGGACAGCAAGGAGTTCAAAGGCTACTCCCTAGAAGGTCAAATACTGACACTGAAGTCCAAATACTTTGGTTACATAATGAGAAGACAGGACTTATTGGAAAAGACTCTGACATTGTGAAAGACTGAAGGCAAAAGGGGATGGCAAAGGAGGTCAAAGGCTATTCCCTAGAAGGTCAAATACTGACACTGAAGTCCAATTACTTTGGTTACATAATGAGAAGACAGGAAAAAGAACAAAGTAAAAACCCCCAATTAAATACTAAATTAGAAATACTGAAAACCAAAGGAGAGATTTATAAAATTGAAAATAAGGAAACTATTGAATTAATAAATAAAACTAAGAGCTGGCTTTATGAACAAAACAATAAAATTGACAGACCCTTAGCGAATATGATCAAAAAGAAGAAAACCAAATTAAGATTATCAAAAATGAAAAGCATGAATCTACCTCCAAGGAAGAGGAAATTAAAATAATAATTAGGAATTATTTTGTCCAATTGTATGTACATAAATTTGACAATCTTAGTGAAATAGATGAATATTTACAAAAATATAAGCTGCCCAGATTAACTGATGAGGAAGTAAATTACTTAAATAACCCCATCTCAGAAAAAGAAATCGAACAAGCCATCAGTGAACTCCCTAGGTAAAGATCTCCAGGGCCAGATGAATTTACTAGTGAATTTTATCAAACATTTAAAAAACAATTGATTCCAATACTCTACATACTAATCCAATACTAATTTGGGAAAATTAGTGAAGAAGGAATCCTACCAAATTCTTTTTATGACACAAATATGATACTGATACCTAAATCAGGAAAAGATAATACAAAGAAAGAAAATTATACACCTATTTCCCTCATGAATATAGATGCAAAAATTTTAAATAAAATATTAGCAAAAAGACTAAAGAAACTTATGAGAAGAATAATACACTTTGATAAGGTAGGATTTATTCCAGGAATGCAAGGATGGTTTAATATTAGAAAAACCATCAGTATAATTGATCATATCAACAATAAATCTAGCAGAAACCATTTGATTATCTCAATATATGCAGAAAAGGCTTTTGATAAAATACAACATCCATTCCTATTAAAAACATTAGAAAGTATAGGAATAAATGGAGACTTCCTTAAAATAATAGCCATCAGCAAGTATAATATATAATGGGGAGAAGCTAGAAGCATTTCCCATAAGATCAGGGGTGAAACAAGGCTGTCCACTATCACCCCTCTTATTCAACGTAGTACTAGAAATGTTAACAGTAGCAATTAGAGAAGAAAAAGAAATCAAAGGAATAAAATTAGGCAAAGAAGAGATCAAGCTATCACTCATACAGAAGATATGATGATATACTTAGAGCATCCTAGAGAATCAAGTAAAAAACTACTTGAGACAATAAATTTGGCAAAGTTGCAGGATATAAAATAAACCCACATAAATCCTCTGTATTTCTGGATATTCATAATGAAATTCAACAGCAAGAGATAGAAAGAGAAATCCCATGTAAAGTTACTGTAGACATTATAAAATATTTGGAAATCTACCTGCCAAAACAAACCCAGGACCTATATTATCACAACTACAAAACTCTTTTCACACAAATAAAGTCAGATCTAACTAATTGGAAAAAAAATTGCTCGTGGCTGGGTCAAGCTAATATAATAAAAAATGACAATTTTACCTAAATTAAATTATATATTTAGTGCCATACCAATCAATTTACCAAAAGACTACTTTTTAGAGCTAGAAAAAAATTGTAACAAAATTCATTTGGAAGAACAAATGATCCAGAATATCAAGGTAATTAATGAAAGAAATGCTAGGGAAGGTGGACTAGCTATACCAGATTTTAATCTGTATTATTAAAGCAGCGGTCATCAAAACTACTTGGTACTGGCTGAGGAATAGAGTAGTGGATCAGTGGGACAGATTGGGCACAACAGACTCAGCAGTCAATGACTATAGTAATTTATTGTTTGATAAACCCAAAGACCCCCGTTTTTGGGATAAGAACTCACTATCTGACAAAAACTGCTGGGAAAACTGGAATATAATATAGCAGAAACTGGGCATAGACCATTATCTAACGCCATATACCAAAATCAAGTCCAAAAGGGTGCATGATCTAGGTTTAAAGGATGATACTACAAGCAATCACAGTAAGCAAGGAATAGTTTACCTGTCAGAATAGTGGAGAGGGGAAGTATTTAAGATCAAGCAAGAATTAGAAAGCATTATAAAATGCAAAATGGATAATTCTGATTACATTAAATTGAAAAGATTCTGTACAAACAAAGCCAATTTAACCAAGATTAAGAGGGAAGTGGGAAATTGGGAAAGAATTTTTACAACTTATGTCTCTGATAAAGGACTCATTTATAAAATATACAGAGAATTGAATCAAATCTATAAGAATACAAGTCATTCCCCAATTGATAAATGGTCAGAGGATATGAACAGGCAGTTCTCAGAGGAAGAAATAAAAGATATCTATAAGCATATGAAAAAATGCTCTAAATCACCATTAAACAGAAAAATGCAAATTAAAACAACTCTGAGGTACCACATCTCACCAGTCAGATTGGCTAAGATGACAAAACAGAATGATAAATGCTGGAGAGGATGTGGAAAAACTGGAACATTGCTGGTGGAGTTGTGAACTGATCCAACCATTTTGGAGAGCAATCTGGAGCTATGCCCAAAGGGCTGTAAGTAATTTCATATCCTTTGACCCAGCAATAACATTTCTAGGGTTGTATCCCAAAGAGATCATAGAAGCGGGATGAAGACCCATATGTACAAAAATATTTATAGCAGCTCTTTTTGTGGTGGCAAAGAGTTGTATATTAAGAGGATGCCCATCAATTAGGGAATGGCTGGCCAAGTTATGGTATATGAATGTAATGGAATACTATTGCGAATAAGAATCAGATGGATTTCATATCTACCTGAAGAACTTATAAGAACTGATGCTGACTGAGAAGAACAGAACCAGGAAAAATTTGTACACAATTACAGATACAACGTATGTGTGACGACCAACTTTGATAGACCGAACTCTTCTTAGAAATGCAGGGCTATATGTAAACTCCAGAAGTCTCATGATGAAGAGACATGTCTACATGCAGAGAAAGAACTAGAAAGAACAGAGTTTTAGTGGAGATTGAAGCAAATTACCTGCTCTCTTTCTTTTTCTTGTTTGGTTTTGTTTCCTCTTTCCCATTGTTCATTCCATCCGATACTATCCTTTATAACCTGAAAAAACAAACAAACAAACAAAAAAGAACAAATAGGAAGAACCACAAAAAAGAAGAACCAAAAAAAAGGAGAGAGGAAATATTCTACTTCAATCTGAATTCAGACTCCATAGTTCTTTTTCTGGATGAAGATTTTCCATCATGACTCTCATGGAATTATCTTAGATCCTTGCACTGCTGAGAAGAGCTAAGTCTATCAAAGTTAGTCATCACACAATGTGACTATTACTATGTACAATTTTCTCCTGGTTTTGCTTAGCTCACTCAACATTAGTTCATATAAGTCTTTCCAGATATTGCTGAAGTCCACGGGCTCAACATTTCTTCTGGAACAATAAATTGTATTCCATTATATTCACATATCACAACTTGGTTACCTATTCCCCAAATGATGGATATCCCCTCAATTTCTCACCACAAAAAGAGCTGCTATATATATTTTTTGTATATTGGGTCCTTTTCCCATATCTGTTATCACTTTGGAATACAGACCTAATAGTGGTATAGTTTGATCAAAGGGTATGGATGATTTTATAGACTTTTGGGCACCTTTCCAAATTGCTATCCAGAACAGTTGGATCAATTCACAATTCCACCAACAATGGATTAGTGTCCCAATTTTCCCACATCTTCTCCAGCAGTTATAATTTTCCTGTTTTGTCATGTGTGCCAATCTGATATGTGTGATATGGTCTCTCTGAGTTGTTTTGATTTGCATTTCTCTAAGCAATAGAGATTTAGAGCATTTTTTCACATGACAACAGATAGCTTTACTTTCTTCCTCTGAAAACTGCCTGTTCATATCCTTTGTCCATTTATCAATTGAAGAATGACTTTTATTATTATAAATTTGACTTAGCACTCTGTACATTTCAGAAATGAGGCCTTCATTGGAGATACTGGTTGTAAAAATTCTCAATTTTCTGCTTCCCTTCTAATTTTGGTTGCATTGCCTTCGTGCAAAACCTTTTTATTTTAATGTAATAAAAATTATCCATTTTGCATTTCATAATGTTCTCTAACTCATTTGGTCATAAATTCTTCCATTCTCCATAAATCTGACAGGTAAACTATTTCTTACTCTCCTACTTTGCTTACAGTATCTACCTTTAGATCTAAATTTTGTACCATTTTGACCTCATCTTGGTATATGGTGTAAGATGTTGGTCTATGCCTAGTTTCTGCCATACTATTTTCCAGTATTTCCAACAGTTTTTGTCAAATAGTAAGTTCTTATCTGCAAAGCTGATGTCTTTGGGTTTATCAAATAGTAGATTTCTATAGTCATTGACCACTGTGTCTTGTGTACCTAACCTATTCTACTAAACTAACACTATTTATTAGCTAGTATCAAGCAGTTTTGATGATTGCTGCTTTATAATACATTAAGATCTGGTACAGCTATGCCACCTTCCCTTGCATTTCTTTTCATTAATTCTCTTGATATTCAGATTTGTTCTTCCAGATTATTTTTTCTAGTTCTATGAAGTGGTTTTTTGTTAGTATGATTAGTATGGCACTAAATAAGTAAATTGATTTAAGTAGACTTGTCATTTTTATTATATTAGCTTGGCCTACCAATGAGCAACTGATATTTTTCCAATTATTTAGATCTTTATTTGTGGGAAGAGTGTTTTGTATTTACATTTATACAGTTCCTGACTTTGTTTTGACAGGTAGACTTCCTAATGTTTTGTAATGTCTAAAGTAACTTTAAATGGAATTTCTCTTTCTATCTCATGCTGCTGGGGCTCTGTTTTTCTGCATTAAATTGTGAAGTTTCTATGCCCTAATACATGGTCAGTTTTTGTGTAAGTGCCACATACCCCTGAGAAAAAGGTATATTCCTTTCTATGCCCAGCCAGAAATGCCAATGATTTATGTGGGATATATTTTATATCCTGCAACTTTGATAAATTCATTTTTTCAAGTAGTTTTTCCTAGATTCTCTAGGATTCTCTAAGTATACCATCATGTCCTCTGCAAAGAGTGATACCTTTACTTCTCCTTTGACTAATCTAATGCCTTCAATTTCTTTTTCATCTCTTACTGCTTGCTAAAGCTAACATTTTTAGTACAATAACAGTGTTGATAATGGTCATTCATATTTCACTCCTGATCTTACCAGAAATGCTGATAGCTTAATACCATTATATATGCTTGTTGATGGTTTTAGGTAGATACTACCTATCATTTTAAAGACACCATTTATTACTATCCTCACTAGTGTTTTTAATAGGAATGGGAGCTGTATTTTGTCAAAAACTTTTTCTGCATCTATTGAGATAATCATATGATTTCTGTTAACTTTGTTGTTGATATGGTCAATTATACTGATAGTCTTTCCAATTTTTTTCCAATACTGAACCAGTCTTGCATTCCTGGTACAAATCCAACCTAGTCAAAGGATATTATCCTCATGATATACTGCTGTAATCTCTTTGCTAATATTTTATTTAAAATTTTTGCATCTATATTCATTAGAGAGATTGGTCTATAATTTTCTTTCCATTTTTGCTCTTCCCAGTTTAGATATCAGTACTATATATGTATCATAAAAAAAATTGGTAAGGATCCTTCTTCCCCTATCTTCCCAAATAGTTTACATGGTATTGGAATTAGCTGTGTTTTAAATATCTAATAGAATTCAATTGTAAATACATGTGGCCCTAGAGATTTTTATCTTGGGGAATTCATTGATAGTTTGTCCAATTTCTTTTTCTGAAATGGGGTTAAGTATTTTATTTCCTCTTCTGTTAATCTCGACAATTTCTATTTTTGTAAATATTCCTCCATTTCACTTAGATTGTCAGATTTATTGGCATACAGTTGGGCAAAATAGCTCCTAATTATTGTGCTAATTTTCTCTTCATTGGTGATGAATTCACCCTTTTCATTTTTGATACTGGTAATTTGGTTTTCTTCTTTCTTTTTTAATCAAATTAACCAAAGTTTATCTATTTTATTATTTTTTCATAACAGCAGCTCTTAGGTTTTTTATTAGTTAAATAGTTTTCTTAATTTAAATTTTATTAATTCTTTTATTTTCAAAATCTCTAATTTGGTATTTAATTGGGGCTTTTTAATTTGTTCATTTTCCAACTTTTTTAGTTGCATGTCCAATTTATTGATCTCCTCTTTCTCTATTTTATTTGTGTTAGCACTGAAAGATATAAAATTTCCCCTAAGAACCACTTTCACTGCATCCCATATGTTTTAGTATGCTGTCTCATTATTGTCATTTTCTTGGATGAAGTCATTGATTCTTTCTACGATTTATTGTTTGACCCACTCAGTCTTTAGGGATAGATTTATTTTCTAATTAATTTTTAGTCTATCTTTTCCTCACCCTTTATTACACATAATTTTACTGTATCATGATATGAATAGGATGCCTTTGATATTTCTGTCTTTATTCATTGAACTGTAAGTTTTTTATAGCCTAACACATGGTCAATTTTTGTGTAAGTGCCATGTACTACTGAGAAAAAGGTATATTCCTTTCTATCCCTAATCTGTATTTTTTTTATATTCTATTCATCTATTTAGCTTTTTTCTAATTTATTTTGTGGTTAGATTTATGTAGTTCAGAGAGGGGGAAGTTGAGGTCCCCCCTCTAAAATAGTTTTGCTGATGTTGGAAGACTGGAAAGGTGGGGAAAGGAGTTGTTTTTGAAGGGCTTTGAATGGGATTTTATATTTGGTCAGACCCACACTTTAGGAAGACCAATTTGACAACTGAGTGGAGGCTAGACTATATTGGAGAGACTTTAATTAGGGAGACCAACAGACTATTGTGTGTGGTGTGAAGTGATGAGGACCTCTACCAGGGTGGTGATAGGGTCAGAAGGGAAAAAGGGATAGGTGTGAGAGATGATTTGAAGGTAAAGTTCACAGGCCTCGGCAGCAGATTGGATATGGGGGGCGGAGATGAGAGTTGGTGGTGCCCTCAACTATAGTAATGATGTTTAGAAGGTAGGGAGTGTTTTAGGGAAAAGTTAATGAATTCCATTTTGCATGTGTTGAGTTTACAATGTCTACAGGATGTCCAGTTTGAGATGTACAATAAATAGTTGGAGGTGTGAGACTAGAGGTCAACAGAGAGGTTAGGACTGGATACGTAGATCCAAGAAATCATCAGCATAAAGATGACAATTGAATCCTTGGGAGCTGGTGAGATCACCAAGTGAAATAGTAGAGAGGGAGAAGAGAAAAGGTCCTAAGACAGAGCCCTGTAGGATCCCTCCTCCCTTCCTTTGCAAAGAAGGAAACCTGAGTCCCAGAAAAGTTAATTTAATTGCTCAAGGTCACTCAGGCAATGAAAATCATTAGAGACAAGATTTGAACCCAGGTCCTCTGGTTCCAGAGATAGTATTCTTTCCACTTAACTATGTTTCTTCCCTAAGTCCCTTTCCTTCTCTGGGGTCTCACTTCCCTTCTTTTTAAAGCAAAATATTTGAAAAGATGGTCCCTAATATCAGTTCCAGCCCAATATTATGTGAGTCTATAATTTACAACTGACCCACCTCCCAAATTGAGAACAATATTCATAGCATACACAGGTGGATTTCATCTTTTGCCTTCTAAAACTATGTCTGTTATAGGCATTAAAAATCAGGGCATTAATCCCATTGGGATCATGCCAGGTCATGTGAACATAAATTCCTGAGAGAAATTAGGAGACATCTGCTCCTATGTCACTATATGTAAGTCTCTTCTCTCTGAACCTCAGTTTCCTCCCCTGTAAATGGAGAGGTTCATTTAGATGATTTTTAAAGAAAATTTGGCAGGGTTTAGTGATAGAGGTTGGGAATGAATGAAAAGGAAAACATGAGAAAATGTAGAGGGAAAATTTGTCAAAAAAACAATTCCCACTCCAATTTTCTAGCTGGTTCAAATAGAAAGAGGTAATCAAGGAATAATTCAGTTCCAAGATAGAAAATTTTTAAAATCCATTTAAAAATTGAAAATTAAGATGAAAGATAGAGAAAAAAGTAAATCTACCATTGATTGCATGTACCTGGTCAATTCAGAGACTACTAGTATTTAAACCTGGATGAGACCTAAGAGATTTAATCCTAGGATCACAGAACATTGGTTTAGAGCTGGAAGAAACCTGAAGGGTGAGCTTATTCAACCTCCTCATTTTACAGACTAGGAAAATGTGGCCCACAGAGAGGATGTCACCTGTCCTGGTTCCCATGAGGTAGAAAGTAGTATTGCCAGAATGTGAACTCAAGTCCCAATATACCAAATATATGTTCAGACAAATTTTCCTTTTTGTTTTGTTATGAAGGCATTTGAGAATAGGAGTTTACTTGAGTTCCTTTTTTTCTGGTTCTATTTTTTAACTTTCCCTAAGTCTAATAATATGGGATGTCAGTGCTGGAGGGGTTCTTAGAACATTGAGTGTCAGAGATATATGGAAAAAAATAAATAAATAAAATAGTTTTGCTGTCTATTTCTTCCTGTAAGTCTCTTAACTTTTCCTTTAAGAATTTGGATGCCATACCACTTGGTTCATATTACTTAATTTCTTTTTCTTTCTCTGAAATCAGGATTGGTACCCCCCCCCTTTTTTTTACTTTGCACTGAAGCATAATATATTTTGCTTCAGTCTCTTACTTTTACTCTGTGTGTATCCCTCTGCTTTAAATGTGTTTATTGTAAAGAACATATTATAGGATTATTTTTTAATCCTTTCTGCTATTCACTTCCACTTTATGGAATAGTTCAACCCTTTCATATTCATAGTTATTATGATTACTAGCTTTCTTCTTTCTCTCTATCTTATTTTCTCTATATATATCCTTCATGTTTTTCTCTCTCCTTTCTCTCATCATTTTTGTTTTACTTCTGACCACCACCTCCCCCAATCTTCCCTCCCTCAGTCAACCCTCTCCCTTTTATTTCCCTTTTCCCTACTACTTCTTCCCTCCCTCCCTTTGTTTTCCCCTTTGCCTTCCTACTTCCAATGGGGTTCGTTAAATATCTGTGCCTGGGTATGTTATTCCCTCTTTGACCCAAATCCAATATTAGCTGCGTTCAAATAATGTTTTTCTCCCTCCCTTTGTTCCTTCTATTACAGTATAATAGTTCTTTTTGCTTCTTTATGTGATATAATTTAACCCTTCCTGCCTCCTCCTTTCCTCTTCTACTAGTACAATCCCTTTACACCTCTTAATCAGATTTTTTATCATCACATAAAAGTCAATTTATACCCACACCCTTTGTCTATGCATACCCCTTCTAAATGTCATAATAAAGATACAATTCTCAAGAGTTACAAGTTTCATCTTCCCTTGTAAGGAGCTAATCATGATTATTAAAAGGCTAGATAACTAAGTGTTTCAACAAATTATGTTTCTTGGTGTGTTTGGGTACAGAATGAAAATCACTCTGCCAGCTATTTTATTTGCCTAATGTGAACCTGTCACCCAACTAAATCACTTTCTGTCACGACAGCTGTTTGCTGTTCAGGGAGGCACTTGAACTCTGCAAAATAGGAGAAACAAAAAACCAAGTTTCTTAGGTTTCTGGGAAAGTATAGACATTAAGTTAATGCCACAAGATATTTAATGTTACCTTGAAAAAATAATAAAACACATCCTTAACCACATTACTTATCTATTAGAGATATCGGGGAAGTAAGAATGAAGTCCTTGAGAAGAAATCATTTTTATGAGTGCTCCTGACAATTGAAACGCAATAACTAAAATTTTTTGAAGGAAATGGAAGAAGAAAAGTGTTCACTCCCCCCCCAAAAAACTGTTGTTTTAACTTGAAGGAATGTGTTTTTATTTCTACCTGTTACCAAATAGAAAATGAGGAACTACAAAGAACAGAAACCAATTGTTTGTTGTGTGTCCCTTGAGAAAATAATAACATGGTTAATTCCTATCCTTCATTTCTTTGTGCCAAATATAAAATATCTCCAATTTACTAATTAGTAATTTTCTTTTAACTTTAGTTTGCAATTATATTCAATTTCTTGATTAAAGCAATTGCTACAAGAAAAAATATTAGGTATAGTTTCATTTTGTTTACTACATTTACAAACCTGGACATTTTAAAAGTGCAATGCCAAAAGAGAGATCATCTGCTGACAATGAATTTTTCAACTAGCATTTTTTTCATTATTAATAAGATTCTCTTAAACTACCTTCATAATAATAATCTATTGTCTTTAGCCTCCTCTTTTCTCATTTTTAGAACTTCAAATCTTTTCTATTTCATTTGAAGCATTCCCTAACCAAATATAAATTGGGAAAGCATTTTTATTACAACTAGAAAACTGTATAAATGCTAGCTATTATTCATCTATATTTAGAGGAAGAAAATAAAAGAAAGGGAAGTTTTAATAAGGAATCCTAGTCCCACTACACCTCTCTGTATCTTCAAACATAAAGTTCTAGAAAATAATGGTTGTTAATTTTTCATTGACATGGTGGTTGATGCTAATACTTCATAATAATACTGTTCTACAATCTAAGTAATTTTTCTGTGTAAAAATATAGTCAGTGATGCTAAAATTTTATAATCTATGGTCATTTTTTTCTGGATCCTTCTGTACACAAGATGAATAAGAACAACTAATTCTAGGAGCCATGAATGAGCAAATATGTGACATTCCCAGCTAAGTGGCAGGATACAGACCAGCAGGAAGAGATAACCAAGTCAATGATGAACACTTGTAAAATGTAAGCAAGTCTGGCAGAGCTCAACACCGTACTTCAGCTGGGAAATTAGATAACAAAAGGTTGGCCATGTGTGTTCTGCTCTTTAATAGGAGAGATGATATCAGGTAAGCAAACAGTCAAATATCCACATCATGTCTTTCCTAACAATAACAGAGACAGGAATACTTGGAAGCACTGACATTTCATATTATTTTACTTGGATCAAATTCTAGTTTGAGCATTTGTACGCTAATGAGAGCTTCTGTTTACTTAAACTTTTTTTTAAAATAACTTCAACACTATCTCTCCTTTGACAAAATTAATTCAACCATCATTCATTTACCAATTGCCTTCATCTTAAAGTTGTTTTACCCTTTTCCTTCACTATTTGAATATTAATATTAAAAAAGAAAGTTTTGTATGGGTATGTCTTCTTTTCTTGACCATGGGGCTGAATAGATTCATTCACATTTTTTAAAATGCTTTGCCTATTTTTAAAATAATAAAAAATTTAATATACTAAAAGATTTATCAAGTATAGATTTCAGAGGGGTTTAAAAATAGCATTCAATAGCTTCTAAATCAATGTAACATCTGAGAGATAATAAGCTCCTCTTAAGGGCAGCTAGGTGTCACACTGGGTATAGAGCATCAGGCCTGCAGTCAGGAAGACTCATCTTCATGAGTTCAAATCTACCCTTATACACTGATTAGCTTTGTTGTAGCCCTGGGCAAGTCACTTAACCCTGTTTGCCTCAGTTTCTTTATCTATAAAATAAACTAAAGAAGGAAATGGCAAACCACTCCAGTATTTTTGCCAAGAAAATCCAAAATAGGGCCACAAAGAGTCAGACTGAAATGACTCAACAACAATAAAAAAAATTTCTCTTTCTGCAAACCTCTCAATCTTCCAAAAGTTTTGAGCACTTGACCTTGATGAATCTCTAACATCTCCCTAACCCAACTCCCCTTCTTAATGGACTTGAAATTGGTACCTCATAATATCTAAGAACTTTATTATGTGTTTTTCTTACCTATAATTACAAAAGTCTGTATAATATATCTGATATGGATATATTAATCTAAGGACTAGAACTGAGATGGCAGCACTGGAGAAGAGGAAGAAAGGGCAGACTCAAGAAATTTACTAAAGGAATAATGAGAAATGATTCCAAGCTTTTGAACCTAGATTCCTAAAGCAATGGTAGACTCATTGACAAAAACAGAGGAATGAAGAAGAAGAGCAGGTTTGGTGAGAAGGCATGGCAATTTCAATTTTAGACAAGTTGAGTTTAAGGTGTTCATATGGCATCCAGGGAGATATGTCTGGTAATTTGATATACAATGGAAATTTGAATATCAACTTAATAAAAAGATATGGCCCTGGAGACCAAGATTTATAATTCACCCATACAGAAGTAATATCCAAGCTCAGAAAGTAGATGAGAATATTGGAGAAAAGAAAAGTCTGAAGACATAATATTAGTCTATAGTGGAGAGGAAAACAAAACAGAAGTATAGTCAGAAAAATGGAGTGTTATAGGCAGTATGGGTTGGTAGAATTGTAGAATAAAGAAAAAGGAAAAGTTCAAAACAGAAGAAATTGTTACTGTGATGAATGCAACCCAAAGAATAAAGAAGATGATTTAGAATATAGCCATTTGTTTATTTAAGAGATAATTTGATAATACAACTAACCATTTATACCAAGAAGGACAAAGATAGTGGGAAAAAAAATTCCATGTACCAAAAAAAATACTTGTAGATCTATTTTATAGTAGGAAAAATTAAAAACAAAATATGCACCCATAGACTATATATGGATGTAATAGAATATTATTGTTCCTTAAGAAATAACATATAAAGAATTCAGAGAAATAAAGCAATATTTGAATGAACTGATACAGAATAAAGAAAATAACACCAGAAGAATATACACAATAAATGTGCTGTTCAGTCATTCAGTCATGTCTGACTCTTCACGACCCCATGGATCATTATGTCAATGAGGTTTTCTTGGCAAAGATAGTATGGTGTTCTACCATTCCCTTCTTCAATCGACTGAGGCAAACAGAGGTTAAGTGACTTGCCCGGGGTCACACAGAGCCTAAGAATTGATTTGAACTTAGGTCTTCCACTGAACCATGTAGCTCATACAGTGACTACAACAATGGACAAGGAAATAATATTAAAATGAAGACAAACTCTGAGTCACCATAATAACTTGATCCTAGAAAATAAATCATGAACCACCTTCCTTTCTAAAGAGAGGACTAGAAAGATGGAATATAACATTCATTGTGTTAGTTATGGTGACTGCACTGGTATATGAGCTTAACTTTCTCTTTGGTACAGGAAGGATTAAAAAATGGGAAGGGGTATATATTATAAAATATCTGGGACACAACAAAAGTTATCAATAAAATATAGTTTCATTAAATTAAAAAAGAGATTATTGGTCATCTCAAAGAAAGAAATTTTAGTGGAAAAGGATAAAAAAGATTCTAAGGAACTAAGGACTACTTAGGAGGTAAGAAAGTAGAAGAATATTGAATTTGAATTGGAGACCTGCCTAAAAGGTATAAAAAGGTTTATCATCTGATTTAGATCAATAATCGGCCAGGGAGATCACCCTCCACTAACTGGATAAATGATTGAATTTTGACCCAAAGAAGTTAAATGACTTATGACTCAGAGAGTAAGAAGCACATTTGGGTTTCCAAATCAAGTTCACTGATTAGTAATGAATTACTTTTCTCTCTACACCAAGCTATAGACACTATCCCCTGTGGGAAAACGAAGTAGGTTAATAGAATCAAAATCTAAAATCAAGCAATTGATCAAAAAATATTTATTAAGCACCAGCTTTGTGCTAAGCAATGGGGACATAAGTATGGAAGATGAAACAGTCCCTACTTATAAGGAGATTCTGTTGTAAATAAAGTGCTGCTTCGTGATAACAATATATACAGAAATGTATAAAGGTAATAAATACAAATATAAAACACGTATTACTTTATAGGGAGGGAGAGTATTAGAAGTTTAGGAATAAAGAAATGTTTCACGAGGAAAATGGTACTTAAATTGTGCCTTAAAGGCAAAGAGGGACTGTTAGGAGGAAGTAAGAAATGAATGTACTGTAGGCACAAGAGAAAGTTGGTACAAAGACAACCAGAGGGAAAATGGAATATTTCATAGGAGGAACAGTGAAGTCTGGATCATATAGTGTAGAAGAGACAGTAACATAGAATGATAGGAAAGACAGGCTGACATCATGTTGTGTAGGACATTAAAAGTAAAATGGAAGACTTTATATGTTATCCTAGAAGAAAGAGTCAGGTAAAAGGGTTAACTGAGTAAGAAGAACTATGTGGTTAGAGTTCTGTTTAAGAAAAAACTACTTCAAGAGTACTATATATAATAGACTGGAGTGGAGAGAGACTTGAAGTGAATTATCTGAGAGAGAGAGAGAGAAAGAGACAGAGAGAGACAGAGACAGAGAGACAGAGACAGAGACAGAGAGAGACAGAGACAGAGACAGAGACAGAGAGAGAGAGAGAGAGAGAGAGAGAGAGAGAGAGAGAGAGAGAGAATTTTAATCCTCTTGAAATAATTTACAGATTTAACCTGTTTTTCTCATCTTCTCCTGCTGTTCACTATCTCTATCTCTCTTCTTCCTTTGACGGTGGCTTTCCTCTGGTATGGATCTGGTGTGGTCTTGATCTCCACATACATTAGGAAGTTACTTTTCACTGAATTTAGTCCCTGCCCCCAAGTAGAACAGAACTAGTTAGAGAAATATAACTAGACATTCAAGATAAATAAGAATGGACAAAACCTGTAAAATAGGAGTGAAATATCCCTGTGTTCTAAACACATGCTGTTAGGTCAGTTATTTTACCCTCCAGGAGCATGGAAGTTGATGTAGCAGGGGTTGCTATATGAACCCATTAAGGAATAGTATTCTTCACTATTAATCTATAAAATTGTTATTTTGTTGGACTTCTTTTCTAATTATGTAGATTCAGCTCCAACTCTAACACGTAATTCCTCTTTTTTTATTTTTAAGAGCTGGAGAGGCCAGGAAAAATGGCTAGTCTACCATCTTATTGGTCATATGACCTGGAGGAAAATATCTGGAATAGCTTCTATGAGGAGTAAGATAGAGAATCACTTAGGGAGGAATAAAAGGACTGCCTCGCTGCAATAATGGCCCAGTTGAGTTTATGTAACATGAATCTGTAATGTACTCAGTCAATATGGTTATGAAGTATTCTCTAGTTGGGGTCAGGGGGTGTTGTAAGTAGGAGTAAAGAAAGAAAATGCTTCAAGTAATACAAGGCTGAGGTTTTGCAAGAGATGAGTGGCAACACAACACAGTGTTTGAGAGACAAGCATTTTGTAGAATTGAAATTTCTAACTATTGGGCGTAGACTGGAGGAAGAAAATTTACTCAGTGAAGGAGTAATGTCCTGAGAAAGCTTTATATTCTAGATGAGGGAAGCAAGGCCAACAAAAGTTAAGGGACTTGCTCCAGGCTTCCTGATTGTATTTAATTTTAATTTGGAATTGAAAATATCGAAAAAATTCCATATATTCAGAACAAAAAATGAGGATTATATATGAAATCATAGGTCTCCACTCCGTACCATATTTTAAACCATATAAATACTTTTAAAACTGTCTTGCTTCTCTGTGATTCCTCCTGAACTTCCTTTTCTTCTTTTTTACACATTAAAAAAAAAGTTTAAAGGGCTTAATTTTTTTTTTTTAGTATCACTATTGAATGTTGGGCAACAATCCTAAGACCATGTCTCTGGAAGCCTCCTAATTTCTCAACAAGTCCCTGTTCTGTGAGAAAATTTTTAACATTCTCTTATCAGAACAGACGGGTGGTTGGCCCAAGGACTTTTGGCCCTGGATGGCCCAAGGACTCTCTTGGCACCAGATCCCCAAGGTCCATGCTTCTGACAACTTCCTCAGTCTCTGGCATACTCCCTACACTTTCTTATCCATAGTTCCCAAAGACACCTGGACTCCTAGATTACCTAATTAGAATCCCTGGCACTCCTTTCCCATGCCCCTTTTCCATATAAACCCTAACACCATTCTAAGTCTCTCGCAGATTCCCATAAGGACCCTTGCCCGCTTTTGCTAAGGCATTAAAATAGTTTTTTTTTGCCACTTCATTGAGAGAAGACTTGAGTGCATGAATTCATTCTATACAACTCTGCCTTGGCACTCCCAGGGTCCCAGCACCCCCAAAATTTCTTCATGAATCTCAAGTAGATTACTTTTTTTGTCAGGAGGTGGATCCTCTGGATACAGAGTTAGACAGTGTTTTAATTAGGCCATTGGCATTGCATAAACTGTTTAAGTTCTCTTCATTCTGCTCTTCAACAGTTCATACTTCTCAAGATTCTCTGAAATCATCTCTTTCATTATTTCTTATGCACATTAATATTTCACTATATTCATATGCAATTAGATAGGACTTGGTAAAAACAAAATGTTAACAATTCCAAGTAACAAAAACATCTTATTCCATAAAGAATAAGTATAGAATTAAGCCAGGTCAACATTTACTTCAATAAGACAAAATGAAGCTATATCCTCCACCAGCCCAAACCAAAACACTTCTGCAACTCTGTACATGGTCTTTTGGAAGTTGCTCCATTGGACTGTAAGCTTCTTGAGAACAGGGATTGTTAATTTGCCTTTCTTATTTCCAGCACTTAGCACAGGGCTAAGGGAACATAACAAGCAAGGGTTTTTACTAAATGGTTGCCAGACTGCTATCACCAAAAAGACCATCTGGAGACAAACTATAATCAACCTGATCTTGAAGTCTCTCTGAATTTTTACCTAGGCTAATTCCAGGATGACAGATACACTGACAACTTATCCAATTTCTTTCCAATCTGGAAAGAACTGCCATTTCTCACATTAGGTTGGCATATCCTTTAAGATATCAGGGCCACTCTCATGCCAGCAGCATCAGAGTAGGCTTTTAAGTAACTTTTGCACAATACAAATGTCCTTTGTTAGCATGGATGAGTGAAATACCAGTCTATACCAGTCTATTCCATTCCATCAATGCTCAATGCTTCACATGAAAATTCAAATTATCAAAACTGAAATCCACCCAATAACAGTAAACATTTTCAGAGAGAAAGGAGTATAGCTGATTTAAAGCTTCATTTAAATGTAACTAGCTGACACTCAATTCCTAAACCTCTTTAAATAACTGCAAGGATTAAGAGATTACTGCCTCTAGTCTTTAGTATAAAGAGAAATCCAAAATGCTAAACTCAAGACAGCACGAATTACATTTGTATTTGGGCCAAGGCATGTTCTAACAACATAAATTAATCTTCAGGAAAACCCTGTGAAGAGTGGAATTCAACTATTACTCTCATTTGATGAGTAAATTGAGCCTCAGAGAGGTTAGTTTCTTGCAAAATGTCACACAGCATAAAAAAAGGCAGAGCTAGTATCCAATTCAAGGACCAAGAACTTCTGACTCTTATTCCATAGCCTCTGCACATATTGTAATTAACTATGCAGTTAGTATTTCTAAAGACACTGTAAATCAGGGGTAGGATTCTTTTGGTATTGATATTGACCCACTGGAGGTTGTAATTCAATAGTGGGTGACAAACAGAAAACAACTTGATTTCAGATTTTTTGGTGGGGGGTATGGAAAGGAGGGTAATCATAAGAGAACAAATGGGAGAGGCAAGGGAAAAAGAGAGGGATTAACCAGAAAGCTAACATGTATTTTAGGGTGGTAGTCTTATGAATGGAAAGAAGGGGAAGGATATGAAAGATACACTCTTTTTGGTCAGATGCCTGTTGTTAAATATTTACCAGCACTCCCTTGGATGATGTGGAAGAAGAAAACAACCAGATCTAGCAACTGATTAGCTATGTGACTTCTTCAAGAGGCCCCAACTTCTTCATACAGGTCTGAAAGTATACGTTAGTTGACCATTTCCTGTCAGTTTTATAGAGGGGGCTCCTATTAGGTCTGAGTTATAACACATCTTTTTCCCACTTTTTAATGCTTGGTGATTATTATCATCATTAATATACAAATGATTCTCCTAGAGGTTAAGCAATTTGCCTAGGGCCACGGGATACGTTAAGTCTCAGAGTCAACATTTGAACCCAAAGCTTTTGAACTTCTTCAGTATGAAATCTTTCCTCTTATTATATAATTAATTCATATTAATTTATCCTATACATACGTGTATATATATATATATATATATACATAGAACGTCAGACCAATGATTTCATTGGTAGGGGAGCAACAACCTCTCATCAAGGCATATTAGAACCGATTCTACAACCTTACTAGCTTTGGGAGTTGCCTTGTGGCATACTACCATAAAAATATGTCTTTGCAGAATGACACTATGAATAATATCTTGGTCATAGATTCACAGGTAACATGGATTTAAATCCTGCCTCAGACACTTGTTACCTATGCGGCCATGGTTAAACTGCTTAACCTTTCAAAATCTCAGTTTCTTCGTCTGGAAACTGTAAATAATATTTGTAGTAAGAGGTTTATATGTGAAAAGTGCTTAGTAAACATTAAATAGCCAATTGTGAATTACTTTTATTCTTCAGGTATCTGCAAATCAAAAGAAAATTTACCCACCTGCAGCATTTAACTCAAAGTCCTATAAATATGCACTTTAAATTGGCTATTCAGCCACTGATAAGTTAAAAATATGAAAGAAAATTTTAGTAGTTCCTGACACATATTGTGGGTAAAAATCTACTTGAAAGGAAAAAAAAACTTAAGTTGCAGAAAGTATTTTGATGTCAAAATATTTTAATATTATTAAATTTTATGTTTATATAATTATAGTCTATATAAATATTTTATATTTATATGATTATGATATTTATAAAATTATATAAAATATATATTAGAACATATTTTTTAAGTCACAGTATTCTTAGTTGAACACATCTTCAGAGAGCAGAAATTACCAAATAGTATCAAAGAATAAAAACTTGGTCTTCATCATGTAATCAAATGAAGTAATTTAAATAATAAAATATCTTTTCATGCTCTTCTTTATCCTGTAAATTTTTTTTCACAGATAGAAATGTCTTACCCACTGACTTCAACTGCTGTTACTCATAAAGAATATTTTCTATATTGATCAACTTTCTCTCACAGCTAATATGCAAGAACAGAGCATCTTTGGTAACGTTTGTCCTTCCTTTACTAATGGCCACACACGCTCAGGTGACTTCTGAGAGAAGATACTTCTATCTCTTCCTTATGTGAGCTGCTCTTCTTACACCAATATAGTACTTTGTAGGCCTTTGGTTAGTGGAGTTGCCAAAGTGTCTCTACTAAACAAGCTACAGCAATATTTTCCCTTTTCTGGAAGTTTACTTAGGCCAAACAAAGTTGCAACAAATTCATACTGAATACTGTAGTTAATCTTAAATTTTCCTTTCTTGGTAGACAAAAAGAGGGGCTGGTAAATGTCAAATGTCCCTCCAACCTGAATCACTGAAACTGGAGGCAAGCTTATAATCTCAAGCATGGAAATAAATCCCTCTTTGTGTTATAGAAACCTTTTCTTCTCAAACACTCTACAGACATGACTTCATCAGCCCTGAGACATAGACAGCAGGTATTATTAGCTTTATTTCATAGATGGCATGATCCAGACAAGATGTGAGATGCCTAATTCAAGATGTCACAGAAAGTCAGTGTCAAGTCTGGGAATGGAATACAGATCCCAATCAGCTCCTAGGAAATGCTATTACTGGCATTAAAATTTCTTTTGTATCTGGCTTTTACCAAAGTAATATGACAGAAGGACCTGTTTTAGTTTACAAATTCCCTCTTCTACAGTGAAACAGTTGCAGAATTAGCATGTATGTCCACATTACAACAGACAGATAGAGCTAGCCTGCATATTTACCCTTTTTGATGAGAAAAGTAAATGAAGTAAGATTTCCATTTTGACACAACATTTGTTATAATAATCTGCAAAATCTCTACTCTGATATTTCATTTTATCATAAAAGTCATGACAAGGTTCTGAAAGCAATACCCATGGAATATAAGTTCTGATCAGTTCTCTTGGCCTAGAAAAACGTTAAGTATGGAACTGGTGAGGGACTTGATTGGCTGAGGATGAGCCATTCTACACTGAGAGAATAGTAATGAGGGAATGTTGACCAATTTTTCACTTGCAGTAACTCCCTAAAAAATTTACTAAGTTATAGAAAATCTAGGATATGCATCTGGTACTCAAAAGTACCCACAAAGAAAATTAAAGATACTTAAAATAAAAAGCTTAGTGTTTAATGTATCATCTTTCTTAGAGTTATAATGAAACATTTTAACTGTAAAACATGAAATAAATATTAATACAAATGTCAACAAGTGAAAACACACTTATAAAATTTTTTTAATACAGCAGCATTGTAAATATTTTGCGGTGTATATTTCTCTTTCCTTGAAAAGCCAGTGTTATTACTTAAAAAATATTTCTTATGCAGAAGCTGAAAAAACTGTACATTTTTTTAATCCTCATAATTTCCTGCTCTTTATGTGAGGGTTTTCATGGAGAAATGGATATCATATTTTAATAACAATTCTCACTTCTACAGGTTTATGAACTGTTTTCCATAGAACAACACAGAGGTACAGTAGGCTCTGGACCTCTTTTTGACAGATGAACAAAACTATAGCTGAAATCCTTCATTCATAGCTGGTGCTATGATTCAAAGAACACTGGACTTGTCACTGTCTTGGGTAAATAAATGTTTGTGATACATTTAATATACACATTCTACTACTATTGTGCTTTTTAACATTAGATTATTTACTTTGACCAGAGTAGGAATATCATGCAGACATTTTCCTCCTGGATTGGGCTGGGTCTAGCACTATAGGTTCTTCCATAATCATGGTATTAACTATGTCAACAGCTGAGTAGAGAACCGTGGTTTTTTCCTTTCTTCTTTGCCCATTTTTGTTTGGGTGACCAGGAAGACATTTTGACTCTGTGCCAGGCACCTTCCACAGTACTTGCTTGTGCTTTGTGCCGAATTTTTTTTGGAATTACAGTGGGAGGTGTCTATTATATTGCCATGACCTCCAAAAAGGTTACAAGAACTTGGCTCCACAACAGCTCAGGGAAACCACTAAGCCTGAGACATCACTGACCTGTGTGTTCCTAACCTTGAAAATCAGCACACAAAAAAGAACTGTTCCAGAGAATCCTTAGCCATATGTGATAGGACTCTCTTGCATCACCATCCAAGTTGTTGGTATGCATGTGTATGTGTTGGTATAGCTTTTCCCTACGAGCAATATCCTTATAACCTAGTGTATTACCACTCTGCTGTTTATTCATAGAATCAAAGATTTAGAGCCAGAAGTAATCTCAGAAGACATTGAGTCCAATACCTCTCATTTAAAAGATAAGAAATCAGAGGCCAATGCTGGTTGTGATTTTCATAAAATCACACAGGTCTCCAAACTACAAGTCTAGAAAATCTTTCTATTACCCCATGCTTCCTTACTGATCTTGGATAAAATATTTGCTCTCTCAGCCTCAGTTTCTTCTTTTATCATACAAGGGAGTTGGACTTTATCATCTCTGAGGTCGTTTCCACCTCTAATCCCAGCTATGATCCTAAAATTGATCATAAATTCAAGCTTTGAACCTAGAACTCCTTTCCAACAATGCAATGTGTTAATATTCCTATCTCGGGGTGCTAAACATTTGAATTTCCCTTATAATCTTCTGTTGTTTCCAACATAACCAGAGTAAAAACATTGATATTCACAGCTAGAAATGATTTTTGATTGCAACCCTAGACGCTGTTGAGAAACACTAATTCAGAAGTACTGAGGAACATCAGATCTCTCTACTAGACGCTATTGAGAAACACTAATTCAGAAGTACTGAGGAACATCAGATCTCTCTAAGTCAAAATTTGGCTACCTCTTCTAGGTCTTAGCCAGGAACAATTGGCATAATTGGCACTGATTACTTACCAATATGTTTTCAAAATCTTTTGCAAGGGTGAAACCTGAAGTAAATCAGCAGTTAGGCTGTCCAAATTCTGTGCCTGGAGATAGATATTTGGAGTTGAGGGTTGGAAGTGGGGGTTGAGGGGCTCAGGGGGAAAGAGTAAACAAACTCCATGAGAAAATATCATCAAAATTTGAGTGTGGGAGTGGTGCGGCAGCATATTTTTTTTTTAAATTATGAAATATATTAGGACTGATCCTGATAAACAACAAAACCAGGATTCTTATGAAGCAGCATAGTAGGCACAAGTGAAAACGAGAAGAAACTGGGAAATGAGGTGAAATATTAAATAAAACATTTATTAACTACTTGCAATGTTCCAGGCTTTGTGCTAAGGAGTCCTCAGACTACAAAGGCCTCAACTTTGAAAGGAATAGGAAGAGTGAAAGCACAAAGGTTATGGAGTAAGACAAGAGTTCAATGGTGCTAGGTTGTTTAATTTTCAAGGTCTTAGGAAAGGAACCTGTTATTTAAGGTTGCTGTAGACATTATAAAACATTTGGGAGTCTACCTGACAAAACAAACCCAGGAACTATATGAATACAATTGCAAAACACTTTCCATGCAAATAAAGTCAGATTTAAATAACTGGAAAAGCACCAGTTGCTCACTGGTAGGTCGAGTGAATATAATAAAAATGACAAGTCTACCTAAGGTAATTTACTTATTCAGTGCCATACCAAATCAAACTACCAAAAAGTTATTTTATAGAGCTGGAAAAAGTAGGTACACAATTCATCTGGAAGAATAAAAGGTCAAGAATTTCAAGGGAATCAATGAAAAGAAATACTAGGTAAAGTAGCCTAGCCATACCAGACTTGAAATTGTATTATAAAACAGCAATCATCGAAAGTACTTGGTGCTGGCTGAGAAATAGAGTGGTGGATCAGTGGAATAGGTTAGGTGCACAAGACACAGTAGGCAACGACTATAGTAATCTACTGTTTGATAAACCCAAAGACACCAGCTTCTGGGATAAGAACGCACTACATGACAAAAACTACTGGGAAAACTAGAAAATATAGAATACAACTGCACATTTACCAACATCTTACACCGTATACCAAAACAAAGTTAAAATGGCTACATGAATTAAATATAAAGACTGATACTATAAGCAAACTGGGAAAGGAAAGAATAGTTTACCTGTCAGACATATGGAGAATGAAAGAATTTATGATGAAAGAAAAGATAGAAAACATTATGAAATACAAAATAGATGATTTTGATTACATCAAATTAAAAATGTTTGGCACAAACAAAGCCAATGCAAACAACATTAGAAGGGAAACAGAAAATTGAGGATTTTTACAACCAGTGTCTCTGATAAAGGCCTGATTTCTAAAACAGATAGAGCACTGAGTCAAATTTATGAGAACACAAGTCATTCCCCAATTGATAAATGGTCAAAGGATATGAACAGGCAGTTTTCAGAGGAAGAAATTAAAACTATCTATAGTCATGTGAAAAAATGCTCTAAATCTCTATTGATTAGAGAAATGCAAATCAAAACAATGCTGAGAGATCATATTACACCTATCAGATTGGTGCACATGACAAAACAGGAAAATTATAAATGCCGGAGAAGATATGGAAAAATTGGAAAACTAATGCATCGTTGGTGGAGTTGTGAACTGATCCAATCATTCTGGAGAGCAATTTGGATGCCCACAGGGCTATACAAATGTGTATACATGGGCAGAGTCAAGATGGCGGAGTAGAAGCAGGAACTCCCCGCTGCTCCAGCTTCCACCTTCCCCAATCCATGTAAAAAAGGGACTCTAAACAAACTTTGGAGCTGCAGAACCCACAAAATGACACAGAGAAGCTAAACTGCCATTGAGTACAGCCCTGCAGGCCAGCAAGAATCAGCCAGCTCAGTGCTCTGTGAGCTGAGCCCAGTTCCATGGCCAAGGCTTTAGCCCGAGGGAGAGTCTGACCAGGCACCAGCTGGAGGGACTCCAGATCAGCAGCAGCTGTGGCCTTTTCCAGATTTACCAACATATAGATGCAAAGGAAAAAGTGAGAGGTCAGTGCAGTCTGGACTTGGGGATCCAGTAAGTGGGAGTGTGTGGCTTTTGCCCCTAGGGCGAGAAGCCACTGAGATGCCTGGCACAGCCAACCAGCGCCACGTAGCAGCTTCAGCTCCTGGCCTGCAGAGTGTAGGGGGATCAAGCACCAGTCTGAGGGGTAATCACTCTTGCTTTAACCTGCTTGGATCTGGATTGCATGCTAGGGTGGAGATCCAAGGGTGTGTGTCCAGATTGCCAGAGCATGTGGAAACCTCAGAGAGGGCATCCTTCTAATACCTCCAGCAGCTGAGAAAACTCTAGCGTTTTGGGAAAAAATCTCCCCTGTCTCATGGCAGAGTCCTACTATAGCAAAAAAAAAGCAGGGGTCAAGTGACTGAGGGTCAACATGACCAGGCAAAGGAAACAAAGCAGACAGAAGATTGAACATTAGACTCCTATTTTGGGGACAAAAAGGAGCAAATCATGGAACAGGAGGAAGACAGTGAAGTCAGAACTCCTGCACCAAAAGCTTCAAAGGAAAATACTAGCTGGTTACAGGCCATAGAGGACCTTAAGAAGCAGATAAGAGAAGTGGAGGAAAAATTGGGAAGAGAAATGAGAACAATGCAAGAAAAATACGAAAAGAGAGTCAACAGCCTGACTGAGGAAAATCACACTTTAAAAAATAAACCAACTCATCCATCCTTATAACCTGACCATTGTATAATGTGAAAGTATTTACAGATCCTATACTTGATTATAAGACGCCATGGGGGGGAGGGGAAGGAGGGGGACAAAATGTGAAATTCAAGGAATTGTGGAATTGAATACTGTAAACTAAAAGGAAACAAACAAATTAATAAATTAAAAATTGAATTAAAAAAATAAAAAATAAAAAAATAAATAAACCAACTCAAATGGCAAAAGAGGCTCAAAAAGGCAATGAGGAGAAGAATGCCTTAAAAGGCTGAATTTGCCAGATAGAAAAAGAATCTCAAAAGCTCTATGAGGAGAATCATTGCTTCAGAATTAGATTGGAGCAAATGGAAAGATCTTCCATGCCCCGTTGGACTTGCTGATGTAGCAGGAAGGGGCGGAGCAAGAGGAAGCGGAAGCCAAGCTAGCGTTCCTGCGTTGGCTGGCGGTGGTGGTGACGGCGGCAGCAGCAGAGGCAGTGGCAGCGCGAAGCCCTTTTTGAGTTAGGACTGCTAAGGACTTTCTGCTAAGGACTCCTGCTGAGGACTGCCAGGGGCCGGAGCTGCTGGGAGCGTGCTTCCAGGACGCTGGGTGGTTGCTGTGAGTGGGGAGAGGAGGACCTTTGCCTGAGGTAGCCTGTTCTGTTTTAAAGGCTTGAGAATGTGGGTGCTTTCTACTTTATCTACCTGTGCCAATATCATAACTACTCTGATGGCTTTCACCTTCTGGTTTTGGGACTCAGTCTTTTGGTATCTTAATAAATTTTCTAGTTTATTTCCTCATATGGCAAACATGACGTATTTTGTAATGGATAATTATATCAGCATATTTGTAATCTCTATAGGCATTGTGAATATGGCATTGCTGATACAAAAGGCAATGAGGAGAAGAATGCCTTAAAAAGCTGAATTTGCCAGATAGAAAAAGAATCTCAAAAGCTCTATGAGGAGAATCATTGCTTCAGAATTAGATTGGAGCAAATGGAAGCTAATGACTTTATGAGAAATCAAGATGCTATTAACAGATCCAAACAAATGAAAGAATAGAAGGCAATGTGAAATATCTCATGGGAAAAACCACTGACCTGGAAAATAGATTCAGGAGAGATAATTTAAACATTATTAGACTACCTGAAAGTCATGATCAAAGTAAGAACCTAGAAATCATCCTCCAGGAAGTTCTCAAAGAAAACTGCCCTGATGTTTTGGAAACAGAGGGCAAAATAGAGGTTGAAAGAATTCACCAATCACCTCCTGAAAAAGACCCCAAAAAGAAAACTCCTAGGAATATTATAGCCAGGTTCTGGAATTCCCAAATTAAGGAGAGAATATTACAAGCAGCTAGGAAGAAACAATTTGAATATTGTGGAAATACAATCAGGATAACCCAGGATCTGGCAGCTTCTACACTGAGGGATCAAAGGGCTTGGAATATGATATTCTGGAGGTCCAAGGAGCTGGGATTAAAACCAACAGTCACTTACCCAGCAAAACTGAATATCATGTTTCAGGGGAAAATATGGTCATTCAGTGGAATAGAGGACTTTCAAGCATTCTTGCTGAAAAAACCAGAGTTGAATAGAAAATTTGGCATTCAGATACAAGAAGCAAGAGAAGCATGAATAGGTAAACAGGGAAAAGAAATCATAAGGAACTTATCAAAGTTGAACTATTAACATTCCTACATGGAAAAACAATAATTGTAAATGATGAAACTTTTCTCAGTAGTTGAAGGGAATAGAAATACATATATATTTATGTCTATATGTGAGGGTATATGGGCATATGAATACATATGTGAATGTGTATATATATGTTTACACGTATACATAGATAGAGGACACAGGACCAATTTAACAGGAAGGGATGATACTTAAAAGGTAAAATTAAGATGTGAGAGAGGAATATAATGAATGAGAGGAGATGGGGAGAGACAGAATGGGGTAGACTATCTCATATAGAAGAGGCAAGGGAAAATGGTTACAATGGAGGGGAGGAATAGGAAGGCAAAAGGGAATGGGTAAACCTTATTCCCATTGAATTTGGCTTGAGCAGGGAATGAAATACACACTAAATAGGGTATCACCCTCCAGGAGAGTAAGGGGGCAAAGGAATGAGAGGGTAGATGATGGAAGGGAGGGCAGGCTGGGGGGGGTGGGAAGTTGGAAGCACTCACTTTTGAAGAGGGATGGGATCAAAGTAGAGAATAGAACAAGTGGGAGGTGGGATAGGAGGGAGGGAAATACAGTCAGTCTTTTACAATATATCTACTGTTATTGTTTTGCATTAGCTGCACATGTACAACCTATACTGAACTGCTTATCTTCCTAGTAAGGGTGGGTCACAATGGAGTAAGGCAATGAATCTGGAATTCAAAGTTTTAAAACCAAATACTCAAATATACATATATGTTATTATTATTATTATTATTATTATTATTATTATTATTATTTTACACATAATTGGAAGATAAGTTATACAGGCACTGGGTATAGAGATCTACCATGCCCTATTGGAAAAGTAGAAAGATGTATGGGAGAAAATATGGGAGAGAGCAGATTGGAGGAGGGGATATCCTGTGGGACTGCTATTTTGGGGTGGTCGGTAGGGGAAAAACGGGGAGAAAATTTGTAACTCAAAATCTGGCGGAAATGAATGATGTAAATCAGAAGCTAATAAAGCGTTTGAAAAAAAAATTTTAAGTGACAAACAATATAAAAAAAAAAGAAATGTGCATACCTTTTAACCCAGTAATACCACTTCTAGGGCTATATCCTAGAGAAATCATAAAAACGAGAAAAGGACCCACATGAACAAAAATATTTATAGTACCTCTTTTTGTGGTGGCCAAGAATTGGATATTATGGGAATGCCCATCAATTGAGGAATGGCTTAACAAGTTTTGGTATACGAAAGTTATGGAATACTATTATGGTATAAGAAATGAGCAGACGAACTTCAGAAAAATCTGGAAAAGACATATGAACTGATGCTGAGAGAAATGAGCAGAAACAAGAGAACACTGTTACACAGTAACAGCCACATTCTGCAATGATCAACTTCATAGATCTAGCTTTTCTTGGCAATGCAAGGATCTAAGACAACTCCAAAAGACTTATGATGGAGAATGCTATCAAAATCCAGAGAAAGAACTATGGAGTCTGAATGCAGATTGAAGCATACTATTACTACTATTTGCCCTCTCTCTCTCTCTCTCTCTCTCTCTCTCTCTCTCTCTCTCTCT
>NW_027186473.1:65999842-66033514 GCF_028583685.1 Petaurus breviceps papuanus | reverse complement strand
TATATATATATATATATATGTATATATATATATATCTGTCTCTCTGTCTCTCTCTCTTTGTCTCTCTCTGTCTCTGTTTCTCTCTCTCTCTGTCTCCCTCTCTCTCTCTGTCTCTCTCTCTTTTGTCTCTCTCTCTGTCTCTCTCCCTCTCTCTCTCTGTCTCTCTCTCTCCCTCTCTCTCTGTCTCTCTGTCTCTGTCTCTGTCTCTCTCTCTCTCTGTCTCTCTCTCTCTCTGTTTCTCTCTCTCTCTCTGTGTCTCTCTCTCTCAGTTTGGTTTCTCCCACTCAATCTAATTCTTCTTTACAACAATGTGAAAATATATTTAATAAAAATGTATATGTAGAGCCCTTATCAAATTGCACGGTCTTTTTGGGGTGGGGGGGGTTGAGGCAGTAAAAATTTAAAACTCAAAAGCTTATAGAAGTTAATGTTGATGATGTAGAATTTAAGTGACTTGCCTAGTGCCTAGAGTCACACAGTTAATAAGTATCTGAGGCTACATTAGAATGTGCATCTTCCTGACTCCACAGACATTCTATTATGGCACCTAGTGTCCCCTTACTACCAATTCCATGCTCATTTCACTATACCATTTTGTCTTATACATAGTAGGCACTTAAAATGCATGTTAAATTGAATTGAATAAGCTTGATAAAATATTTTGTAGGTTTGGAAGGCTGTATTTATACCTGGCCCCAGCTACTTACTAACTTTATGATTCTGGATATGTCACTAAACTTTTAGACAATCTATTTCTTTATTCTTTAAGATGAAGATAATACTATCACCTACCTCCCAGGGTTGTAGTAAGGACCAAATAAAATATATAAAACATTTTACAAAACTTAGAGCACTGTACATTTATTATTATTATTATTATTATCTTGTTCCTCTCATCTGTTTGACAGAGTTCAAATAAAAATGGTCCGGGGACATGCTGGGACTACAATCTCCATGGGAAAAAAAAAAGAAGTTAATGTTGAAAACTAAAATTAAATAAATTAATTTAAAGAAAAAAAAATAAAGAAAGGAACCTGTTACCAAAGCCTCTATCTAGATACAGACGTCCTGGAGTTAACTTCAGTCAGTTAACTATTTAGGATCCAAAATACACATACACACACACACACACAATCTATGGGTGATGGTTATATCTATGCTTAGGAAGTTCTAAATACTTAAATAAAGTATTTTATTTAATAAAATAAAGAAGAGGAGAAGGAAAGAATCAGGAAAAAAGGAAAAAGAAGAATTCAAACAGTTTATGTCTATAAGTCACAACAACTTAAATGAATTGGAGACAACCTCCTATGTTACTTAGAGCAAAGTTCAAACAAATTAGCATGTAAGGTATGCTGGCTCTAAACCAGTACACCCATATTAAGTATAGAAGTCAGAACTTAAAATACTTAATCCTCTTACATATTTATTAAACCATTTTATTAAAAACAATGATGCTGTCACTTAGGGTTTTTTCTACCCTTTTAAGACAAGGCTTCAACTTTTCAAAAATCAGCTTGTTAAAAATTTGTTTTTTCTACAGGGAAGAGAATAAAATATATAATTGTAATGGGAATGCAGATTTGGAAGATCTTCCCTGCCCCTAGGCTAAAGTGCACCTGAAGCCTGGGGTGGGAGGCTTGTTTTTCAGTAGATACTTCTTGATTGGCCAGTGAGTCAATAAGGTTGTTACATTCTCTGAGCCAGGAGAAGGCTATATAAGCCCTGATGTGTAGCTTTGTTTTGGGGGGCTGACTTTGAGAAGTGTTCTGTGATTTGATCTGTATTCTGGGAAGCCGTTGTCCGGAGGGCCCCCCCCCCCGACTTTGAAAAACCCAGATGTTGACTGGGTATGGATGTAATGGTTGGACAGTTTAGAAATCTGTCTACTTGATCTGTTTCTGTCTTGATAATTCTGCCAGTGTACTTTGAAGTTCGGGGTGCTGACCTTTTTCCCCTGAACTATGTAAATGACATACATCTGACTGATTAAAGTATGCTTGTTAACCCATTTTGAGTTGCTTTCCTTTAACAAAGCAGATCCAAGAACCTGTGCTGGCAGCAAACCCTGAGGACGCTTGGGGTGCTTGCTGCTACAATAATACTTTTTGGACATAATCTCCATAAGCTCTTTTTAACTGACAGCAGAAACTCACCTAAAGTTATTTTACCACTCCTAAACAAAAGGGCTGATTCAATAATCTTTTAAAGGAACAAGTTCATAGGAAGTTAAAATGAGAATACTAAATGAACTTCATTCAGAAATACCTCTTTCAAGAAGCCTTGGCCTATATCATAAGTGAAAAGTTTTTAAACAACATTTCTGACAGCCTGCTTGATTACGGTTTTTGTTAAGTTGAAGTTTAGAAAGATATTCTAAATTTTCAATATTACTAAGGTATGCATTAATTTCACAATTCAACAATGCAATATTCTTTACTAGAATTCAACAGTCATTCTGCTACCTTTGATAAGAGCCACAAGCAGAGAGAGGTGTGGAAATAAAGTTTCATAACTTAGTACAGTCCCACCTACTGAATGTTTTTTTCAAATCCACTAATGTTTTTTTTCAGGCTTATCTTTCTTAAATTAAGTGTGAACTATTAGTATTTCTATTCACCCAATGCCTGTGAATCCTCCAGGCATAAATGTCTTTCCATTAAACTCTGCCAGTGTATGCTCCACACCTCACTAATGCCCTTGATATTTATGTTATGTTAAGTGTTATGCATGCAGCTTTCTATGCGTCTTGGTTTTCCTAAAAGATTATAAAGTCTTCGGGGTGGCCAGGTGGCAGCAGTAAGTAAGAGCATTGGCCCCAGAGTGGGATGGAATCCAGGCTCAGATACTTAGCACCACACCCAGAAATAACTGGCCCTGTAACCTTGAGCAAGTTACTTAACCCCAATTGCTTAAAAAAAAAAAAAGATTATAAAGTCTTTAAGGAAAAAGAAAAGAAGGTGATTGTTGTTCATCTTGATCTGGAATTTGGTGCTATTTTCTTCAGATTTGCTTTATTTTTAATGTATTATGTTGATACATATTGGCTTTACATCACAGCAACACATTCTGTTATGTTATCTCATCATTAAAAAAAGTAATCCTGAGTTATCCTAATTTATTTTCCTTGGAATATGTAAGGTTCTGCCCTCTCATCCCATCCCCCAATCCTACTGCTCTACCATCTGTAAAATTTATTTTTGAATGTTATAATTCTGAAGTTTGACCATAAGGTTTCATGTCAAATTTAACTTGAGTTTCTTTTCATTAGTGTTCTGTGAAATCTCTCAATCTGTACTTTGTCATTTGCTTCTAATATTTCTATATAATTCTCCTTAAGGATTCTTGAAGTGTACCATTTGAGGGGGGTTTTTTATTCTTTTTTTTCCTGAAATCCTTATATTGTCTTGTTGTTTTGTTTTTTTTTTTTGCATCCAACTTTGAAGTTAAGTGATAGTTTCTGTAGAACTCTCTGTGTTCTTTGAAGTCAGGGCTTTTCCATTTTGTTCAGTTAATTTTCTGCCTCTGTATTTTTGTGTTCTATTTTTCATTCTTTTTTCAAAAAATTTAATATGATTTTATTCTAAATTCTTCATTCTCTTGTTGATATTTTTCATAAAGAGCATAAATTTCAAACCTTATTTTATATTTTCACTTTATTCTTTGATTATTCTTCTGAACTCCTCTGATGCTAGCTGTTCCTTCTCCATTACTGTTTTAAGAAACCTTGTAGAATTGTTATTTGTAATACCTTGCTCAGGGAATTTTTATTCAGTTTCCTTTGCTATTAAGTACCTATTCATCCAGATGCTTCTTTCCTTCAAACGTTTGCATGTTGTTGTTTTTTATCTTTTCAGTCAGTTCTTGCTAGTCTGTCAGTCAGGTGATTTTTCTTCTATTATATCCTGTTTAAAGGTACTTCTGACAATAAATCTTTCCTCTTTCAGAGGACAATGCTTCTGTGCTTCCATTCCAGCCTCTAATTACAGTTCTCTGTTCTCTCAGACCACCAGCATTAGTCAAGATCTGAATCCTTCAAAGGGATGAGGTGACCCATTGAAAAACTTCCAACTGAGTTGGCACTATTCTGTATCCAGTTCTACTCTTCTGGGTTCTGGTCTCTATTCTATGATAGTCTTCAGTACTTAAAGTGACCTTGACAGATTAATCAGAAAGATAGTGGGGGAAGGCTGGCTTTTGGGGGGAAACTCAGAGAAGCCTTTGCAATTGTATATCTTTTCTACTTTTCTTTTACCCTTACTGCCTTCTTTCTCCCTCTTATGAAGAATTAGAACGCCATAATGAGTAGAGTATTTCTAGTTTCCTCCCTCCTTCATAATTCTGTCCTCCACACTCTACCACAGTCATCTTTCTCTGACTTGGATGGCCAAATTCATAGTCAACCCCACCCCACCCCCCAGGGCACTGCTAAGGGGTTACCTTTTTTTTTTTTTAAAGCAATCGGGATTAAGTAACTTGCTCAAGGTTACACGGCCAGTTATTTCTGGGTGTGGTGCCGAGTATCTGAGCCCGGCCAGGTCATCCCCACACTGGAGCCGGTGCTCTTACTCACTGAGCCACCTGGCCGGCCCTAAGCAATTGGGGTTAAGTAACTTGCTCAAGGTTACATGGCCAGGTGTTTCTGGGTGGATGCTAAGTATCTGAGCCCAGGATTCGATCTCCAGGTCGTACTGACACTGGAGCCGGTGCTCTTACTCGCTGTGGGTTACCTTTACTTTAAAAAAATATTTTTCAAGAGGAACCCTGGACTTCTCTAAACCAACAGCCCACAAGGAATACTAGAACTCACAGGTTGCTGAGCTGGTCTTTCTGTAGAAATTACCTTGTGTTAAGTTTCATTCAATTTTCATTCCTTATCATTGCTGATCATGCTACATTTGGGGGACAGTATTTCCAAGTTAACTTTCATTCTGCCATTACCACAATATTCCTAAGATTTACTTTATCACAACCCCGGAGGCCATCATCAGTAGTCCTGACCTATGTCTTATCATTGGACTCCCAATGATTCTGTAGGAGAGTGTGAGGCTGATGACTCTGCACAGCCCTGCCTCACTTAAATTTAATTTACTTGTAAATCAATACATCACCCTCCTGATGTCATTGGTCCTCTTTGAAAATAAAGGACAAATAAACAACAACAACAGCAACAACAATCACAACTCTAGAGATTAAAAGCTATATGGAAAATCAAGCTCCTGGGGCATGTGGCCATGAAAACAACTTTGCAATACCACCAGCAGCTCTGATAGTCCCTCTCTAACTTTACCTTAGACATTGAAACAGGGTACCTTTACCCCGCATTTGAAGCATTCTGCTTTAATCTTTTTTTCATCATCAATAAAAGTGTCTTTAATATGCTCAATGTCAACATTTTATATAAATTTTCTCAAAATCAACATTCAGTATAATATTAGTGGTATGCCACAGTGCTCTATCGTCAATAAATCTATATGGCTAACATTTCATTCAAACACTAAACATTTTCTCCAACCTGACACATAAAAATATAATTAATCAATAAGTATGAATTATAGAGCTATGAGCCAGATATACTGAGGATACAAAAACCAGGGGAGAAAAAGAATAAAAAGAAAGACTCCAGTGAATACAGCACTGGCCCTGGAGTCAGGACAACCTGAGTTCAAATCTGGCCTCAGACACTTAATACATGCACATGATAAACTAGCCATGTGACCTTGGGCAAATCACTTAACCCCAATTGCCCTACTTTACCCCCTCCAAAGAGAAAAAAAAAAGACTACTCTCAAGGAGATATCCTGGATTTCGGTAACAGGTTAGTTCTTAAGACAACATAATTTCAGCAACAAGAAAAAAAGCAAATCATTCCCATTCTCAAAAAGCATAGAGTTTGAAATGGCAGTTTACTTCTCTCCTTAGAGAGGAGACATAACTGTGACGGTACCATGGTGAAATATCCAGGTTCCTAGTGTGACCTTTCAATTCCTTTGGCACTTCCTAGGGACTCCGTAGAATTTTCTTGATTTTGAAATGAATATGGAATCTTTTTTTAAAGGAGAAGATTCTTAGTCCCAATCATGTCAAATTCCGGTGACAGTAAAATTTCAATTTTCATTCTTTCATTACCACTATTTTTTCTCTATACACAATCAAGCCAATTTATCACACCCTGTGTCAGTTCCATTTGTCATTTATTGTAGGTATGTGTGAAAGTGAAACAGGTCAAATGTTAAGGAGTGGCCAAGCACTGCTTTGGGAAGGAGTCCTAAAGTAAAATTCTAATCACCCCTACATGGGAGGAGGTAAAGAGTGATAAAGAAGTGAAGAAAATGAAAAGACAATAGAGAAGAGAAAAGAAAAGAAGAGGGTGGAAAGGGGAAAAGACAAGGGAAATTATAATAAAAGGGCAAAGGAAATATGGGGAATAGGAAGAAATCCCAATTGGATTTCAATTATTTAGTTATCTGAGCCACCTTCTACATTTGCCAGTTTCAAAAATAAACAAATAAGCCATAGCAATCATTTGATCCTAAAAACTTTAAATGGTTTCAAAACATATGCTATTAACTTTATAGAGTTTAAATTATAAATGTCAAAAAGGAGTTCCTTGCCTCCTGCTATCTATTTTCTTACATTTCTCTACTGTTTGTCTTTTTTTTTTTAATTCTCTTACTCTTTTCCAGGCTTGGGTCAAGTACCATATGTTACTGTTGGTTACACAGCTTGAATCAACTCTTCTGAAGGCTCTCATGACAAGATACAGTACAAAATGTCACAATTACTTTGTCTTGCTACCTCAACCCCCCAGCCTCCTTCCTCCCTCTCATTTCCACTCCAACATATCCCATTGGCTCTTCTTTCCTTCATGTGGTTTAGTTTTCCTTTCATTTATTTCTATTATCTGTTTTCTTTACAATGTCTATAAAGTGATTTACTCCATAAATAGAGTTGGCTCCTTTTCTCTGAGTTAGGTCCTTCTAAATTTGCATGCAAAGTGATACATAATAAAGTAAAAATAGCTTCTATTTAGATTGTGACTAGTAATGCAAAGATTTAGAAATCAAAAACAGTTTGAACCACAATGCAGTCTCCAGTGAGGGCATCAGCACACACCTGTCAATGCTACTTTCCAATACTCCTCTTTCTCTTACTAGGCAGCTATGGTTATTCTGATCCAGAAGTTTAAAATATCATATCTTCACAAAAATGACATATTGGAAGGAGATATGTAATAAGTGAATCCAATTAAGCCTAGATCATTGGATGGGAAAGAATAAGGACTATAATGAATAAAGATTCAGGTCAAGAAGTAAATCAGGACACCAAAAAACCCACAACCCTCAATCCTATTGACACAATCCCTCCTCCCCCACCAAAAAAAAATATAATAATGTATAATTTCCAATTAAATAATATGAACAACTGACTTATTCTTCAAAATACTCCCATGCTTGTAGAATCAGGAGAGACTTCATAAGCCATCTAATAAAATGCATGCTTGACCAAGAATTTCCTCTACAATAACCTCCAAAAATGGCCAACCAGGATTCAGTGGAAAATACTGAGTGAGGGGAACTTCATTACCATCCAGGTATTCCTTCCCGCTTCACTTTTACTTAGCTCTTAAGAGTTTTTCCTCAAATTAATATAAGCTTTTCTACAACTTATACCTCCTAAATTTGCTCAATGGGGTCAAATATGATGTAAAATCTTCCTTCCAAGTGACAGCCCTTCAAATATTTGAAGGCAGCTATCATGTCCAACACTCCTACCCCAAGTCTTCTCTAGGATAACCATTCTCAATTTCTTCAAAGATTCCTCATGAAGCACAATTCAAGAACTTCACCAGATTGGTTATCTTCTGGATTGTATCCAGCTGCTGGCCCTTCTAAAGTTCTAACAAAACACTGGCATGTGAGGCTCATATTTCAATCACTGTATCTTGAACTGGATTACCCATATGTCAGTTAAAGGGAAAGATTTTCTGACAGATTCTAGGATATAAATAATACTAATTCCTTCTATAAATCTTTGTCAGTCAATGTCTCAATGTATGATGTAATGCCCCATTATATAGGATGCCCCATTATATAGGATGGAACCTAACCCATCTGATGACATTAAAGTAGTTCACATTAAAAAAAAGTACATTCATGTTTGCAAAGCAATGTACATCCATTATCTTATGTGATGGGAGAGAGAGAGAAAGAGAGAGAGAGAGAGATATTGCATATGTTAAAACATTAATGCACGAGATGAAATGATTATTTGAATTTCTATCTGAGATACCAAAACTGAGGGAAGATCAGTGCCTCTAAGTAACAGTGAAATGGTAATGACTCCTGAATGCTTTGCATTACTTTTTTTTTTCATCTAAGCCTCTATCCTACCACCAAGGAAAAGTGGCAAATTATCTGTAATTTAAGAGTATCTGAGGGAGGGGAGCCAAGATTGTGGAACAGAAACAGGACTTCCCCTGCAGCTCCAGCTTCCACCTCCTCCAATACATGTAAAAATGACTCTAAATAAATTTTAGTGCTACAGAACCCGCAAAGTGACAGAGAAAAACAAATCTCCCACTGAAGGCAGCCCAGCAGGCCAGCATGAAGAGACTATCACACCAAGCTGGGAGCCAAGCCCAGCCCCTCATGAGCTCTAAGGTTTTGGCCCCAGGGCAGCCCCAATCAGCAGCAGCCCAAACAGACTTCAGGAGTGTGAAGCGCCAGCAGCTGTGGCAGTTTCCTGACTTCTCAACCCATAAATGCCAAACACAAAGTAAAAGGTTAGTGTGGAACTCTGTTGGAACAGGGATGGACATGAGTGCAGTCTGGCCCTTGCCCCCCGGGCAAGAAGTGACAGAGGCCCATGGCTGCCTTAGGAGATGCCAGCTCGCAGACTGTAGGGAGACCTAGTGACCATTCAGAAGGTAATCACTCTTGCTTTAACTATCTTAGATATGGATCACGATCTTGAGAGAAAAAAATAATTTTGACTTTGCAGTCAATCTAGGCATAAAGCTTTTTGTACTAAGCTAGGTTGTTTGCCAGACTACTGACATACAATGCCACCAACCCATACTCAAAAATTTTCTCTTGGTAGAGACAAACAGAGCTTGTTTTCTGCAAATATAATCTTTGAGGACTGAGGTCACCTTAAAACCACATAACTTCAGTATAAGATTCATGAAGTATATAAATATTCATGCCTAGAGTCCATTTTATCAAGCTGCATTTTGAAGCAGGAAGTACAATTTCAGGGATATTTCTGTTCAGTTGTTTAGTCAGATCCAACTATTTGTGAACCCATGTACTATAGCACACCAGACCCTCCTATCTACTATCTCCCAAAGTGCTTCTCATCCTCTGCTGTCCCCTTTTCATTTTGTATCCAAACTTTCTCAACAGCAGCCCAGACCTGGGTAAATTAGTGTCCTCTAATTTCCAGAGCCCTTTGTGTTATGGTGCAACTCCAGGTGGGCAGGCATCTCCACAAGCAGAGCTCCAAGTGCTTCACTGCAGACCCAGGCAGGTAGGCAAACTCGAGCAGCTGGATATCCCCCTCCTTCAGTGTGTTTCCAGGTGAGCAGACATCCTCCAGCAGCAGAAACATATCCCCCAACAACCCACCCAACTCTACTTCAGGGCAACTTGGGGAAATATAGACAGGCCCCCCTGTGTCAGCACATGCCAGACACGACCAGTACGACCACATCTCAACACCAGGTAAGCTTCCAGACCCCTAGAGACCCCACCTGCCAGCACCTAAGGAACCAGTACACAAAGCTAATGACCAGGACCGTGAATCTATCACAAGAAGTTTGAACAGTACCCCCTGTCCTCTAGCAAAAAAACTCAATTTCAAAAGCCAAGAAATTGGGAAACATCATGAGCAAGAAACAGAAAAGAACACTGACCATAAAGAATTACTATGGTGACAAGGAAAAATAAGACACAAAAACAGAAAAGGATAAAATTGTCAATATACCTACATCTGAAACATCAAAGGCAAATATGAATTGGTCAGAGGCCCAAAAATCCTTCTTGGAGGAGCTCAAGAAGGATATCAAAAGTCAAATAAGAGAGGTGGAAGTAAAATTTGCAAAACAAATGAGAGATATGCAAGAGAAATTCAACAGTTTGGAAAAGGAAGGACAAAAATTGACAAAAGGGGAGCGGAGCCAAGATGGCAGCTTATGAGCAGGAAAACTCCATATGCTCCCTCCATAAACACCCCAAATACCTATAAAAATGACACTAAACAAACTTTAGGGCGACAGAACCCACAAAATGGCAAATAGAAACAAACCTCCCACTGAAGGCAGCCCAGCAGGTAGACAGGAAGGGTTCATTGCAGCAGTCTGGGAGCAGCACACAGCCCCAAGTGAGACCATGGTTTTAGCCTCAGGGCGGCCACCAACCATCTACCAGCTGGAGGGACTTCAGGAGAGTGGATCACCAGCAGCAGTGGTGATATCCAGAATTATCAACCCATAAATGCCAAAGGCAAAGTACGAGTTCAGTGTGGACTTTGTGGGAACAGGGGGTCTGGGAATCTTGTCCAGCCTCTGCCAGAGGAGGGAGAAGTGGCTGAGGTGCAGCGGCCATGCAGCCACTGCCGCAAGGCTGTTTCAGAGCTCCTGGCCTGAAGATTGAAGGGGGACCAAGCAACCAATTTGAGGGATAATGGCTCTTGCTTTAACTTGTTGGATCTGGATTGCTGTCTAGGGTGGAGGTCGTGGGGTGCGTGACCAGGTACCAGAGCCAGTGGATGCTTCAGAGAGGGCAGCCAACTAATAGCTCTGGCAGCTGCAAAAATCCGCGTGATTTGGGACAAAGCTCTCCTCTCTGGAAGCAGAGTTCTACTGTGGCACAAAGCTCAAAAGTCAAGTAATTGAGTGGCAACATGAGCAAGCAAAGCAAGTAAAGCAAGCACAGCAATCAGACTTTGGATTCCTTTTTTGGGGACAAAAAAGATCAAAACATGGAATGGGAGGAAGACAAGAAAGTCAGAATTCCTGCAAAAAAAGCTTGCAAGAAAAATATGAACTACATAAAAAATATGAAATACATAGAGGAGCTTAAGAAGGACTTTGAAAACCAAATAAGAGAAGTGGAGGAAAAGTTGGGAAGAGAAAGGAGAATGATGCAAGAAAATCAGGATAAGAGAGTCAACAATCTGACAGAAAAAAATAACACCTTAAAATATAGACTAACGCAAATGGCAAAAGAGGCTCAAAAAGGCAGTGAGGAGAAGAATGCCTTAAAAAGCCGAATTTGCCAGATGGAAAAAGAATCTCAAAAGCTCACTGAAGAGAATCATTCCTTCAGAATTAGACTGAAGCAAATGGAAGCTAGTGACTTTATGAGAAATCAAGATACTATTAAACCAATCCAAACAAAGGAAAAAAATAGAAGGCAACGTGAAATATCTCATTGGAAAAACCATTGACCTGGAAAATATATCCAGGAGAGATAATTTAAAAATTATTGGACTATCTCAAAGCCATGATACAAAAAAGAAGCTAGAAATCATTCTTCAAGACATTTTCAAGGAAAACTGCCCTGATATTTTAGAACGAGAGGACAAAGATATAGGTAGAAAGAATCCACCGATCACCTCTTGAAAAAGATCCCAAAAAGAAAACTTCTAGGAATATTATAGCCAGCTTCCAGAGGTCCCAGATCAAGGAGAAAATATTACAAGCAGCCAAGAAGAAGCAATTTGATTATTGTGGAAACACAATCAGGATAAGACATGATCTGGCAGCTTCTACATTGAGGGACTGAAGGGCGGGCATATGATATTCTGGAGGTCAAAGGAGCTGGGATTAATTACAAGAATTTCCTACCCAGCAAAATTGAATATCTTGTTTCAGGGGTTAATATGGTCATTTAGTGGAATAGAGGAATTTCAAGCATTCTTGATGAAAAAAACCAGAGTTGAATAGAAAATTTGACATTCAGACAGAAGAAGCATGAGAAGGTAAACAGGGAAAAGAAATCATAAAGAACTTATCAAAGTTGAACTATTTACATTCCTACATGGAAAAAATGATAATTTTAACTTATGAAACTTTTCTCAGTATGAGAATAGTTGAAGGGAATATAAATATTTATATTTTATATATGTATATATACATATATATGTCTATATAGGAGGGTATATGGGCATATGAATACATATGTGAGTGTGTGTATATATGTGTACAGATATACACAGACAGAGGGAACAGGACCAATTTAATAGGAAGGGATGATATTTAAAAGGTGAAATTAAGGGGTGAGAGAGGAATATAATGAGAGGAGATAGGGAGAGACAGAATGGTGTCAGCTATCTCACATAGCAGAGGCAAGAGAAATTTGTTACAATGGAGGGGAAGAACAGGAAGGTAAATGGTAATTGGTCATTCTTACTCTCATTGAATTTGGCTTAGGGAGGGAATCACACACACACATATAAACATATTAAATAGGGTATCTTGCTCTACAGGAGAGTAGGGGGAAGGGTATGATAGGAGGGATGAGGAGGGGAGGGCAGGTGGGGGGAAGGAAGTTGGAAGCACACACTTTTGAAAAGGGACATGGTCAAAATAGAGAATAGAACAAGGTGGGGGCAGGATAGGATGTAGGGAAATATAGTCAATCTTTCACAATATATGCACTATGGAAATGTTTTGTGTAGCTACACATGTACAACCTATATTGAATTGCTTATCTTCCCTGTAAGGATGAGTGAAAAGGGAGGAAGGAAAAGAATCAGGAATTCAAGGTTTTAAAATCAAATATTTTAATTTATATATAATATATGTATATATATTTACATACAACTGGGAAATAAGGTATGCAGGCACTGGGGTATAGAAATACATCTTGGCCTACTTTAAAGTTGGAGAGAGGATGGGAGAAGATATAGGAGAGAGCAGATTGGGGAAGGGAGTATAGAACTTGGACACTGTTTTGGGGTGGTGGGTAGGGGAAAGATGGGGAGAAAATGTGTAACTCAAAATCTTGTAGAAATGAATGATGTAAACTAAAAATAAACATAAAATCTAATTTAAAAAATAAAGGACATATAAATAGAAAAAAATTGACTGAAAAAGCAGCTCCTTAAAATATACAATTGGTCAAATGCAAAAGGAGGAACAAAAATCCACTGAAGAGAAGAACTCCTTAAAAAGTAAAATTGACCAAATGGAAAAGGAGGTACAAAAGCCAACTGAAGAAAACAATTAGATGAAAATTAGAATCAAGAAATTAGAAGCTAATGACTCTATGAGACACCAACAATCAGTCAACAAAAATTAAATGAATGAAAAAATAAAGTAAACGTAAAATACCTCACTGTAAAAATAACTGACATGGGAAATCCAAGACAGATCATTTAAGAAGCACTGGTCTACCTGAAAGCCATGATGAAAAAAAAAATAGCCTGGACAGTATCTTCCAAAAAATTATCATGGAAAACTGCCCTGAGGGCCTAGAATCAGAGGATAAAAGGGTCATTCAAAGAATCCACCATTCACCCCCCAAAAGCAATCCTAAAATGCCAAGGAATATTGCAGTCAAATTACAGAATTATCAGGTCAAAAAGAAAATACTGCAAACAGATGAAAAAAATTATTCAGGATTATACAGGACCTAGCAGCTTCTATATTAAGGGATCAGAGGGCTTGCAATATGATATTCCAGAAGGCAAACGAATTTGGATTATAACAAAGGATAAATTATCCAGTGAAACTGAGCATAAACTTCTGGGGGAAGAAAATGTACATTCAATGAAATAGGGGACTTGCAAACCTTTCTAATGAAGAGACCAAAGCTCAATGTAAAGTTGACCTTCAAATATAAGGCTCAAGAGAGGCTTAAAAAGGTAAAGAGAAAAAATTTTTAAAAATTTTAAATCATGCTATTCAATAAGGCTATATCAATACATGGAAAGAAGATAATTGTAAATCTTGAATTTGTATCTTTATTACAACATTTAAAAGGGATATACATACACAGACAGAGGGCATGGCTATGAATTAACTGAAGGGTAAAAAAAATCTAAGTAAGGCGTGCAAAAGGATTGTAATGGGAGAAGAGGAAAGGAAGGTGTAGAAAAGGGTAAATTACATCACATGAAGAGGCACAAAATCATATTATAGTAGAGGAAAAGAAGGGAGGGAGATAAGCATTGTTTTAACTCATACAATTTGAATCAAGGAGGGAATAACATACTCAGTTAAGTATAGAAATCCAACTTGCCCTACAGGCAGTAGGAGGGAAAAAAGGAAATAAAAGGCAGGAGGTGTTAAGAAGGGAGGAAAGAAGTAGTAAAGGAAAAAGGAAAGAAAAGAGAGGAGGGCTGACAGAAGGGAGGGAAGACTGAGTGAGGCAGTGGTTGAAACTCTTTTGAGGGAAAGGGAGAAGGGAAAACTGAAAGAATAAACAGGGCAGGGAAATATGATGAAAAAAAGAAACAGAGTTATCATAACTGTGAATGCGAATGGGATGAATTTTCTCATAAAATAGAAGTGAAAAGCAGGATAATCCTACAATATATTGCTGACAAGAAACACATTAGAAAAAGGGGGACATAAAAAAGGTAAAGGTAAAAGGCTGGAGTAGAATATATTATGCTTCACCTGAAATAAAAAAAGCAATCCTAATCTCAGACAAAGCAAAAGAAAAAATAGATCTAATCAAAAGAGATAAGGAAACTGTATTCTCCTAAAAGGCACCACAGACAATGAAATAATATAATTACTAAAAATGCACCAATTCTTATAGGTGAAGTTAAGGGAGTTACAAGAAGAGAGAAAAATTGTACTAGTGGAGGACCTCAACATCCCCCTCTCTGAACTTGGTAAATTTAATCTCAAAATAAACAAAGAAAAAGTTAAGGAGGTGAATAAAATTTTAGAAAAGGTGGATATGATAGACCTATGGAAAAAACTGAATGGGGATACAAAGGAATATACCTTTTTCTCAGTGCTACATGGCAGATACACAACAATTGACTATGTGTTAGAACATAAAAGCCTCAAAATCCAGGGCAGAAATGCAGAAATGTTAACTGTATTCTTTTCAGATCATGATGCAATAAAAATTATGTGTAATAAAGGGCCATGGAAAGATAGACTTAAAACTAATTGGAAATTAAATAATCTAATACTAAAGAATAAGTAGGTCAAATAACAAATCATAGAAACAATCACTAATTTCAATCAAGAGTATGACAATAAAGAGAAAACATACCTAAACTTCTGGTATTCGGCAAAAGCAGTTCAAAGGGGAGGTTTTATATCTCTGAATACTTACATGTATAAAATAAAGAAGGAAGAAATCAACAAATAGAGCATACAATTGAAAAATCGAGAAAAAGAACAAATTAAAAATCCCCAACTAAATACCAAATTAGAAATACAAAAAACCAAAGAAGAATTGAAATTAAGAAAACTATTGAACTAATAAAACCAAGAGCTAGTTTTATGAAAGAAAAAAAAAACAATAAAACTGATAAACATTTGGTGAATTTGATTTGAAAAAAAAAAGAAATTACCAGTATCAAAAATGAAAATTCGGGGTAGCCAGGTGGTGCAGTGAGTAAGAGCACCAGCCCTGGTGTCAGGAGACCTGGGTTCCGGCCTCAGATACTTGGCACCCACACAAAAAATAACTGGCCCTGTACCCTTGAGCAAGTTACTTAACCCCAACTGCTTTCAAAAAAGATGAGGAGGAAATTAAAACAATAATTAGGAATTATTTTGCCCAATTTTATGCCCAGAAATTTGAGAATCCTAGTGAAATGGATGAATACTTAGAGAAATATAAATTGCCCAAATTAACAGAAGAATTAAATACTTAACCCTTTCTCAGAAAAAGAAATTGAACAACTCATCAGTGAACTCCCTAGGAAAAAAAGACCCAGGGCCAGAGGCATTTCTAAGCCAATTATATCAAACATTGAAAGAACAATTAATTCCAATAATATATAGACTATTTTGGAAAATCAGCAAAGGAGTCCTACCAAATTCTTTTTATGACACAAATATGGTACTGATACCTAAACTGGGACAACCCAAAACAGAGAAAGAAAATTATAGACCAATTTCCCTAATGAACATATTTGCAAAAATTTTAAATGAAATATAAGCAAAAAGATTATAGCAACTAATCGCGAGAATAATACACATTGATCAGGCAGAATTTTTACAACATAATTGATCATATCAACAACAAACCTAACAGAAACCGAAAAAACTTTTGACAGAATACAATATCCATTCCTATTAAAAATACTAGGAAGCATAGAAGTAAATGGAGACTTCCCTAAAATGATAAGTAGCATTCAACTGTATACCAAAATAAAGTCCATATTACTACACAGTTTGGGTGAAGAAGCTGATATTACAAACAAATTAGGGGAGCAACGAATACTTTATCTGTCAGATTAATGGAGAACAGAGGAATTATGGCAAAACAAGAGATAGAGAACATTATGAAATACAAATTGGATAATTTGGATTACATTAAACTAAGAGGTTTTTACATAGCTATATTTTTGTAAGGGTTATGGGATTTAAAGATCTTCCATGCCCCGTTGGACTTGCTGACGTAGCAGGAAGGGGCGGAGCAAGAGGAAGCGGAAGCCAAATTAGACTTCCTGCGGCGGCTAGCAGTGGCAGCGACGGCAGCGGCAGCAGCAGCAGAGGCAGCGGCGGCGGCAGGGCGAAGCCCTTTTTGAGTCAGCCAGAATTTCTGCTAAGGACTCCTGCTGAGGACTGCCAGGGGCCAGAGCTGCTGGGAGCACACTTCCTGGACGCTGGGTGGTTGCTGTGAGTGGGGAGAGGAGGATCTTTACCTGAGGTAGCCTGTTCTGTTTTAAAGGCTTGAGAATGTGGGTGCTTTCTACTTTATCTACCTGTGCCAATTTCATAACTACTCTGATGGCTTTCACTTTATGGTTTTGGGACTCAGTCTTTTGGTATTTTAATAAATTTTCTAGCTTATTCCCCCATATAGCAAACCTGATGTATTTTGTGATGGATAATTACATCAGCATATCTGTAATTTCCATAGGCATTTTTGTGAAAATGGCATTGCTGATACAATTTTATATAGCTTATTTACATATTTATATGGCATATTTTACATAGCTATAGAAAAAATAATAAAATTCATCAAATGGTCCAGAATATCATGGGAAATAATGAAATGAAATGCAAGGGAAGGTGGCCTAGAGCTGAAACTGTATTATAAAATAGCAATCATCAAAACTACTTGGCACTGGCTAAGAAATAGAGTGGTAGATGGAATAGGTTAGGTACATAAAACACAATAGTCAATGACTATAGTAATCTGCAATTTGATAAACCCAAAGGCTCCAACTTCTGGGATAAGAATGCATGATGTAACAAAAACTATTGGGAAATCTGAAAAATAGTATGGCAGAAACTAGGCATAGATCAATGTCTTACACCATATACCAACATAAGGTCAAAATGGGCACATGATTTAGACATAAAGGGTGAGACTATAAGCAAATTAGGAAAGCAAAGAATAGTTTACCTGTCAGCTCTATGGAGAATGGAAGAATTTATAACCAATCAAGAGATAGAGAACATTATGAAATGCAAAATGGATAATTTTGATTACATCAAATTGAAAATATTTTGCAAAAAGAAAGCCAATGCAAACAAGATTAGAAGGGAAGCAGAAATCTAGGTGTCTCTGATAAAGGCCTTATGTATAAATATATAGAGAAATGAGTCAAATTTATAAGAATACAAGACATTCCCCAATTGATAAATGGTCAAAGTAATGGAACACTTCCATTGAAAATACTTCCATGGAAAGCTTCCTCCAGCCCCAATATTCTAACTTCCTTATAGTCCTAACTGAACAGCAGGCCCACTGCCCCTACCTAGCCACTCACCACCCTTCACACTCAACATCCTAACTTCTTCATATATGCCTCCATGCTCACTAGAACAAAAGGTGTGTCCATGAACTCATATTTCTCACAGAAGTACAGGCATGTCCAGCCACTGCCTCTAGCTAGCCACTGCTTCCAGAACCAGTCCTCATTTTTCCCACAGAAAGAGCAGGTGTGTCCATATACTCAACCAGAACCACATTCATCTAGTCTCTGACAGGATCATAATACTCAAATCAATTAGAAAGCAGTATTACCAAAATGCCAAAGCAGGATGTAGAGCCCAAAACAATAAATGGCTACTACGTAGCCTATGTAGGCACTCATGCAGTTATAGCAAAAGCTGTCTTTTAGGTGAATTTATGACATAGAGAGGTTTATTATAATATTACTGTCATACATACATACCCCCTCAATGGGATTTTCAATATCCATTGCAGGTAATTACATGCGCAATGCCACTGTGGCTGGGACCCCTCCCCTATCACCTAATCCATTAACAAACTCCTTCTGCCTTTTTAATATATATAATCTCTGTAATGTAATTGTATCTTTACCCAATAAAAACCATCTTGCTTTCTCTGAATTGCTGGTTTCTCTTGGAACATAGCCTGCTTCAAGAAAGGTGTCAATCTCAATAAATACATATACTTGGATTAGAGGTGGTCTGACTCAATTCTTTGAGATAGTTCCACCACAACATTGATAAAACCATATGAATTGGGGGCAGAGTCAAGATGGCGAGGTAGAAACAGGACTTCCACAGGGCTCCAGCTACCACCTGTAACGGTTATGGGATTTAAAGATCTTCCATGCCCCATTGGACTTGCTGACGTAGCAGGAAGAGGCGGAGCAAGAGGAAGCGGAAGCCAAGCTAGAGTTCCTGCGGTGGCTAGCAGTGGCAGCGAAGACGGTAGCAGCAACAGAGACAGCGGCAGCGGAAGTGCGAACCCCTTTTTGAGTCAGCCAGAATTTCTGCTAAGGACTCCTTCTGAGGACTGCCAGGGGCCGGAGCTGCTGGGAGTGCTCTTCCTGGACGCTGGGTGGTTGCTGTGAGTGGGGAGAGGAGGACCTTTGCCTGAGGTAGCCTGTTCTGTTTTAAAGGCTTGAGAATGTGGGTGCTTTCTACTTTATCTACCTGTGCCAATTTCATAACTACTCTGATGGCTTTCACTTTCTGGTTTGGGGACTCAGTCTTTTGGTATTTTAATTAATGTTCTCTCTTCATCCCCCATATAGCAAGCTGGATATATTTGTGATTGATAACTACATCAGCATATCTGTAATTTCCATAGGCATTGTGAATGTGTGTATATATATATATGTGAATGTGTGTATATATATATATATTTACAGGTATACATAGATAGAGGGCACAGGACTAATTTAATAGGAAGGGATGATACTTAAAAGGTGAAATTAAGAGGTGAGAGAGGAATATAATGTGAGGAGATGGGGATACAGAATGGGGTAAACTATTTCATATACAAGAGGCAAGGAAAAATGTTTACAATTGAAGGGAAGAACAGCGAGGCAAAAGGGAATGGGTCATACTTATTCTCATTGAATTTGGCTTAGGTAGGGAATGACATACATACTAAATAGGGTATCTTACCCTACAGGTGAGTAGCGGGGAAGGGGATGAGAGGGGGTATGATGGAAGAGAGGGCAGGCTAGAGGGGGAGGGAAGTTGGAAGCACCCACTTTTGAAAAGGGACAGAATCAAAATAGAGAACAGAACAAGTGGGAGATGGGATAGGAAGGAGGGAAATATAGTCAGTCTTTTACAATATATTTATTATGGTAATGTTTTGCATAGCTACACATGTACAACCTATACTCAATTGCTTATCTTTCCAGTAAGGCTGGGTGACAAGGGAGGAAGGGAATGAATCTGGAATTCAAAGTTTTAAAATCAAATGCTTAAATATATATATATACACATACTATTATTAATACTACTTTACATTCAATTGGGAAATAAGATATATAGGCATTGGGGCATAGAGATCTACCATGCCCTAATGGAAAAGTTGGAGGGGGTATGAAAGAGGATATGGGAGAGAAGAGATTGGAGCAGTGGACATCCTGTGGGACTGTTATTTTGGGGCATTTGGTAGGGGAAAAATGAGGAGAAAATTTTTAACTCAAAATGTTGTGGAAATGAATGATGTAAACCAGAAATTAATAAAGTATTTGCAAAAAAAAACATTTAAAAAACCTTATGAACTGGCAGTTTTCAGATGAAGAAATTAAAGCTATCTATAGACATAAGAAAAAAATACTCTAAATCAGGGAAATACAAATCAAAACAACTCTGAGGTACCACATATTACCTATCAAATGCTGACATGACAAAAAACAAAAATGATAAATGTTGGAGTTGTGGAAAAACTGGAACACTAATTCATTGTTTGGTGGAGTTGTGAGCTGATCCCCAACCATTCTGGAGAGCAATTTGGAACTATGTCTAAAGGACTATACAAATGTACTTATCCTTTGACCCAGCAATACCATTTTTAAGTCTCTATCCCAGAGATCATTAAAATAGAAGGACCCATGTGTACAAAAATATTCATAGCAGCTCTTTTTGTGGTGGCAAGAACTGGAAATTGAAGGGATGCCCATCAATTGGGGAATGGTTGAACAAGTTGTGGTATATGAAAGTAATGGAATACTACTGTTCCATAAGAAATGATGAGCAGGCAGACTTCAGCAAAATCTGGAAAGGCTTACATGAACTGATACTGAGTGAACTGAGCAGAACCACTATGCAAGGTAACAGCAACACTGTGATAACCAACTTTGATAGACTTAGATCTTCTCAGAAAAACAAGGATGTAAGTCAACTCCAAAAGACTCATGATGGAAAATGCTATCCACATCCACAGAAGAATTTAGTCTGAATGGATTAATGATTGTACATGTATAGTTTATATCTAATTGCACACCCTCTTGGGGAGGAGGGGGAGAAGAGGAAGGGGAAGAATTTAGAAATCTAAAGCTTATAAAAGTGAATGTTGAAAACTAAAAACAAATAAATAAAATGTTTTTAAAATTTAACAGAAAACATCATCTATGATAAAGTGCCTGCCCCACTCCAAATTTGAGAATTTCTTTCTACAGCAAAAAAACATGTTCTCAAAGCCTGACTGTATCACCATTACCTTCTAATAGATTTCATTTTATTGTGGTCGTCCAAAGTGCATACTATTTCCCATTTGGAATTCATTTTGCACTCCTTTCCAAGTACGTTGACATTTCAGTTGGTTTTGAATGATCACACTAGTCAGCACTGAGGCAGTGCTGATCAAGCCAAACACAGGATAGGCAAGGTTAGCTGCCACATATGGATGCACGCACAAGACAGCATTCCTTTGGATGATGCTTACTATAAATCTATTGGATTGTCAGTAAAGGATCTGTAAGAATTCTTGTTGAAATTTACAGTCATTTCCCTCTTAATACAGTAGAAAGAGCCCTGAACAGGAAGTGCAGGACATCTTCATTCCAGTATTGGTTCTATTGATCACAAACTGAGTCAACTGGCAAATAAATTGCTCCAGACTTCACTTTCCTCCCCTGCCAAACAATGAGGGTGGACTGGTTACCACTAATTTTCCTCCATAACTTTCTTATGGTCTGTGAGAGTTTTAGATTTTCACTTATAAGAAGAATACTGAGTAAAAACACTTGTCAAGGATGGCTCTTTAAAAACTAATTACAGACTTTTGAAAGTTCTTGCCGTCACCATGATGATTTGGATCATCTTAGATCACTTGAGTTAGGTCTCTTGCTTGACCCCTCCCTAAGCACTGATATACTTCTTGTTTCTATTTACATTTCTAGTATACTAGAGCTCTCTGTGGATGGTTTCTGTTTGGCTCCCTGAAAGGTTTCTCAGAAAACTTTTTTTTTTAGATTTAAGCTTCATTTAAGATTACTGCTATATTAAATTTGATTTTCATGCTTTGGTAGCTAAAAGGTATTTATAAACACTATGGTGGATAAAATTTAGTTGATCTGCAAACTTTCCAGACATGTCCAGGGCCTTATCATCCATCAACAGGACTGGTTAAGTATTTTTAGGTGACTTTCTCACCATTTTTGTTATGACAACTATCACACCAAAATTTTAGTCAAAAGTTGGCAAAAAAAGGGAAAAGCTCAATTTCCCCGAAGAGATCTCAAAAAATGTTCCATTTTAAACCCAAGTAAAAAATTCTATTCTTTACTATTACTTTTTTTTGTTTTATTTTATTGATTTTTATTTTTAAATTAAATTTTATGTTTATTTTTAGTTTACATCATTCATTTGCACAAGATTTTGAGTTACACATTTTCTCCCCATCTTTCCCCTACCCACCAACACAAAATAGTGATCCCACTGTATACCCCTTCCCCCAATATGTTCTCTCCTATATCCCTCCCATCCCCCCTCCAACTTTCCATAGGGCAAAATGGAGCTCTACACACTGGTGACTATATATCTTATTTCCCAGTTGCAAGTAAAAAAAATAATAATAACACTATTTTTTAAACATTGCATTTTAAAACTTTGAATTCCAGATTCTTTTGCTTCCTCCCTCATCACCCACCCTTACTGGGAATATAAGCAATTCAATAGGTTGTACACGTTTAGCCACGTGAAACAATACCATAGTGGATATATTATGAAAGACTGACTATATTTCCCTCCATCCTATCCTGCCCCACACTTGTTCTATTGTCTATTTTGACCTTGTCCTTTTCAAGTGTGTGCTTCCAAATTCCCTCCTCCTACAATCTGACCTCCCTTCCATCAACTCCCATCTCATCCCCTTCCTTCCTACTCTCCTGTAGAGTGAGATACCCAATTTAGTGTGTATGTCATTCCCTCCCTAAGCCAAATTCAATGACAGTAAAGTTGACTCAATCCCTTTTGGCTTCCTATACTTTCCCTCAATTATAAAAGTTTTCCCTTGCCTCTTTTATATGAGATAATTTACCCCATTTTGTCTCTTCCCATCTCCTCTCATTATATTCCTCTCTCACCTCTAAATTTCACCTTTTAAGTATCATCCTTTCCTATTCAATTGATCCTCTGTCTATATATACCTGTACACATATGTACACACACTAACTTATATATTCATATGCCCCTATGCCCTTCTATACAGACATATAAATGCATGTATACAGATATGTGTATATATGTATATATATGCATTTCTATTTCCTTCAACTATTTTCATACTGAGAAAAGTTTCATAAGTTACAATTATCATTTTTCCATGTAGGAATATAAGTAGTTCAACTTTGATTAAGTTCCTTATGATTTCTTTTCCCTATTTACCTTCTCATGCTTCTCTTCCTTCTTGTACCTGAATTCAAATTTTCTATTCAACTCTGGTTTTTTTCAACAAGAATGCTTGAAAGTTCTCTATTTCATTGAATGACCATATTTGCCCCTGAAACATGATACTCAGTTTTGATGGGTGGGTAATTCTTGGGTTAATCCCAGCTCCTTTGACCTCCAGAATATCATATTCCAAGTCCTTCAATTCCTCGATGTAGAAGCCGCCAGATCCTGGGTTATCCTGACTGTGTTTCCATAAAAATCAAATTGCTTCTTCTTGGCTATTTGTAATATTTTTTCTTGATCTGGCAACTCCAGAACATGGCTGTAATATTCCTAGGAGTTTTCTTTTTGGGATCTTTTCCAGGAGGTGATCAGTGGATTCTTTCAACCTCTATTTTGCCCTCTGGTTCTAAAACATCAGGGCAATTTTCCTTGAGAATTTCCTGAAGGATGATTTCTAGGTTCTTTTTTTGATCATGGCTTTCAGGTAGTCCAATAATTTTTAAATTATCTCTCCTGGATCTATTTTCCAGGTCAGTGGTTTTTCCAATGAGATATTTCACATTGCCTTCTATTTTTTCTTTTGTTTGGATCTGTTTAATATTATCTTGATTTCTCATAAAGTCACTAGCTTCCATTTGCTCCAATCTAATTCTGAAGGAATGCTTCTCTTCAGTGAGCTTTTGAGATTCTTTTACAATCTGGCAAATTTGGCTTTTTAAGGCATTCTTCTCCTCATTGGCTTTTGGAGCCTCTTTTGTCATTTGAGTTAACATTTTTTAAGGTTTTATTTTTTTCAGTCAGGTTGTTGACTCTCTTTTCCTGATTTTTTTCCCATCATTCTCATTTCTCTTCCCATTTTTTCCTCCACTTCTCTTATTTGGTTTTCAAAATCCTTTTTAAGCTCCTTTATGGCCTGTAACCAGCTCATATTTTTCTTGGAAGCTTTTGGTACAGGAGTTCTGACTTTGCTGTCTTCCTCCTGTTCCATGCTTTGATCTTTTTTGTCCCCCAAAAAAGAATCCAAAGTCGGATTGCTGTGCTTGCTTTGCTTCCTTTGTTTGCTCATGTTCCCACTCAATTATTTGACTTTTCCCACAGTAGATCTCTGCTTCCAGAGAGGAAATCTTTGTCCCAAATCACTGGGGTTTTGCAGCTGCCAGAATTACTAGTTGGGTGCCCTCTAAGAAGCCTCTACTAGCTCTGGCACTCTGGTCACACACCCCAGGACCTCCACCCTAGACAGCAATTCAGATTTAAACAGTTTAAAGCAAGAGCCATTACCCCTCACACTGATTTCTTGGTCCTCCTACAATCTGCAGGCCAGGAGCTCTGAAGCAGCCATACAGCAGCTGCCACACCTCAGTTGCTTCTCCTTCCAGGGGTCAGAGTCCGGACCATACTCCTGGACCCCCTGTTCCAAAAGTCCACTGATGTCTCACTTTGTGTTTGGCATTTATGGGTTGATAATTCTGGAAACCACCACAGCTGCTGGTGATCCACTTTCCCAAAGTCCCACTAGCTGTGGCCGGTTGGGCTGCCCTGGGGCTAAAACCATGGACTCAAGCAGAGCTGGGCTTCACTCCCAGTGTGCTGTGATAGACCACTCCTGCTAGCCTGCCAGGCTTTCTTCAGTGGGAGGTTTGTTTTTCTCTGTCACTTTGTGGGTTCTGTAGCCTAAAGTTTTTTAGAGTCATTTGTATAGGTATTTGAGGTGGTTATGGAGGTGGCATATGGAGTTTCCTGCTTCTATGCCACCATCTTGGCTCCACCCCCCTTTACTATTAATTTAAAAAAATAATTAGGAGGAAGTAATAGTTAATTAAACCTGTTAAGAATGTTGGAGTGGGGGGAGGGGAGTCAAGATGGCGGAGTAGAAGCAGGACCTCCCTGCTGCTCTGACTTCCACATTCCCCAATCCATGAAAAAGGGGACTCTAAACAAACTTTGGAGCTGCAGAACCCACAAAATGACACAGAGAAGCTAACTGCCCACTGAGGACAGCCCTGCAGGCCAGCAGGAATCAGCCAGTGCAGCGCTCCCCGAGACCAGCCCCCACCAAGGCTTTAGCCCCAGGGTGGGCCTGACCAGAAAGAGTCCTTTCATTGTGGCCCTCAGATCCAGACCAGCCTTTCATTCTCTGCAACCTCCAGACCAGACCAGGCCACTGGCCACTCTTTAATCCCATCAAGAACTTTTTCCAGGGCAGCTAGGTGGCACAGTGAGTAAGAGCGCCAGAGTCGAGTCAGAAGGATGGCCATGTAACCTTGGGCAAGTTACTTAACCTCAATTGCTTTAAAAAAAAAAAAAAACTTTTTTCCCTTTTTCTGTATAAAAGTATCATTCTTACCCCCCATTAAGTGCAGATTCCTAGAATCTCACCCTCCCAACCTGTATTATAATAAAGCCTCGCTACTCTTTTTTTTAAAGCAATCGGGAGTTAAGTAGCTTGCTCAAGGTTACATGGCCAGTTATTTCTGGGTGTGGTGCTGAGTATTAGAACCCAGATTTGATCCCCCCAGGTCATCCCAACACTGGAGCCAGTGCTCTTACTCGCTGAGCCACCTGGCCAGCCCTAAGCAATTGGGGTTAAGTAACTTGCTCAAGGTTACATGGCCAGGTGTTTCTGGGTGGGTGCTAAGTGTCTGAGCCCGGGATTCAATCTCCAGGTTATCCCGATACTAAAGCCGGTGCTCTTTCTCACTGTGCTACCTGGCAGCCTCACTACTCTTACTGAAAGAAGGTTTGAGTGGTTGAATTCTTCCTTGGTTTCCTGAGGCTTACTCCGGGATCCTCTCCCACAGAGGGTACACCAGTCCCTACACCCAAAATGGGTCAATCCCTTTCAATTCCCCAAAATTTGTCCTTGGGTTGTCTTTTTAAAAATTGGAAAAAATGCCATTCCTCCAAAGACCTTAAAAAGAACCAGCTTATGTTTTTTTGCAACACAGCTTGGCCTCAGTATCACATGGAAGACTAAGAAATATGGCCCATTTTGGGGGGGGGGGGTCTCTGCAATACAATACTCTCTCATAGCTAGATTTATGCTGTCACCAAGGAGTGAAATGAATGGAAATACCCAAATAATAGCCTTCATCAAGCTCTCACAGGAACCCATTGTCAGAAAAATAGTAAGATGTCATAGAGAGAGCCACCCCATAAAAGGGGAATGGAACCAACTTGGAACCTCAACCAATCCCCTTCTTGTGGCTCCCAGGGCTTTGACCCCACCCTTTCCCCTACTTCTGGCCCCAGCAACTTCCCTATACTTTTCTCCTCCCCTTCCTACTTTCCCCCAACCCTTCTCATGTTCCCCATGCCCCCCTCCCACCCAGTCACTCCCTCATTCCCCTCAGTACCCTTCTCCTCTAGCCCCTCCCTTCTCATTGTAATGGTATTGGGATTTGAAGATCTTCCAGGCCCCTTGAACTTGTTGATATAGCAGGAAGAAAACTTGTGGGGCAAGAAAGCCACAGAGGCTGGAGCCAACATGGTGACTAGAAGAGGCAGCAGCAGGACTAACTTCTTCTGAGGGCCAGCCAGAATTTTTTCTGGCGACTGCTGGAGATGGGAACTATTGGGGGCAGAGGGGTGGGCCAGAGCAGCTTGGAGCAAGCTGCATGGAGGCTGAGCAGTTACCATGAGTGAGGAGAGGATGATCTTTGTCTGAGGGAGCCTGTTTTGTTTTGAAGGCCTGAGAATGTGAGTGTTTGCTGTATTAACTATGTGTGCCAACTCCGTGGCTACTGTAATGGCTTTGACTTTCTGGTTTTGGGACTCAGCTTTCTGGTATTTGAATAAATGCTCTGGCTATGTTCCACATGTAGAAAGCTGTTATATTTTGTGATTAACTATACCAGAATATTTATAGTCACCACAGGCATTGTGACTATTGCATTGTTTTACATTCATTTCCTGCATTGTTCCCCTTACCTTGATCTTCCCGTCCCTCACTTCTCATTTCCCACTACTACCTGACCTCTCTCTCCTCCTCTGGTCCCACCCCCCTCCTCCAGTGCCAGCTGATCCTTCCCCTTGCTACCTGATACCCTGACCTTGCTGCCGAATCCAGGTCCCCAACAGCCTGCACTCTCCAGCCACTCCCTCATGAAGAGTGGAACTTCCTATCTCCCTTCCTCCCAAGCCCCCAATTCTACCAAACCTTCAGGGCTTTTTCCTCTAAGGGAAGCAGCTGCCTCACCCAGCGGGACAATTAGAGTACATATTCCATTCTCCATTTCCAACCTCACTCAGGTTAAAGAGAAACTGGGTCAATGCTCTGAAGATCCAATCAAATTTACTGAGGGTTTTAGGCTGTGTCTCTTCAATTTGAGCTTTCTTGTGGAGGCTTGCATATCCTCTTCTCTACCTGTTGTACCACCAAGAATGGGGTAATCTGGAAACCATCCCAGAAGTTTGGGGACCATGTAGTTAGTTCCAACCCCATGAAATACACACCCTACCCCCAACTCCCACCCCAGGAACAGCTGTTGTTCTCACTAGTGACCTGGAATGGGATTATTGGAAGAATGATAACAGGAGAAAGAGAATATATGGTGATTTACCTGTTAGAAGACCAAAGAAAGAAGTTTCAAAAACAAATAAATTTTCAAAACAATCAAGGAGATTACTCGGAGAAAATGAAAAACCTTCCCTTTTCCAGGACCAAATAGTAAGATTACTCACTTTATCACAGATAACAGGGGCTATGTTCTTCATTCTAACCAACTACTCTGGCTCTACTTGCCCCTCAACCCATGGGGTCATGGGCATCAAAGGGAAATTTAAGGGCTGTCAAGAGACATAACCCTGACTATTTGAGGATCTGTTATTTGAACATTTCTTCCTTATCCTCTCCTCTTGCCCCAACCCCTCATTAGGAAGAGACATAATGATGAAACTAGGGAACCAATTTTCTCTAATTAAGCCTCCCATCTCCCTTTTTCCTCTTTTATCAGACCTCCCTATGTTGCCCCAGAAGCATAGGAGACAGTTGAGCCAATTGTTTGGGGTCAGGGAATTCCAGGGCAATACCACCCCAGCTTTTGTTTGCCTCAGAGATCCTAATGTGTTCCCCTATCAATATCCAATTAAGCCTGAGACCTGGAAGGGACTGCAACAATTGACTGAAAAAATCTTAAGTAGAAAATCCTTGTCTCTTGCCAGTCCCCATGTAACATCTCTATTCTTCCCATTAAAAAAGCCTAATGGAGAATACGGAATAGTTCAAGATCTTGTAACTGTTAATGAAGCTGTTGTTCCCAATACACTTAACCCATACACTATACTCACTAAGATGCCTAGGTATACTCAATGGCTTTCCACCCTGGATCTCAAAGATGCCTTTTTCTATACACCTCTTCATACAGACTCTCAATTTATTTTTGTCTCTGAATGGATATACTGCCTCCCCCTCCAAGCTAACATGGACAGTTTTGTCCCAAGGTTTTCAGGTTAGCCCCCATTTATTTGGTCAGATGTTAGGAAAATATTTAAGTTAATTATACTTAAACTAGCAGATCATAGTTTAATTCAGTATGTGGATGATATTCTCATTTGTAGCCCCACCCAGGAGGCCTCTTTGGGCTGCTGCCATAGGAGCTCTTAATTTCTGGGTCACTCAAAGGGCTATAGTATCTCTTTGAACAAAGTCCAAATATCACTTCAAACTGGAAAGTATCTGGGCCATAAACTAACATCCACCTCTCATTCCTTAACCTCAAAGAGGAAAAGGGTAATCCTGTTTACCTCTGTTTCAGCTAATAAAAAACCAACTTCGAACTTTTCTAGGCATGGATGAATTTTGTAGATTCTGGATCCCTAATTTTGGTCTTATTACTAAGCTCCAGAGCTTTTGAGACTCTGAAAACTAAATTGACTACCACTCCAGCATTAGCTCTACACAATCTAGACAAACCTTTCACTCTGTATGTTGATAAAAAGAGTGGCTTTGTGAGTACTAACTCAGTCCAAAGCCCCACTGAGGTCAGAGCATTCTAGAAACAAAGGGCCATCCATGGTTGGCTAGCAGCAGGCTCACCAAATATTAAGTCTTGCTCTTAGATACCCATGACCTAACTCTTTGTGTGTGTCACACACTCAATTTAGCACCCCTCCTCCCACACAGTACCCAGGCAGATGCCCTGGTTCATGATTGTAAGAAGACCTTTGACAGTCGATCTGATCTAAAAGACTGTCCTTCCCTCTAACCCCAAAGCAGAGTGGTACACAGATGGGTCAAGCCTTATTGAACAAGGGGTTAGGAGAGCCGGGTATTCAGTAGTCAGCCTCCATCATACCACAGAGACCAAACTCCTGCCCCCTGGGACCTCTGCCCAGAAGGCAGAATTAATAGCATTCACCAGAGCCCTAGAGCTAGGGGTAAATAAAAGAGTAAATGCTTTTACTGACTCAAAATATGCTTTCCATATTCTATATGCCCATGGAGCAATTTGGAAAGAAAGGGATATATGAACAGCAAAAATCTCCCCTATCAGACATGCCCAGGAAATTTCACATCTCCTCCAAGCTGTTCAAAAGTCACACAAGATAGCTGTTATGTTTTGCAAAGGCCACCAAAAAGGGAAACAGATCAGGCCCTGGGAAATCACTGGCAGACACTGTAGCAAAGAATGATGCCTACCAGTTAATTATACTGGCTCCTTTGCTTGCACAACTCCCTGATCCCTTCACACCTTCCTACAGCCTCTAAGAAAAAAGGGGGATACTGTCTCTCCTCCTCTGGGTGGTTTCAGACACCCACAGGCCAAATTTCTTATCCTAGAGGAAAGCCAAGTGAAGTTTCTTTTTCATTTACAACAAGCCACATACCTGGGTAAGAATGCCCTCTAGTCTCTGATAAAGCCTATTTTCACTGGCAGTAACCTAGGAGAAGACAAATGAAAAGTCTGTCAGGCTTGCCCAACTTGTGCCCAGATAAATCCTGAAGGGCCAGTCAGACCTCCCCCTCTTTTAAAACCTGTTCACCCAGGTGAAGAGTGACAGATAAGACTTTACATATATGGCCCCTGCAGCAGTTTCAAACTGTTTTTGGCTTTTGTTGATACCTTTACTAACTGGATTGAAGCTTCTCTTTGCAAAACTGAAAAAGCTAAGGAGTTATCAAAGTTCCTCTTAAAGGAAATTATACCTTGCTTTGGCTTGCCTATCTCCTCATAGAATGATAGTGGCCCAGTCGTTCACAGATAATTCAGGCTGTGGAAAAGACACTTAAAATCACTTGTCACCTTCACTCTGCCTGGAATCTGAAATCATCTTGTAGAGAAAATAAATCATACCCTCAATCGAGTCCTTACTAAGCTATGCATTGAGACCCAAGAGGATTGGATAAAGAATCTCTAGATTGTACTGCTAAGAGTCTGCATTACACCTGGGGAAAATACCAAGCTTTATCCCTTTGAACTTCCATATGGGAAGGGAGGCCCTTCCTAATATCTGACATCCTTGTAGACCCAGAACAGTATTTTATCACCCAATTTACAACTCAATTAGGAGTAATCAGGAATGCTTTAATAGAAGATGCCAAAAAGCATCTTCCAAAAACTCTGGCAGGGAAAAAAGAGTGTCTTGCTCCAATATAACCTGGAGATTGAGTCTATTCAAAGCCCAAAAGAGAGAACAATTAGATGTCAACTGGAAGGGATCCTACTGAGTCACACTCACCACCCTAACAGCAGTAAAATTCAAGGACCTCACCAGCTGGACTCATAAGTCTAAGATTAAACCAGTGTCACCTCTTGCTTCTTGGAACATACCTGTGAAACCTTAGAGGACCTCAAGCTACTGTTTAGAAAGGCCCCAGCCCCCTTTGGCCAACAAGTGGATAAAAATAGGTAAAATTATACATGGCCTTAGCTTTTTATGTTTTGACCTTGCCATAGCCATCTTTAATTCCCTCTAAAAAATTGCCTTTTCTATCACTCTTGGAATCATTTCCCTCTGAGCTGACAATGATGATGCTAATCCTTTTCCGCTTCCTCCCTGATACCTCAAACACACTTGGCCTCTGCAAGTGGGAGGATAACTCCCTAGTTAAACTGGGAACTTATTAGGTTGGGGGGGGGAGGAGTCCAAGATTGTTGGGTTTGCCACTCACACCAACAAGGCAACTCTCATCTCCCACCACAGGCCATCTTTGCAAAAGCCCCTCCCTAACATGACTTCTTCAGAACTTTTTGCCACTCCATTTATTTTGCCCATTCCTCTATGGGCTACTCTTTCCATCTCAACACTTTGCTTCTTTGTAGGGGAATATTCCCTGAGTTGAGAGACAAGTCCACAGCCACCGGACAGGTCAATATCCCTTCTGAGAGAGTGCTTGTAAAAGGTTTCTGCTGGTATTTTGGCCTGTACTACCTATACTGACATGACTAGTGATAAGTGTCTCTGGAAATTTACATCAGCCAGCTGTACCAATTATACTGAGGTAACACTTCCACTTGCACCAATGACTACATCCCTCCACAGCCCATTCTGATAACATTCTTATTGATCTCTTAAAGATACTCCTCTTGCCTGGGAGCTTAATGTGCAACCTTTCTGATCCTTTGGGCATTTATGTGGATTCAGAGCCCAGCCCCACCTGCAAACCCAAAGGATATATCTTCATTTGTGGGATCAGTGAAACAAGTGACAAAAATTCTAGGGAAGAGGTAAAATGAAATGCTACCACATGGCAAGACCCCAAAACTACTGTCCCAGCCATCCAATGCTTAACACCTAATAAGAATGTTGGGGTATGCACCCTCAGATTTTTAGCACTGCCTTTTCTGTTTCCAATGCTACATAGCCCAGGACCTCCACCTTGAAAAGGGCAAAGTGTGGATTTGGGGGAAATGTCTTCTGGTTCCTTAAAAACAAATTAGAGGGGCAGCTAGGTGGCACAGTGAATAGAGCCTGGAGTCAAGAGGACCTCTGTTCAAATCTAGCCTCAGACACTTAACACGTACCTGTCGTGTGACCTTGGGCAAGTGACTCTACCCCAATTGCCCTCCCTTCCCCCCTCCAAAAAAAAAGCAAAAAAAAAAAAGTAGAGTATCTCAAGCCTTGGTATAGTCACCTACACCACAAACTAATTCTCCCTAAACTTCTCCATTCACCAATTGGCAAGAGAGACAATTGGCAGAAGATAGTCTCCAGGAAATACAGCAATCTTTGAAATCCCTAGCAAAGGTGGTCCCGGATAACATAATAGCCCTAGATTACCTGTTTGCCTCTAGACAGGGTGTATGTCCTTTAACCCTGTCCCTTTTCAAAAGTGTTTGCTTCTGACTACCCTCTCCCCCAATCCACCCTCCCTTCAATCATCCCCTTCTCTTATTCTCTCCCCCTCTACTTTCCTGTAGGTTAAGATACTTAATTGATTGTATGTTATTCCTTCCTTAAGCCAAGTCCTATGAGAGTAAGGTTGACTCATTCCCTTTCACCTTCCTGCTCTTCCCCTCCATTGTAACAGCTTTCTCTTGTCTCTTTTATGTGAGATAATTTGCCCTATTATATCTCTCCCTTTCTCCTTCTCCCAATATATTATACCTCTCTCCCCTCTAAATTTTATTTTTTAGATATAATCCCTTCATATTCAATTCACCCTATGCCCTCTGTCTATGTATACATATATAGACACAAACACACACTAAAAACACACACATATATGTATGCATGCATGCATGTATATATGTATATACGTGTGTGTATCCATATATGTATATATATAGATACACACACACATATATATATGAAATTCCCTTCAACTACCCTAATACTGAGAAAAGTCTCATGAGTTACAATTATCATTTTTCCATGTAGAAATGTAAATAGTTTAACTTTAATAAGTTCCTTATGATTTCTCTTTCCTGTTTACCTTTTCATGCTTCTCTTGCTTCTTGTATTTGAAAGTCAAATTTTCTCTTCAGCTCTGTTCTTTTCATCCAGAATGCTTGAAAGTCCTCTATTTCATTGAATATCCATATTTTCCTCTGAAGTATTATACTCAGTTTTACTAGGTAGGTGATTATTTATAATCCTAGCTTCTTTGCCCTCCAGAATATCATATTCCAAGTCCTTTCATCCCTTAATGTAGAAGATGCTAGATCTTGTGTTATCCTGATTGTGTTTCCACAATACTCAAATTGTTTCTTCCTGACTGCTTATAATATTTTCTCCTTGACCTGGGAACTCTGGAATTTGGCTGTAATATTCCTAAAAGTTTTCTTTTTGGAACTTTTTTCAAGAAGTATCGGTGAATTCTTTAAATTTCTATTTTACCCTCTGGTTCTAGAATATCAGGTCAGTTTTCCTTACGAAAGAATGCTTTATGTGTAGGTGTTAACAAGCTCTCTCTCTCTCTCTCTCTCTCTCTCTCTCTCTCTCTCTCTCTCTCTCTCTCTCTC
>NW_027186473.1:65994017-65999832 GCF_028583685.1 Petaurus breviceps papuanus | reverse complement strand
CTCTCTCTCTCTCTCTCTCTCTCTCTCTCTCTCTCTCTCTCTCTCTCACACACACACACACACACACACACACACACACACACTCTAGATAAAAACAAAACTTAAATTACAGCAAGGGGAATTCAGACGCACAAGAAAATGGGGTCAAGAGGCAATGCAACTTATAACCTACAGAATTCATAGGATCAATTTTTCCTGGAGATATTTAAGAAATTAAATTGGGAGAGATCTTAAGAAAGTGAAAGTGCCTGGAAGCAGTGGATTAGATCAGGTAAGCTTCCAATCCAATGATATGATCATTTAATTCTAACAATGTATCTTCACTAGCAAATTCATAATGGATTGAGTTTTATTTAGATGTTCTTTCCCTACAGCCTTTGAACAGAACCCTTTCATGTCCAGGAAGGACGTAGGAGAGTTTACATTTTATAAGCATGTCTTTCCAAATAATTCAGGAAACTTTTGGAGTTCCTGTGCATACCTAACCCTAAAATGAATGTCCTGAAAAATGAGCAAAAACTAATGAAACTGGTTAGCTCTTTATTAGCCTCCAATGTGGAACCATGCACCAGGAGAGAAGAATGGCCTGCATGCGGACTTCACTAAGCTGAGAGCAGGAATGGTGAGCTGCCTGCATTTGGACCTGGGCAGAAGCCAGGAGCGGCTGCCACCTTCAGGAGGAGAAGGAACCCAGGAGTTCAGAATTCAGCCACAGGAAAAGATAAGAACTGAGCAGCAAAGCAGGAGCACTGAATGTGTTTCCTTGCTGCATCCCAGTTCAGCCCTCTCTTTTCACATCAACAAGTCCATCCCACAAGTGGGATTCACAAGCTCTGGGTTTTAAAACATTTAATTTGAAAACCAAGCCAATACAGGGGGATCTTTATGTTCCATTACTATTACAGGGACTGAGTGGAAAGCAGAGCCAGTGGTCTGAGAGGCATTATTCTTCCAGAGACTCTGGCTCATATGTGTTCAAAAGCAGTAAGTCAGCAACTGGTATGGGTGATGGTGATGAACATACAAATAAAAATTTAATCCACTAAGGTGAAAATAGCAAGCGGTATGGGTTTTCTTGTGCCCACAGAATTATCTCTGTATAAACATATTAGTTTCATAGATTTTCATTTGTTTCATATATGTTACATGTGTCCCATAGGTATTTATGCATATTCAGGTTTTTAACTTCTCAAGGGCAGGGAAAACATCTATTTCACTGCAGCTAGAATAGGAATATAAAATATAAGGCAAGTCACACAAAGATGAGGGACACACACACACACACACAAAAAAAAATATATATATATATATATATAATATAAATCTACTATCTCAATTATTCCTTGTATTAAGATTAGGGGAAGGGTAGAAGCAATTTTATATTGGGACCATGGACACAAAATTGTCTAGTTAAGGCTCTAAATATAGCATCAGTGAAGCAGTTTGCATAACATTGTTATTGAATAAACTGCTTCACAGTCTGATAGTGTTTAATATATCAAACAAAGAATCTGCTCGCTAAAGAAATTCTTTTGGGACAGATGCCAATATTATAGAAATCACTAACCTAATTGCAGTCTTGCTACAGTTGAATGACAGGGGCAGAACACATCGTTCATGGAGAGGCTTCCTAAGGTCTAACATGGGAGAATTAAATATTAAAGCAAAATACATAACAGGTGATGTGGCAAACATTTTTTTGGTATAAGAGTTCAGTTTCCCTAGAGGGCTCTCTCATATAGCTATTGTCCACAACTGTCCATGTTTTTTAAACAGGCAAAAATGTTTTCAAGGTTTTGTCTTCCCAACAGTATAGGCAACCTGATTGCCTAGAAATACACAATAGTCTGAAGTACCAAATACAAACTTTGAAAATTTTTAATTACTTATATACCACACTAGACATTTATAGATAGATCTCTGCTGGGTGTCAAAGGCAGAGAAAACTAATTCTGTACCTTAAGGGGCATCTTTTGAGTTGCTTTGATAGCAAGAATCTAATGGGTACCCGGTAGTTAGCTCTGTCTCTTCGAAAATAATCTGAAGATAGTTTTTTCTTTGTTGTTGATTATTTGAACTTTAAAAAGTGATGGCAAAATTGTTAATCATACAGATAAGTCAGAAAGCCAGTTGTTAAACATTTACCAGCACACTCCTGCACCACTTAGGTCTTGTCACTTCAGTTTTTGGCACTGCCCATAAAACTTCCCAAAGGAGAAAAGAGCACTAAGGCCAGCAACCAGGTCATGAACTTCAAAAGATGAACATTAGCACCCATACCAATGCCTGACAAGAGACATGTAAGGAATGGGGATAATATACATGTCAAAATAACTCCAAAGTTCCTAAAAAAACCAACTCTTTTAAAAAACACCAATAACTATGCCCAAAGAGCTTTAAAACCATGCATACCCTTTGACCCAGCAATACCACTTCTAGGGCTGTATGCCAAAGAGGTTATAAAAATGGGAAAAGAACCCAGATGTACAAAAATATTTATAGCAGCTCTCTTTGTGGTGGTGATGGGGTGCTTGGGATCTATGTCTGTAATATCAGTTTATAATATCACTTTGTAAAATCAATTTGTAAAACCAGTCTGTAAAATCACACCCCCCCCCAGACTGAGCATTAACTCTGCCCCTTCCCCCTGCCAGCACTCTGCCCAGCAACAACTCATGAACTGTTTATTTCTGCTTGGAACAATAACAAGCTACACCTATGAATCCTTCACTAAACCATCTATAAACATTTTAGCTTAGGCAAATGTTATCTCCCCCCTAGTATAATGGCCATCTGCATCTATGAATCCTTCAATGCACTATCTATAGGTTAACCCCTTAGCTAATACACATACTGAGTCTCTGTTAGCCTTGCTTCCCAACATCCATCTTGTCAAATATGACACTGATGGGTGGCAGACGAGGCACTTCTCAGTGAGCTTTGACCACTAGCTGACTTAGTGATGTTTCAAGCCTAAAACCACACCTCCAGGTACCCCCACCCTTGGGCTGTTTCCCAGTGAATTATAGGCAATATGCCTGTGCAGTTGACATTAAAAGTGCATGTTCCTTTAAGCACTGACCACTCCTTAACTCTTCCCTAATCCCACCCTTACTCACCTAGTTAGAATAATTGACATCTGATTTACTGTCTTGACTCCTTAAAACTATACCTGTGACTTCTTTAAGTTTGCAGGTTCCCTAAGAACCCCTACCCGCTGTAAAGTAAAACAATATTTATAATAAAACAATGTTTATTCTAACAATAAACTTTTACAATCCTGACTCCAAGTTTGCTTGAGCCTAGCGAATTCCTTCCAGACTCAGGGACTCTGGTCATTGATTGGGGCCCCTGTATAACCTATTGCCATCCCACCATCAGTAGTCAAGAACTGGAAATCAAGGGAATGCCCATCAAGTGGGGAATGGCTAAACAAGTTGTGGTATATGAATGTAATGAAACATTATTGCAAGAAATCTGGAAACACTTATATGAACTAATGCTGAGTGAGAGGAACAGAACCAGGAGAACATTGTACACTGTTAACAGCCACAGTGTGCAAGGGCAGATTTTGATAGACTTAGCCCTTCTCAGCAATGCAAGGATCGAAAACAATTCCAAAGGATACATGATGGAAAATGCCAGCCACATCCATAAGAACTATGGAATCAGAATGCAGAGTAAAGCAGACTATTTTCTTTTTTGCTCTGTTTGATTTTGGGTTTTTTTTTCTTTTTCATGGTTTTCCCCATTTTTCGTAATTCTTTTATGCAACATGACTGATGTGAAAATGTGTTTAATAAGAATATATGTGTATCAGATTGCAAGCCATCTTGGGGAAGGGGGGATGAGAGATAGGGGGAGAAAATTTAAAACTCATGGAAGTGAATGTTGAAAACTAAAAATAAATAATTTACTTTGAAAAAACACATAGACAAGAAAGTCTTAAGATCTTACCAAATTTTTTTATATAATGTCATAGTATATGACATTATATAAAATATATCTGCTCAAATTTCTTCAATCACCCATCCAATTAAATACTCATTCCATTCTAATTCAATTCAATAGATATTTTAAAAGTGTTTACAATGTGCTAGGCACTAGAATTTCAAAGACAAAATCACTCTGATCCCTCAAAGAGCTTACATTCTACCAAAGGACTGCAACATTTATGCAGCTACATAAAATCCAGATAACTTAAGCAAGGAAAAATATCATTAGCAATTAGAAGAAAGGGGGGGGGGGGGGAACAAGGAAGGCTCCAAAAGAGGAGTTAACACCAGGAAGCATTTCTTGCTTCCTAGATGAAAACAGTGGATTCTAGTTACAGGAAATCTGACTATGTATAAGATGGGAGATGGAATATCCAATTGAGAGAATAGCTTTGGTAACATGAAATACATGAAGATGAATAAAGCTAGTAAAAGAAGTTGGAGCCAGATTGTGGGTGGACTTAAGTAACAGGTTAATGGGTTTTATATTTTATCTTCTGGACAATATGGATAAAAGGGAGATTTTTTTTTTGAGAAGAGAAGAAACATGGTCAAATTGTGCCTTCAAAAAATAATAACTGGCAGCCATGACTATAAAGGTGATGAAGGTCAGCATTGGGGTGATGGAATATGAGCAGAGAAAAAAGAGGATGGATATGACAGAAGGTATGAGAGAAGAATGTTAACAACTTGGCAACTGATTGGAAAAGGAGGTTGTGGACCAGGGAAGGTGGGAAGGAATGCTAAGGCAGAGATAAATATTAAGGATGATACTCGTAGTTATAAACAGGGTGATTTAGGAGGATGGTTTGTCGGCCTTGAAAAATAAAAAGAAGTTCAGAGAAAGTGCCAATTTACGAAGAAAGAAAATGAGATCTACATGAGGTATGCTCAATGTGAGATTCTGATGGGACATCCAGAGGGAGATGCCCACAGGTCACTGGTAATGTGGGATTCAATTTCAGGAATATGATTTTGAATAGAAATATAATGAAGCATGTAAGATCTGATGAAATCACCAAGGTTGAGATTACAGAAAGAAAAAAAAAATGAGGGCACAAAACAGAACCTTTAGGGACACCACAGTGACTTAGTGGAAATACATAATGAATCAAGAGAGGAAAAGTCAAAAGAGCAGTCGGGTAGGAATAAAATATTGGAGCAGAATATTGGAACTGCACTTAGTAGAACATTAGAGGCTGAGGGTATCCACAATGTCACAAATTGAAAGGAGGGCTAGGAAAATGAGGACTAAGAAAAAGTAGTTGAATTTAGAAGAGGACAAATGATTAGTACTATATAAAAGTGGTAGGTGGGGTTGATGGCCTGATTTTAAGGTGTAACTCGAAAGAATGTGTTAACTTACATGTTTTATGTAGGGAAGTTAATTTATTCTTTTTTTAAGTAAATGTTCTGGGTTTGGTTTTTTTTTGCTTTTTGGAGGGCAATTGGGGTTAAGTGACTTGTCCAAGGTCACATGGCCAGTTTTTGTGTTAAGTGTCTGAGGCCAGATTTGAACTGAGGTCCTCCTGACTCTAGGGCCAGTGCTCTATTCATTGCACCACCTAGCCACCCCAAGTTAATTTATTCTTAAGCATGCTTGAACCATTTTTTTTCTTACAGCCTTTCAATGTACCGTGTTCCCCTGATAATAAGACCTATCCCGAAAATAAGCCCTCCCCTTACTGTGTAAGATTCCTCTAAAATAAGCCCTCCCCCAAAATAAGCCCTATTGAGATTGCTCCTGTAGTGAAGGTGATCCCCTGCGCTACACACTACATTACGGTACCCTGTGTATGCACCGTCCCCCCCCCCCCCGG
>NW_027186473.1:65941035-65993917 GCF_028583685.1 Petaurus breviceps papuanus | reverse complement strand
CCCCCCCCCCCCCGGGTGAAACGCACGCCGCGCTCCGAGCTGCATCCAATCAGAGCTGCAGCAGTGAGCGCGTCATCCTGTTCTTTATTGAATTCATTATTGAATAAAGGTACATTTTTTGTTCACATTTACCTGTTTATTAAAATTGCTGTCAATGTTCATTAAAATAAGCCCTCCCCTGAAAATAAGCCCTCTGGTGTTTTTCTATCCAAAAAAATTTAATAAGACAGTGTCTTATTATCGGGGAAACACGGTATGTTGTCATTATAACGAGAACTGACCCAAGTATTTTTAATCTTCAATAAATATTTTTATCACCTAAGAAAGACAAATACATCCTTAGCTTTTGACTTACAAATACCCAATCTGTACTGTTGTTGTTTGTCCTTCATTCTGAAGAGGACCAAGAACGTCAGGAAGGTAATATCTTGACTTACAAGTGAATTGGACTTAAATGAGGAAGGGATGTGGAAAGTTACCAGTCTCACTCTCTCCTCCAGAGTCATCTAGGTGCAGGAGAAATATATATAGATCAGGACTAGAATGGAGGTGGCCTAGGATGCACTACTTCTTCATACAAATGTATGAGTTGTGTTCTTGAAAATGGTTTAGTTGACAGGATTAGCACATACTTGAAAAGGACAAGGCACAAACATTCCATTAGCTAGGCCATGGTGTCTTCAAATGTAACTGTCAATATCCTATTCTCAAAGCTAAGTTTAGTAAGAACTAAACAAACAAGCAAGAGAATGCCCTTCTTCTGCTTTCTGGGAATGAAAGTATTTTATGCTCCATTTCACCAATGCCTCCATCCTCTATGATGTTGGAAAGCTAAGAAAAGATACAAAACTTTCTATAAAATTATTATTCAAGGAGCATGGAGCCAAGATGGCAGAGTGAAAGCAGGGATTCACCTGAGCTCACTCATAAATTCCTTCAATTACCTCTAAAAAGTGAATCTGCACAAATTTTAGAGTGGCAGAATCCAGTAGGAGACAGAGTGTGGCAGATTTCCAGCCCAGGTCAACAACACAAAAAAGCTACAGTTAGGATGCAGGGCAGGATGAACACAGTTGGTGGAGCACAGTTTGTGGTGCCCGTTGGCTATACCAACATAGACCCAACTATAGTGGAGCCAGAGTCAGCCCAGGTAAGATGATTCAGCACCACAGGGGTGATTCCAAAACCTCTCACCAGGACAGGGGTCTGCCAGAGAAAGGTGAGAGACAAGTGCTTTAAGACAAATGTTTAAAAATCACCTACCTGAACTTCCAGGAGCCAAAATGGCAGAGTAAAACACAGTTGTACTCTTCCCCTCTTGTGGACCTTGAAAAACCCAGAGAATATTGACCCAGTGTAAAATGCTCAAAGAGTAGAACCATGGGGAGGCTTGGGGAACCTTCAGGAAGAGTGTGACAATCACTATGCTGTGGCTGCAGTGGACCAATGCAGGATGTAAGGCAGACCAGTGGGAGATTTTGAACCCCAGGGTCGTGGAGGCAGCAAGCACTAACACCAGAATTGCAAGTGGGCCTTCACACAACCAGCACACCCTGGCCAACAGTGGCTGAGCCTGCCTGAGCTCTAGCCCAGGAGTCAGAAGGGGGAAACCTGAAGTGACCAGACCACCCCTCCCTCATGCATTACACTGTGAGCTTCATTGTAACCCCAGGAAACACCAAAAGTCCTGGCCTTGGCCTCAGTATAGGAACTCACCAGATAGCTCCAGCTCAGCAACAGGAGAGCTAGAATATTATGGAGCCTCTAACTAATAGAACCAGAGACCACAGAACATAAAATCAGTAACCAGGCTCCTAATTCCCAGCACAAGCCCCAGAAGCAAAGATTCACTTTAAAACCCAAGAAATGAGAAATCATGATGGGAAAAAAATAAACTATTTATTCCAACCAAGTTGGAATAAACAAAGACTTTAGAATTCTTTTATGGTGAAAGGGAAGAGCAAGGTTCACATTCAGAAGAGGTCAGCATTGACACTATATCCACATCTGAAGCCTCAAGTGAATATGAACTGGTCTCAAGCCTAAAAAGAATTTTTGGAAGAGCTCAAGAAGGATTTTAAAAGTCAAATTAGAGAGGTAGAAGAAAAACTGACCAATAATTTTAAAAATACAATAGGCAAAATGTAAATAATTTCACTGAAGAACACAACTTGTTAAAAAGTACAATAAGTCAAATGGAAAAAAAGGTACAAAAACTAACTGGAGAAAAAAGATCCTTAAAGTAAAAAGTAACAAAATGGAAAAGGAGGTACAAAAACTGAGGAAAACAATTCTTTAAAAATTAGAATTAGACAAGTTGAAACAAATGACACTATGAGGCATGAAGAATCAGTCAAACAAAATCTAAAGAATGAAAAAAATATAAGAAAATATAAAATCTCACTGGAAAAACCATTGACCTGGAAAATAGGTCCAGAAGAGAGAATCAAAGAATTATTAGTCTACCAGAGATAGCCATGATGAAAAAAAGAGCCTGGACAGTATCTTCCAAAAAATCATCAAGGAAAATTGCCCTGAGGCCTAGAACTACAGGGTAAAATAGTCATCAAAAGAATCCATTTTAACCTCCTGAAAGAGATCCCAAATTGAAAACTTCAAGGAATACTGCAGCAAAATTCCTAGAATTACCAGGTCAAGGAGAAAATACTGCAAGCAGTCAAAATGAAACAATTCAAATATCGTGGAACTACAACCAGGATCACACAGCACCTTGCAGCTTCTACATTAAAAGATCAGACGGATTGGAATATGATATATCATAAGGCAACAGAGATTGGACTACAACCAAGGATCAACTACCCAGCTAAATTGAGCATAATCTTTCAGACAAGGAAATGATCATTCAATAAAATAAGGGACTTCCAAACCTTCCTGATAAAAAGGCCAGAGCTCAATGGAAAATTTGATCTTCAAATATAAGACTCAAGAGAGATATAAAAAGGTAAACAGGAAAAAAAGAAACATAAGGACACACAAAACTTGTTAATCAATGAGAGCAAACTATTTACATCCCTATATGGGAGGATGATAACTGTTAATCATAAGAACTCTATATTTATTACTACACTTAAAACAGATATACATAGATAGAGAGTGTGGGTATGAATTAACAGACATGATGATAAAAAAACTAATTAAGCATTGCAAAGGGATTGCAATGGAAGAAGAGGAAAGGAAGAGGCAGAAAAGGGTAAACTTCATCACATGAAGAGGCAAAATAACATATTATAGTAGAGGGAAAGACAGGAGGGAGATGAGCATTGTATGAGCTTTACTCTCATTGGTTTTGGTTCAAGGACAGAAAAACATACTCAGTTAAGTAATTTAATGTGAAGAAACAAAAACTTATTATAGTAGATGGAAAGAAGGGAGAGAGAAGAGCATCGTTTGAGATTTACTCTCATTGGATTTGGTTCAAAGAGGGAATAACATACTTAGTTAAGTATAGACATCTAATATACCATACAGGCAGTAGGAGGGGAAAGGGGAAAGAAAAAGGATTAGAAGGAAGGTAAAAATTAGTAAGGGAAAAGGGTAGGAAAAGGGAAGAAGGTTGATAGTGAGGGAATATTGAAGGAGGCAGTGGTCAAAAGCAAAATTCTTTTAAGGAGAAGAAGGGAGAAGAGAGAAATAAAAGCCTAAATGGGGGGCGGGGGGGAGGAAATGGGATGGAAAGAAAGACACAGATAGTAATCATAACTGTGAATGTGAATGGGATGAACTCTCCCATAAAACAAAGGTGGAAAGCAAAATAGATAAAAACCATAATCCTACAATATTTTGCTTATAAGAAACACATCTGAATCAGGGAGATACACACAGGGTAAAGGTGAAAGGCTGGAGGAGTATATATTATATTTCAGCTAAAGTAAAAAAAAGCCTTGAGAATCTATGTTACTTATGTTACACCAATTTGGTTTAAATGAATATCACTCTTAAAAGTTTTGTTATTGCTTTTAGGATTTACAAGACAACTTATAGCTAAGTTAAAGTAAAGTAGAACAGATTTTGCTACTTTGATTCCAATGTATAGTCATTCCATAGCCTAGGCCAGAGTTAAAGTAGTGTCTGAACTTATTATAAGTAAAAGATTCAATTTCTGAAATATCTCTTTCCTCCAAAGTGAATATAATCAGAGCTTTGTGTAACAAGGATGTAGGTCTACTATTCAGTTGTAAAGTTCTAGTCAGGACTTCTTTTGTCTATCAGCTTCCTGGAATTACAAGCTAATTAATTCTAATTATATTAACATTAATCCTAATAATGATAATTATTAATATTCACTTTACTTCTACCCACTAGACACAGCTTTCTGATATGCTATTATTGTTAAATGATTTTTCGTTTCCCTTAATATTGAGTCAGATAAATATTCTGTGTACATATGCCAACACATATTGATACTGCTAAACTTAAAAATACTCAGAATACAGATCTTTTTAACCTTTTTCAGATTTTACAAGCTCTTATGACATAGAGGCCACTACCTATATTGCAATTCGTTCTTCACTTCCTAGGTCTCTTTATCGAAATAATGTGACTATTAAACAAAAGTTCAAGTTTCTCCAACTTTTTACCAAAATATTCATAGAACTACATGAGCTTACTCTTATTTTCATCAAAATGCATATACTCTATGTAACCATATGTTATAGTTTTCTGCTTCTATGGGCATTCTGACACAATTGAATGCTGATAATATTCCTGCCACTAGCAAACTTATTTCAATCTTTCTGTGATCATTTTTTAAATAATATTAATTACAGACTTATAATAAAGATATTACAACCTAGTTGCTAAAATAAAAAAGGGGGAGCAATTAGCTGTATTAGCTACTGCTTTATACACCCAAAATACATTAGCTAAATAAAAACATTGCTAAAAATGAGTATATACAGGCAGTAAAACAATGTGAAAGGTGCAGACTCCCCAAAATGAAGGTAATGTGGAATTTATTACTGCAGGGGTGAGGCTGTGCTTATATATTTTCCAGAAGCTGGGAAATAACCAGCGAGGGTGTCAGAAAAGAAATGTCAGTGTGTGTACTCCGAATCACCCAGAAAGATGAAAAAGCTCCAGTAGCAGCAGAAGAACTCACAGAGACAGAACATGAGGATAAAGAAGAAGAGGTCTCCTAATGCAACCAAAACAAAAAAGCTATGCCCAGACTGAACATTTTTATATCCACCCAAAGAACTGAAAAACCTGGTATCTCAGGATTTGTGTTTCTGGTTCCATCATGATTTATGTTTTGATACACCTACCCCTGTTGCATCACTTGTTTCATATATAACTGTAATTGTGACTACATGTATTTGACCCCCTCAAGCCTTCCTTACTTCTAATAATGTAAATCATTTACAAACGATATAAGTCCATACTACAATTTATTGGAAAATATACCTTGCTTTAACTGTACTCTCAAACAATGTATTAGTGTTTATGATGTCATACTGTTCGTAGAACTACCCTCTTTTGATTTCAGACTTCGGGGGAACCTGCACACAAGTGACATCTGGACTTTTTTAATCATGGGGCTAATTGCAACTGTATCTTCTATTCTCCTTCTCCAATGTAGTTATGGATACATCTGCCTGTGTATGACACTTCTGTATGGAATATTGTGTGCATTCATTGTACTCTTGCTCAATGTATATCTAGTAGGGATTTGTACTATTATTTTGTCTACTATCATTGATAATTTCAACCACTATGTCTTTGTATTTAGGTAATAAGTTAGACACTCTCAGCAAAAATTAGATGTTTTAAAGGATACTAAAATTTGTGAAAGACAAGCTTGCAGAGACTGAGTTTTGTTGAAGTGTGATTATAGATTTCATCCTATTTGTGTTGTACCCGTGAAATATAATAGGTTTAATTATGATTGGCAAAAAGTTAAAAATTGTTTGTTAGGGATTAAATGCCTCCATAGGAGTGGTTTTGGCGCAATTCAATGAATTGATTTCCCATATCAATGAGGCCTCCCTGGGTAAAATTGCAGTGGCCAATTTGGCACAACAAATTTAGGGTTCATTTAAAGAGTTAAGTCCTTTGCATTGGCTATATATATTGCTTTCACCCCTTCTTCCTCTGGTTATATTGTATTTCCTTGCGATTTACATTGTGAAGTATGTAGTAGGTATTTTTTAAACAAACACTCTAGGCCTGGCCACCCACCTCATTATCCTTTTCCTCATGATTTGTTAATACTATATAATATGTAATGAATGGCTTTTTGTTTATGTTAATTATCCCCCCATCTGTTGCCCTCTCATGCAGACATCCAAAAAAATCCCATGCCTTGCAGGACTCAAAAGAATTGGCACCCTGCGCCTAAAAGGAAGGGGGACTTGTTGGGGCCTTGTAATGGGAATGCAAATTTGGAAGATCTTCCCTGCCCCTAGGCTAAAGTGCACCTGAAGCCTGGGGTGGGAGACTTGTTTTTCAGTAGATACTTTGTGATTGGCCAGTGGGTCAAAAAGGTTGTTACATTCTCTGAGCCAGGAGAAGGCTATATAAGCCCTGATGTGAGGCTTTGTTTTGGGGGCTCACTTTGAGAAGTGTTCTGTGATTTGATCTGTATTCTGGGAAGCTGTTGTCCAGGCGCCGCCCCCCCTTTGAAAAACCCAGATGTGGAAACCCAGATGTTGACTGGGTATGGATGTAATGGCTGGACAGTTTGGAAATCTGTCTACTTGATCTGTTTCTGTCTTGATAATTCTGCCTGTATACTTTGAAGTTCAGGGTGCTGACCTTATTCCCCTGAACAAGGTAAATGATATATGTCTGACTGATTAAAGTGAGCTTGTTAACCCATTTTGAGTTGCTTTCCTTTATCAAAGCAGATCCAAGAACCTGTGGTAGCAGCAAACCCTGAGGACACTTGGGGTGCTTGCTGCTACAGGCCTGTAGCTCCTCTTTGGGTTTCAGGCAGCTTCTCTGAATTCAGGTCTGACATAACAAGATACAGAGCAATCAGCAATATGTGCTGATCTCATCTGTAGTCAGGTTGTGTGCTGTCACGCAATTTACCCTGTTACCTTGAGACTAATCTCTGGGACAAAGGGTAAGTGTGCAGGAGTACGCAAGCTGTTCTGGACACAGCCTCCCTGTTCTCTGATTGGCTCCCCCTACCTTCCCTCATGAGCTGTCCACAAGCTCTGCAAGGGCACTTTGGGGATTTAAGGGCTGAAGCAGGAGGGGGCTGGAGAAGATAGAGGGAGAGATGTAACAACAGGCCTGTCCTGCCAATAAAGCTGTGCCTCTTTCCATTTCCACTGACTTGACTTCTCCTTTATGAGACCACCCAGGACATGTCTGGGTGCACACCAAGGGCCAGGAAATGGAGGCTACGATTCAGCTAGAAACCTTGGGGTCACAACAAAGCCTCACAAATGCTTAGGTGCCTTAAGAGTCTACCCAATATGGCGAATCTTTAATAAACTTTATTTTACTTTGGCTGAAAGAAGGCTTGAATCTAATTCATTAGGCAGGACCTGGCATCGGTATTTTGGAGTCTCGAACACCCTTCAACCTCAACATTTTAAACCTCTACAATATTACATCCTTATGAAAATTCTGTTCCAGCAAAATTGTTTACACAATTCATCCCCCATGATATAAGGAATGTACTCCCTTCTCCCCTCTCCTTTTCAGAATCCTAGTCTCCCTTCAAAGCTCAGGTCAGGTACCACCTACTCTCTGAAACCCATCCTGATGCCCCAGTTGTTAAGTTTCTATCCCTCCTCAATTTTTCTTCTACTACATTCCAATAGAGTAGAACGTAAGCTCCCTAAAGCCAGAGGTTCTTTTGCTGTTGTTTTTGGTGGTGGTGGTGGTGTGTGTGTGTGTAGTTGTATATATAGTTAATTCAGTAGGGTCCAATAATGTTGAAGTTCAAGATGACATAAGCTTTGAGAACATAGGGCCATTTTCATACAACAATAAGTCATCAGCATATAGCAAAGAACTCATGGGCTTGTAAAACTATGAGCAGCAGGAACTAGGTTAAATCTATAACTAAGAAATGTTTAAGAAAATAAATACAACATAGAAATGTTAATTTGAGATTTTCTAAGTCAACCTACAGCAGGCAGGGATCCATTTCTTACTGGAGTTTGGCAACCCTGGTCTGGAGCATTCTCAGAGTCTTTTCTAGAACATTTTGGAAGAATCATGTCATTTTTGTTTTTTAACTTTGGTCAGGGTTAAGGATCAAATGATGAGACAGTACCTAAGTACATATAGTACATTTAGGCAAGCAGCGATATACTTATTATGTAATAGATTTAGTGGATACCCTCAAGGACCTCCTGGAAAAAGGCAAAAAATTTTCTGACAGTTTCCCATGCACCAGGTGAAAAATTTACCAATTAATTATTAGAACTTGAAGTCCAGGTAATCTAGGGCAAGGTTAGGGATTCCCTGACTGTGCCCATGAAAACAACTCCTACTTTTGAAACCTACAGAAACTGTGCTAGAATTTTCCAAATCATCTAGTTCAAATTCTTCCTTTTGTAGATGAGGAAGCTTAAATGACTTGTCTAGGAGCTTAAAGGTAATAAACAGTAGAGTCAATGTCAGGGTTCTGTAAAGTTTGTAGAAACACTAGTCTACTACTTGAAGAATACGAAGAGTACAAGCCATATGCTCCAACAATGACAGACTGATTGCCCCATTGTGGGTTCCAAGACTCCATGGAAGAATTTCTGTGGGTTAAATGTTAGAGAGGATCCTTCTTGCCATTTTTAAACTTTAGCCTGTCACAGTCTCTCCTTAGATTCCCATTCTTTCCACCCATTTTACTAACTTACAAACCTAATGGTTCTAAAAATATGACACAATCTAATCTATACCATTTTCTTTTCCTAATATTATTTACTGACTTTTGTTTTTCATGTGTTTATTATTTTCCCAAGTTTCTTCCATTTCTATTCTTCATCTTTTTTTACAGAGTTTGGGGAGGGGGGACAATTGGTTTCCAATTGAAGTTTGAGATTAGGAACCTCATCCCTTCATTCCAACAAAGGGGTCACAGCAAGGACAGATGAGTGAAATTCAAAGGGAGACCAACTGTTTTCTCATCTTCAACAAACTTCAAAAAAACAATAGTAGCACTCAAAAAACAAAAAAAGTAACCTAATAAACAAAATCCTCATATAAGGAGGTGGTGAGAGTCATCCTTCTGGCTAAAGTAATTATCCATTCACAGATGTATTTATTTTAAATACCAGCAGTTACCACTTAATGTAATCCTACCAGAAGTAAAATAGTATCAGGGAAAAACAAATATAAGCACTCTTCCAGCTGTTTCATTTGGTCAAGCTTTTCTTTTATTCTTTTCCAGCTGATTATTTACAGGAAAATACTCATAGCCACCTTTTTGCAAACCATACAAAATGGAAAGATTAGGCCAAAAAAACTACAAATGCTCTAAGACAGGAAAAAAATGTACTGGTTCAAACAGGATAGCCTCCTTTCTAAATAAAACCATGAGTAACAATTTCTAAGGCAGGAGAATTCCATGAAACTTTTACTACCTTTTTGATATTTCTGCTGTGACACTTCCACTTTCATTGACAAAAGGATTTAATATTAAGGAAAATACTGTATTTTCCCTCTGAAAAAAAAGTACCATATTTTCTCCTAGAAAATTCAGCCTCAGGAGTTGAGTTAAACCCATCACAAGACAATCATTAGTTCACAATATAGTTGGCTATTAAGCCTGTTAAACATCTAACAAGGTGCAATAGTTTCAGTTCTGAAACTTCTATACTTTTATTAAAGAGCCTGTAAATTGATTTTGAAGCTGGTTTATGGGTTTGCAAATTTAGCAGATGCTCAGCCTCTGCAAAATCATTTTCCTTTACATCTTTCTTTGAACATAGCTTATATCTATGTCCCCAAACAGTGATGCAGGAAAAAAAGGGAAAAAAAGACAACTAGGAAAACTTCGTTTGGAGCAAAAAATTTAACCATCTTTTGCTAAGAGAGTCTGATGACTACAGGCAATATCAGTCTGGCTTGAATGCCAACACAAAGTGGGAGGGGGAGTATAGGTCTACTCCAGTACATCTGTGTAAGAATAACTTGAGATCTCAGGGACACACATAGAGCAAATCAAAAAATTGGCACCTATCATGGTTAAGTAAGGAAAGAGCTATTTTCTTTTTTATGTTCTATCCTCGCTAGACCTATCAAACCAAACATCTCAACATCATAAGGAAAAACTAACTGAAGGAAATTCCAGCCCTGTGTACTGATCCTTTCATTCATACGAACCAGTGGTCACACTTGCACCAGTGGTCGGACTTGCACGTGTGTTAGAGGAGGGAGCCAGAAAGGACCCAGGGAGAGCTCGAACTAAATCTTTGCCCTGGGATGCTGTGAGCAAGATTTAATACACGTTGCCCATTATACACAGCCTATTATTATAGGAATCTCATTGGGACGGGAGGGGAGCACGCCCTTCTTGAGAGATGACACATTCATATTTTTTAGCTTCCAAACCATCGGTATCATTCCAGGAACCAGACCCTTACAAACCCCCTTCTTCCTCCCCAACAGGACAAGCTCCAGAGAGCATTTCTGCTGCGATAGAGGATCCCAACTCAAACTTTCGGGGGCGTGGGGGGGAGGGTGTTAGGGAATGGGAGAGGTACTGTTACTAGTGACTAGTACTAGAGTGAACTCCAGGGAACTTCCTTCATTTGGTTCCTAACCACGACACGTGCGAGTCCTAGGTCCTGAGAGGCAGCCTGAAGGGAAGCGCCGCCGTGCGCGCAAATGGGGACCAGCAGCTAGGAGCTGCTAGGGTTCCGGGGAGCTGAAGGTACTGGAGGCAATCAAGGAGGGAAGCGAAGGCTTCCTGCAATTGGAATGAAAACTGGTCCCCCGAGGTGCTCCGAGGAACAACTTGAGAGATTTTCCCTCTCTCCCTTTCCTTTTGTGTGGGTGTGTCTTAATGCGAAGGAAGTAATGCACTGGGAACACATCTCCTAAATGCTCCTAGGGAAGACGAAATCTCCGAAAGTATAGCCAGGACAATGCCTCAAAGAAGAGGTGTCTCAGTATAGGCACTAATTTCTTTTTTCCTACATTGCTCCATCCATTCCATTCCCATTCAATCAAGCCACGATCAGGGGCCACCCACTCCCACATATGCCCCAGTTATGACTACAGGCTCATTTAAACAAAGGTTTTCTCCTGAAAATTCTTAGAAACCTAAGGTGCTGTCATTTAAAATCTTTTACAATCCGTGGTGTTTCATCACTTGGAGGAGGGTGAGAGTTGTAAGGGGAAAAGATAAAGGAGAGTTAATCATATTCCTAACAATAGGTCTCGAATCCGGAGCTGTCTAGAGTAAACAAAAACTATGGGGTGAGAGTGGGATGCAGTCCTAGGAAGCTGAAAAAAAGTCCCTGAACCTGTTTAACAAAGTTCCCAAGTCTACTCTGCTCGAGAATGTTTGCTAAAGAAGGGGAAGAAACAGGTGAGTTTCCCCTCTGAAAAATAAGCAATAAATGGGACACGAAGTTCAGGTGGAAAGCTACTTGAGTATGTGAGAAGGTAGCAAGTCACTTACCAGCTTTACAGGGATCCTTATAATCTAGCGTCTCGGTTTTATCCTCTTCGTGAAAAGCGTAAGTGTAATCATAATCGAAGCCAGAAGAAAGCCACATCTCCTCACCGAAGATCAACGCCAAGGCCAACAACCATAAGGTCAACCTTTGGAATAGTATTTCCATCCCCATCCTCCTCACGAGGAGGGAAAAAAAAGGAGAGGGACTCGAGTAATCAGCCACCTACAATCCACGTTGATTGAAAGGGGCGGGGAGGACAGTTTCTCTTCTCCACCTAGAGCCTCCTCGGCGAGACTGTGGCTGCTAAGTGTCCAGAGACGAAGGAGACGAAAACATAAGGGAGAAAAGGGATTTTTATGTGCGCCCCCACCCTCTTTTGAAAAGAAAAGAAGGAGCTCGTGTGTGGGTGGCTAGGCAGGTAGGGAGGGAGGTGGATGGGGAGGTGCGGGAAGAACTGGCTCGGAAAAGACAAGGGGAGGCGGTCCTAGTCCAAGTCGGGTCTCCGCAGCGCCCCGCGAATTCTGCCTGTCAGAACGTCTCCGCTTCGGGTTAAACCTCAACCAAACTTCGCGCAGCAGCCTCTCCTCCGGCCTTCCCCAGAGGAATGCCAAATGCCCCGCTGGGCTTGGTGTGTCTCCGACTCCTAGTCGTAGCTCCTTCTGCCAAAACTCCGGGGCTGAGCCCTTCTACCATAAGCCGCCGCCCCCTCCTGCTCGTACTGCTACTTCTGCTCCTGGAAGATGAATCCGGTCTGCACATCAGCACATCCGAACTGAAAGGGGAGACAAAAAGAGAGGGGAGAGTAATTTCTACGCCAAGAAAACCTTAGAGTCCTGCAGCAAAAAGAGAACTGCTGAAAAATGGGAAGGGAGGAGGGGAAGCGGAGGGGAAGGACGTGAGGTAGGCATGGCTGTCTTTTCCTTAAGCTATTTTCCCCTCTTCCTAATTTAAAAAAAAAAATCTTAAAAGCATCTAACCCAATCACTAACATCCTGCTTACTTATTCATACAATGAGGGTCAGGATTCGGACTCCAGCCTCCGATCTGGCTCCTTTGATAGACTTAGACAAACACAGATTCACGCACTCCCACAGTAACATTTATCTCCATTTATATTTTAGTGAAGATTAAAGATGACTGTGAAGTCTGTGCTCACCAGTGCAAAGACTAGGTATGTAACAGTTTAGAGTGCCAAGGCCTTGAAGGGCGGGGGAAGAGAAGCGTAATAACTTAGCTACAAATTGCACGCTCCCCTCTCCCCCCGCCCCCCCAATAAAGCAGCAATGAGTTTTTTTTTTCCTACACTACTGGTTAATGGTAGCTCTGGGAAGGGGAGGAGGGGAGGGGAGGGAGAAGGAAGGCAGAATGTTCCAACCTCAGCGGTTTAAGGAATGAGACAGAGACCATTGATCTCCCAACTTTTTTGCTATGAAATTGCGAAGCTCAAAACTGAAAGTAAGAAAAGAAAAAATCAAAATTATCAATCCAGATTCCAGCAGCAGGAGGAAATATCAAGATCTTGCTGTTGCTTTTCCTCATTTTTCACGTGGGTGAAAGAAAAAAGGCATTTCTGGGTTTGCCTTAGAAACAACGTTTTTTCTAATATTGACAGACTCCAAGCGGGATTATTTGGAAGCAGGGAGGATATGAGAGCCTCTAAGTGCAAGAGAGGTGAACGAAATTAAACCGGGCGACCAAGATCAGCTTAGTAAGAGCCACACACAATTCAACCGATCATCTTAAAGACAAACAAACGTTGGGGGAAATGGGGAAGGGGGGGGAAATAGCCAAGGCAGTATCAAATCCCCCATTGTGAGCAATTCCGAAATTGTTCTCACATCTGCAAGTAGTTTCAAAAGGAGGTGAGACTTTTCCGCCTCCTCCTCTAAATTGCCAGGGGCCTGGGGATTGGGAGGAGAGAAGTGATTGGGAGTCTTCAAGTTTGTAGCCTTTTTTAAATGTCAGCTGCAACCTAGACTTATTTGAAACTCCATTCTTCAAATACTAATCTTCCACTGCTGACTTCCTTGATACCATCAACACAGAGGGACTCACAATCAGAGAAGAGCCTGACAGGAAAAGGAAAAAAAAAATTAAGTAAATATATCTGTATTTATTCAGCATTCGGAGATTCACAAAGACCCTGTGAGGGAGGTAGTGCAGGTATCACCCCCATTTTACACATGATAAAACTGAGACTTGGAGAAGTGAAATGATTGACCTACATAAACAGTGTATCAGGCAGAATTCAACTTCAGGCTTTCCGAGTTCAGGACTGTGATAGTAATGGCAATTTTAAAGATTCCCCTGTATTGGCTTGGTTTTCAAATTGATTGTGTTAAAACCCAGAGCTTGTTAATCCCACCTGTGGGATGGACTTGTTGATGTAAAAAGAGAGTCCTGAACTGGGAGGAGCAGGTGACATAGATTTGGAGAGACAAGAGAGAGGCAGAAGAACTTTTTGGAAGCAGCACCCTCGTGGAGGCAGAGAGAGAGAGACTGAGAAGGATTGCTGGGGGCCACTTTGAATCGCCCTGGACTTTTGAGACCTGCCCCTGGAGCTGCCAAGGACTGAGGAGACATGGCTGTTTTGCTGGTACTTTGTCTGTCTGTTTTGATGTTGTTTTGCCAGATTTGTCCACTGGTGAAAGACAGTCCTGTTGAAGAAGTCCTGGAACCTGGCTGTTGGCTAAGAAGCCCTGAGACTGTCCTGCAGACAGAGTGAATACTGTCCACCGGTGAAGGACAGTGCTGTTGTTGCAGGGGTCTGGAGACTGTCCTGCAGACAGAGTGAATGCTGTCCACTGGTGAAGGACAGTGCTGTTGTTGCAGGGGTCCGGGAACCTTTCTGTTGGTTCAGAAGCCCTGAAGAAGGATTTTCTTGTTGTATGTTTACAGAAATCCTGGGAGAGGGTTTTGCTAATGTTTTCAGGGGTTCTAGGACTGTCCTACAGACAGAGGATGAATTCATGAAGGGACTGGCAATGTATCTTATGGCCTTGCTAAGCCTTGTCTCCCCAGGAACTAAGATTGCTGAGAACTTGCCTCCTGTCTAGATGAAGAAAAGACCTCCATTTGGGTATTAAGTGCTCTGCTTAAACTTGATGTAACACTGGGGTAGATTCAATTGTGATCCAGGGGTGGGGAACTTTTGACCTTTTTGTGTTCTATGGTTGAGCAAATGAATGTACTTTACTTATGTTTGGAAACTAATCTCCATTTGAGAAGAGGGACTTTGTGGTGGACTAAATGAAGGTACAGCCTAGGGGTGGAGTAGTATTTAGAACCGGGACTTTGTAATTGATTGAATGAATGGAAGGTCCTGGGGTGGGGTAGTACTTGGAGATTATTTAATCACACTTAGCAAATGCTGTATTTTGAATGATGTCATGTTTTGACCTTCTCTGTTCTTGGTTTGTCACTGAATAAAATGGAGAGCACCTATGCTGGTATTTTGAACCTTGGGAAGTTGCCTTTCCTTGGCATTACATTACAAGGACTTAAAGGAAAAACAAAAAACCTAAAGTTTTCTGGAATATCAATCAACCAAAGGTATACGGAATCCTACTTTAGAGACATTTCTGTTGAGTTAAAATAATTTTTGCAATTTAAAAAAATTCGTCTTCCCCCCCCACACTTAGTAATAAAAGCCTAATAAATGCATGTTGACTGACAAACATTTGCAACTAAAAGTGAAGGGAAAGAATGCTTGTGTGGAGGGTGAAGGGAGTAGGCCAGGGGTGGGGAACCTTCAACCTTGAGGCCCCACGTTCCCCACTCCTGCCACCATGCAGATGTTACTATTACAAAGAAATGGTACTTTAGTCCCTTTTCCTCTACTGAAGTAATTGATGGGTCTTCTTTATAGTCAGCTCTTAAACCACATAACAAAATCATATGTATCTGGCAGTATAGAAGGTGGGAAGTGGGGAAAGGGGTGAGAAACTTCATTAAAACAGGAATCCCCATTTGTTTTAGAATGATAAATTCTTCTACCCTGTCAAAAAGCGGTTTGCATACTCAATAACAATGGAGCTGCTGTTATTGCTCTGACTATTCTATAAGCAATTCAACAAACATTTATTGAGCATCTTGTGCTATGAAAGGTACAGCTTAAACATGAAAGCATCCTACTTACTCCTAGATGAAATCCATGCCCCACATTATGACTAATGTACCAGGACACTCCCCACCCCTCAGTGTTAAAATTTCTAAAAAGTACTCTTAATTCTAATGTTCTGAAAATACTGCCTTTGATTATGTTATCCATATGTAATTTTGCAAATGTGTGCCAGTTGTCCTCTTGACTATTGTAGTAATCAGTAGCATCAGTGGTGATGAAAGTTCTGCATGTAATTGTTCCAAATAATTGCTACCATATACTACAAGATGTGTGTGGAGACATCTGTATCTTTTTTTAATTTTGTTTTGTTTTTTGTTTCTATACCATGACAATGCCTAGGTTTCACTTCTTTGTAGTACTTTTAAATAATTTTTTAAATAATTAAAAATTATTTCAAAAATACTTATTAACCTCAAAAATTCATGAGGATCATGAATCATGAGGAGACTATGATTTGGACTTTAAAACTTTATTAGTATAGAATTTAAAACAATATACGAAGTTTGGAGCATAAATTTATTCTGAAATTTCAATGAATGAAAAACATTTTGTCCTGACCATGGAAAACATGTTTACAAGAATGTGTATAATATTTATGTGTTTATGGGTATACACACAACATATATATATTATACATATATACACATACAATTGTGATCAATAGCTAAAGCAGTGTGTCAGTTATGCAACCACAGAAAAGCATAGAGTGTGTGATTTCAGTTCTTCAATAAGATTAATAGATTGTTGAAGAGAGAGATTATTTCTCAGGGATGTATGTGTTGAGGTCATTCTTGATCTGCAGGCTGCACTCTGTCCCTGACCTCAGCATCACCCCCTAAACAAGGGTCACATCAAACTCTGGTGGACCAGAAGGCAGCTGACCACAATTATAGACTTCAAAAGCATGGTTTTCTGAGTCAAAAGATGAAGAATCAATATGATCTCTTACTATCATGATTACAAATTACTGGAAGACATAAAGTAAAATAAAATAATAAAAACAGATATTTGAACTAGTTTCCAACCAGTACATTTTTTAAAAAGTCGTTCTTGTATCAATGTGAACTTACAACTTTAAATTGTAGGATTGGAATTCGTATACTTTCTCAGCAATTTAACTTTATTAACTCAGGTTTAGGGAACTTATATTTTCATCCTGTTTTCTTTTGGTCTCTGTTGTAAAGCTTAAAATTTCAAGCATTATTTTCATTTCACAAACATATACATACAGAGAGATGGTCACCACCCCATGATACTTACAACTCTGACAATTGAGTTGACAACATATTCAGTCAAATCCCATCCTACATTCATTTCCTAAGTAACCAGCAAACTTCCACAGAAACAGAATGCATAAAGGAAAGCAAGCAAAAAATCTGCTTTATTTCCAATTTATTTTTAATCATGAAAAGCATTAATAAGAAGCCATTTTTAAAACTCCAAAACATACAGAAAAGGAGCATTTAAATGATATAGATTATATCTACATACCCTTATTTGAACATTAGTTCAATCCCAAGTATTATCTTCTGCTTCATAAAGGGTCTTAGCAGTTTTCTTTGAGCCAGAGTAGAATAGGATCACAGTCTCTGGAAACAATTATCTCCTTTATCCAAAAATAAAGGATTGAAAAATGAGACAGGATGCCACCCAGCTAAGGGTGTTACTTTCCTATCTAGGAGACCTGGGAGGATTCCTTGCTAGTGTCCTCCTAGCAAAGAACTGAACCCATCAGTAAGGGCCTACTTCCTTCATCTCTGAGTTCAAACCTCTCTATATGTACTTTCCCCTCTTTTTCCTCCCCAATAATAAGTCAAAAGACAAGTAATTCTCAGAAGTTCTTATCATTTATTCTTGTGTTAACAGGTCACACAGAGCACTGAACTTAGAGTCAAGAGAAACTGAGTTCAATTCTAGCCTCAGACACTTACTAGCTATGTGAACCTGGGCAAGTCACTTAACTTTGCCTCAGTCCCTCATCTGTAAAATGAGCTGGAGATGGAAATGGAAAACCACTCCAGTTACTTTGCCAAGAATATCTCAAATGCGGTCATGGAGAGTGAACAGGACAGAAGTGATTCAAAAACAGATCCCTAACTGACTTAATGGAGCATTAATACCCATTAATGAGGGCTTGTTAATTGGCAGGCATTGTAATATAGGAAGGATTAATTAAGTAATCTCCCACAGAAAATACTCATGAGAAAAATACTGGAGTTCCAGTACTTAATATCTTACCTTGCATGCAGTAGACACCTGATATTTGTCAAATGAATGAAAATTGTTAGAGAAGTATTGCAAACTATAAAAAAGTATAGCAACTCAACAGGTCTGAACCTTATATGGGAGGTATTGGGGTACAATGCAAACAATGCTTCATATGTAGTAAGAGGACCTGGCTTCAAAATCTGACTCTTCCAAATACTGTCACTTGTGTGCAGGTTACTTAACATCTCTGAAGCACAGCTAAGGGTTGACTAACTGATTTCAACTATCCCTCTCATGATGAAATCTATTCTCCTATGATCCTTCCTTCTTGCTTATGTGAAGTGCTAGTAATTGAAGAATAAATCTGATACTGAGTAAATTCAAGGCATTTAATCCAATTTTATCATTTTGAAAAATAATGGAGATAATATGCTTTTAAAAATATTTTCTGATCTCCAAGGTAAGAATCATGCTTGCCTCTTACCTTCCTTACAAAGATATTACAGTGATAAGCTGGGTGGCATAGGAAATAGACCTGAAATTTCAACTGTAAGGGGACCTCTGGGAAAAGAATATCTCTTCTACCAAGGCAGGTTGGCACCTTCACTTAAAGTCCTAGAGAGTTGCCTATAACAGTGAGAAGTTAATCGACCTGGCAAGGTCACCCAGCCAGTATGTGACAGAGATGATACTGAAACTTGGGTCTTCTAGACATTCAGGTCAGCTTTTTATCCTGTATTCCATACTGATAAGGAGATAAACATTGAAGCTCTTGTAGATCTTTTGTTTGTTTGGAAGGGGAAAATCTATATAAATTCAAGGAATTATCAAGGACTTAGCACTAGTCAAAAGTTGTTAAAAACAAAAATAAAATAATTTGGAAAATAAAGAGTAGGGGTTTGGGAAGAGGGGGTTTGAGGACCACATGGCCATAGTCTGAATGCTGTTACATTTCAGCTTCCCACACTACATATTAAACTCCAACTGGTAGTCATTCCAGGAGTTGACAACTCTTCCAACATAGTTGACAAAACAAAGAGATAAATTTGTTTTATGCTTCCTATAACTTCTTTTTCAATCCTCTCAGTCTTGGGCAAGGTGATAGAAACAGAGTAATGTAGAATCTAGATATATGAGAGTTGAACTGTAAGGAAAGCTGACCACGAAGAATCTACACTTTCAAATTATGGCTCTGGAAGAGACTTTTGAGAGTCCCTTGGACAGCAAGGAGATCAAATCAGTCAATATTTAAAGAAATTAATTCAGGCTGTTCACTGGAAAGCCAAAGACTGTACCTGAAGCTTAAATACTTTAGCTACATAATGAGAAGACAGGACTCATTGGAAAAGACCTGATATTGGGAAAGACTGAAGGCAAAAGGAAAAGGGATGGAAGAGAATTTGATGGATAGTGTCATGGAAACAATAAACATGAACTTTGACAGACTTTGAGCAACAGTGGAGGATAGAAGGGCCTAACATTGCTATTATTTCATGGGGTCAAGCAGAGTTGGACATGACTGAACAACAACAATGAAAAGTTAGAAGTGGGGGGCTGCTAGGTGGCACAGTGAACAGAGCATCGGCCTTGAAGTTAGGAGGATCTGAGTTCAAATCCAGCCTCAGACACATAACACTTACTAGCTGTGTGACCCTGGGCAAGTCACTTAAATCCAACTGCCCTTCAAAAAAAAAGAAAGGAAAGTTAGAAGTGGGAAGAACTTATTCAGCCCTCTCTAAATAAATGAAGACTCTGTGTTGAGGACTAGAAATTCAAATTCAAGAGATAGACTTAGTTCCTGCCCTCAGGGACCTTAAAATAGTGGAAAATAATATAATAAAGCAATAAACAATTAATTAAACTCTTACTATTTGCTAGACACTGTAGAAAATTATGGGGGTGCAAATAAAAGGATAGTCTTTGCCCTAAAGAAAATTACATTTTAATGGGGTTAGAAAACACACACACACATGCTGTCAGATAACACCAACTAGTAGGCAAAAGAGAGCTTCTAACAGGTTTACACTTGATCTGGGCAGAAGGACAGCATCATAGACATGATAAGGGGCTAATTAAGCTTACTTTACTCTAGTCTTCTCAAAGGGAGTTGCTGATAATGGGAGCACTAGCTCCTTTTAACCTCCCCTAATTACTCTTCTTGCAGGGGCAGGTGAGAATATGGTATGAACTACAACTCCTACAGAACCCTAAGTCTTGAGGGCCACCAGTCAAGACTAACACACATTAACAAATATCCCCAAGCCTTGATGGGGGTCAATTAAGGCTCACACAGCATTCCAATTTGTACATTCCCCTCTAAGCCTCAATGGGGGCCAGTTGTGGTAAGCACACATGTACATTCCCATTGTATATTCCTATTCCCCTCCAATGCCTACTTGATTTGTAGGGTAACAGACAAAGAAGGCAATTTGCCAGCAGTAGCCTCACAAGTTTACATTAACTTTAGCAATATCATATAACTTAGCACAGAGCATGTGCAGTGTCTATGACTTTAAGGATAAATGTTTATATTTTACAAGATTATGCAATGATGGACAAGTATAGTAAAAACTGTTTATAGACCAGGAGCCTGGAAACTATCTGTGATCCTGGGAACTATTATCTAAAAAGGAATAGCAAAAATCCACATCACATACACACACACAGGGAACTGAAAAAGGAGGGCATGGAAATAGTGTGGATAACGAAAAGTAAATCAGAAGCAAAGGCAGGGGAACAAAGATTGGCTGGCCTGGGTTCCTCTACGCAACAGAAGTCTTAAAAGGAACTCAGCAGTGAGATAGGGGAGCCAACATCGCAGAGGGATACTCCAGAATAAGAAGGCAGCAAGAGAAAGCAGGGGTGAGGAAAAGGAGTTTTGGCCAGAGGAGTCATGGGCAAGATCATGACCATTCCAAAATCAATGATGGTATTAATTTGATTGTCCTTTCTCAGTTGGTCAAATTACACAGTGATAGGACAGTTGCCAAGATGATTCAGATGGATGGCAATATTTTCCACTCTCTACACACTTCTTATAGGTAGATTCATTATTCTGAAGAGGCCATAATTGGTACCCTTTGTGACATATCTCATGCTCCCTTCTATAGCCCCATTGGTTGAATCTCAGTAAAGCTAAAAAGTGGGAGGACTTGTAAAAGAGTTTCTAGACCTTATTGGCACATGCCAAGGAATGAAGACTGTTTGACATGAATCTCAGATACCCAGCAAGATTCAAACTTGACAACCCAGGGACCACAAATTTAAAACCTCATGATCATTATTTAATTATTATAATGTGTGGCCAAACACATTCTTCACATATTCTAAATAACTTTTTTTTCAAAGACTATAAAAATGCAAAGATAAATTATTTGAAATCTAGGTGACATAGTCTTTAAAAACTTTTCTTAAATAGAAACAATCATCAAACCAAATACAAATGGGAAAATTGTTCTCCATAATTTCTAAATCATTCCAGGATTTTGAACAGCTAGGCAGAATTTTCTAGTAAGGTCTTTTTTTCCTACCCAGGTTCAAAAGAGAATTAAAAAAAAAAATACTTACAAATAAGAAAAGATCCAGGAATTTATGGATCCGATTCATTTAGCTCAAAAATTCTTCTCACTTTTCTACCCATGCTGTTCTCTTATTAAGAGTAAGAGCAAGGGGTGGCCAGGTAGCACAGCGAGTCAGAGCACCCGCTCCAGTGTTGGGATGTAAGGGTTATGGGATTTAAAGATCTTCCATGCCCCATTGGACTTGCTGATGAAGCAGGAAAGGGCAGAGCAAGAGGAAGCAGAAGACAAGCTAGAGTTTCTGCAGTGGCTAGCAGTGGTGGCGATGGCGGCGGCAGCAGAGGCAGCGGCAGCAGCAGTGCGAAGCCCTTTTTGAGTCAGCCAGAATTTCTGCTAAGGACTCCTGCTGAGGACTGCCAGGGGCCGGAGCTGCTGGGAGCATGCTTCCTGGATGCTGGGTGGTTGCTGTGAGTGGGAAGAGGAGGATCTTTGCCTGAGGTAGCCTGTTCTGTTTTAAAGGCTTGAGAATGTGGCTGCTTTCTACTTTATCTACCTGTCCCAATTTCATAACTACTCTGATGGCTTTCACTTTCTGGTTTTGGGACTCAGTCTTTTGGTATTTTAATAAATTTTCTAGCTTATTCCCCCATATAGTAAGCCTGATATATTTTGTGATGGATAATTACATCAGCATATCTGTAATTTCCATAGGCATTGTGAATATTGCATTGCTGATACACCTGGAGATCAAATCCTGGGCTCAGACACTTAGCACCCACCCAGAAACACCTGGCTGTGTAACCTTGAGCAAGTTACTTAACCCCAATTGCTTTGAAAAAAAAAAGAGTAAGAGCAATGTAACATTTATTATATAGTGGTTACTCAATTTACTTTCATTCCAGCAATAAAAATATTTAAACAGGCACCTTTCAGAGATTCAGTTTTCTCAAAATACAGTATATGGTGTAAATAAGTTCCAGACTACTCTCCCCACTCCCATTAGCAAGCCAGGACCACAGAGAGTGGCTGACCAATTTTCCCCTCATAGTTTAGGGGTAACCCTGAATTATTGACTCTGTTTTCTGTAAACCCCCATCTTCTATACTCCCCAACATATTTTAATCACTTGGCACCCCCCTAATGTCAATTAACCACATATACTTTTTGGAAAGGGATATTACTTGGAAATAAAATACAACAATATCTCCCTCTTCTCCCACCTAAGTCTGGGACACATTCTCCCACAAGTGTATACAGAATCTGAAATGGTATACTCAAACTTAAAGAGCACATGTGATGAAAGATTAACTCACAGCTCGAGCTTATAGATAAAAGCCATTTCATCCTCGATGGAATCTTTACCAAGTTCCTCTAAGGTATACATAGTTCACTATTGGGCTTGCAGTTCAGGGACTTTAAATGATGCTGAAATTACACTTCTATCTGGATATCTAGTTTTTGTTGGGGTTTTTTTTCTCATTCTTAGCTTCTGACTGAATGGTTTCTTACTGACCCATTCTCTCTACTGGCCCTCCATTGTGGTTAACTCCTTCCTTTTTGCCCCTTAATATGCTGTTATTGTTCAGTCATGTCCAACTCTTCATCACCCCATTTGAGGTTTTCTTGGCAAAGATACTGAAGCGGTTTGCCATTTTCTTCTCCAGCTCATTTTATAGATGAGAAAACTGAGGCAAACAGGGTTAACAGGGTCACACAGCTAATAAGTGTCTGAGGCCAGATTTGAACTCATGAAGATAAGTCTTCCTGACTCCAAGTCCTGCAATCTATCCATACCACCTACCTGCCCTAACCCTCTGATACAGGCCCTAGAAATTTAGCACCTTAAGCTATAGAAAATTGACTCTCCAAGAAGGCATACTAATCCTTCTGAAGGAATCTCCTTTTTTTTCTTTTTTTTTTTTGCTTTTTGGAGGGCAATTGGGGTTAAATAACTTGGCCAAGGTTACACAGCTAGTTTGTTTTGTGTGTGAGTGTTAAGTGTCTGACGTTGGAACCCGAACTCCAGTCCTCCTGACTCTGGGGGCTTTACCCACTGCCACCTAGCCGCCCCCAGGAATCTCCTTTTCTTACATACTGAAAACCAAGAGTGTATTAAATTCCTTCAGCTAATTCCAACACATTTCTTTGACCCCCTGTCATCTAGTTTCACCCAATGATTGAAAGTATTTCATTGCATCCAAATTGAATAAGGACTTTTTCAGCATCTTTTATGCCTTTGATTAATTCAGTAGGAGTCTAGGAATTTACAAACCTATATTGCACCTTTGATTAGCTGATTCTGTAATTCAAAGAGGCATTCTCACCGCAAAAAGGTATTAGGGCATATAGTATCTTGTTGCATTAATAGGAGTTGGGATGAATAGGACACACTCCTCTAACAAAGAAAAAGAAAATTAGAAAAATAAAGCTGACCACACTTATTAAAAGTTGGATTATAAATTTGTTTCATAATTGGTCCATATATTTATCCTGAAGGTCATGTGGCTCCATCCTTTTATGAAAGGTTGTGAAATCACTGGTGTTTATTTTATAACTTATTTAATTCTATTCATAAGCCGCAGCTACATTTCAACATTACTATTCTACGAGTATTTGTGTTCTCTCCATTATGCTGTGGGTCTTGTTCCCCAGCCAGGCCAAACTCATTTCGTGAGCTACATTGCACTTCCAGGTGGCAATAATTAATGACCTTGGCCTTTAGAATCAAAGCATTGCAACTCACTTTGGGTCACTTTTCCAACCACTAAAGCAAAAGTTTTGCACTAAAAAAACAAAATTGAATCAATACAAAACAATAAAAGTGAATGTGTTTGTTTATATATTGATAACTTTTCATCTCTCTTCAGGTGCAATTTTAATAGCATTAACTAATGGTTCCTAGAATAAAATTGAAGGGCCTCAGTGCACCACAGCAAACAAACAAGGAGGAAACTCCCAAGAGCTGACATGGGCTAAATCCCAGAGGCCCAACATTCAGTTTCATTTATACTTTTCTCATTTTTCCATTTGCTAGGGATAGGGTTCACTCAGATATACTTCAGGGTGGCTGCCCATACAGGTTCTTGGATCTGCTTTGATAAAAGAAAGCAACTCAAAATGGGTTAACAAGCTTACTTTAATCAGTCAGATGTATATCGTTTACCTTGTTCAGGGGAAAAAGGTCAGCACCCCGAACTTCAAAGTATACAGGCAGAATTATCAAGACAGAAACAGATCAAGTAGACAGCTTTCCAAACTGTCCAGCCATTACATCCATACCCAATCAACATCTGGGTTTTTCAAAGCGGGGGGGGGCACGTCCGGACAACGGCTTCCCAGAATCCATATCAAATCACAGAACACTTCTCAAAGTGAGCCCCCAAAACAAAGCCTCACATCAGGGCTTATATAGCCTTCTCCTGGCTCAGAGAATGTAACAACCTTTTGGACCCACTGGCCAATCAAAAAGTATCTACTGAAAAACAAGCCTCCCACCCCAGGCTCCAGGTGCACTTTAGCCTAGGGGCAGGGAAGATCTTTAAAATTTACATTCGGCCCCAAGATCTTTCATGCCCATAGCATAGACAATTTACTTTTGAACTAGCACCAAACATCTCCTAGGTCACATCTTCAAAGCACAGAACCAAAACTACCAAAGTGGCCACTGGGCCTTAAACAAACACAAAGTACATTGCACTATAACCTCAATTCAAAACAAGAGTTCAAATAAAGTTCTCTGGGGGAGGGGGGAGGGGTATCCCTCTCCCCACACAGCTCCAGCCCCTGCCTCCAAGCACAGAGAGGGGGCTGGGCAACAAAACCAACAAAATGGGGTCCCTGGGGATCCAAGGCACTTCATCCCACCCACCATAGTCACAAGTCCATCCTCCCCCTAGGTCTCAAACTGTGGGATGCAGCCAGGAAACACATTCAGTGCCCCTGCTTTGCTGCTCAGTTCTTATCTTTTCCTGTGGCTGAATTCCAAACTCCTGGGTTCCTTCTCCCGCAGGCGGCAGCCCGCTCCTGGCTTCTGCCCAGGTCCTGATGCAGGCAGCTCACCATTCCCGCTCTCAGCTCAGCGAAGTCTGCATGAAGGCAATTCTTCTCTCCTGTTCCATAGCTGCACAGAATCACAGCTACCACAACTGGGAAACAAACAATTATCCCAGCCCCCATACTTTCCTTTTGCACCCCAAGCGTCCTCAGGGTGGCTGCCCATACAGTTTCTTGGATCTGCTTTGATAAAGGAAAGCAACTCAAAATGGGTTAACAAGCTTACTTTAATCAGTCAGACTGATTAAAATCAGGGGGGGGGGGTCGCTCCGGACAACCGCTTCCCAGAATCCATATCAAATCACAGAACACTTCTCAAAGTGAGCCCCCAAAACAAAGCTACACATCAGGGCTTATATAGCCTTCTCCTGGCTCAGAGAATGTAACAACCTTTTGGACCCACTGGCCAATCAAAAAGTATCTACTGAAAAACAAGCCTCCCACCCCAGGCTCCAGGTGCACTTTAGCCTAGGGGCAGGGAAGATCTTTAAAATTTATATTCGCATTACATCTCACCACCAAAAACTTTAAAAATCAGTGGAGCACTGATAGTGCAGATGTAAGTATTTAGCAGTCTAACAGTGGATTTGTATTACCTCAAAATCCCTTCAGTAGACTGATGAAAAGGTATGTTGCCCATAGTATGATTTGCAAAATTTTCCTTCAGTCTTTATATTCAAGGACTGCATCTATATATGCTAAAATTATTCAGACCAGAAACTTTTTTTTTAATTGCACTTTCTTCTCTGTTATCCAGATGTGGATTATTTGATAGTGAATTTTTTTGTGGGGGAGGGGAGTTATTTTGTTTTGCTCTGGAGAGAATAAGGGGTAACTTTTCAACTTTCCACCTCACTTTGTCAGGTAGAAAGTATAACGAAGGGCAATTTTCAATAAGAATTCTTTCTGGCCTTTTATAAATTATCATCAGTTCTCTATAAAACATTGTCACTTGGGAGTTTTGAGGTCAGTACTAATTTGTGAGCCTCATATCACACTCTTCTGTCAGGCATTTTCCGTGTACACAGCAATGTTGAGTTGCTATTTTCTTTCCTCTCTTCCCGTCCTTTAGACATCCAAAATGCCTGCTTACTCATTTCTATTCCAATCCAACAAATAAAAAAAAAATTAGCTCTTGTTCCTAATAATGTTTTTATATATGCAATTACTTTTATAAAAAATAAAACATTTTCATAAATTCAAGTTCATTTCACTTACAAAAAATAAAATGTAATTTAACATTTTGTAAAATGTTACAAAAAATAAAATATAATGAATGAGATGAACTATACAACAGAATATGGACAGTTGGAAGATATTTATTTTCAGTGTAAGCAGAAGATCAAGCAGAGTACTTACCCTGTTATAGATATAGTTGTGGAGGAATTGAAATTGTCTGGTATTTTGCTTTAATGCTAGACTCACCCTTTGAAATTATGCAGGGAACCTTAAGCTGTTTGCTTTTAATTACCAGTAAAACAGGAAAGCAATTAGGAGAGCAATTAATTCAAGATGCAGTAGGAACTTTTGTTAGCCTTTTTATATGTTACTCTAATAATGTGTTGTAGAAATGTCTCAGTCCTGGTGACTCAAGTCACCTCCCATTTTAGGGAATTAATGAACTAAGAAAGACATTTTTCCCCCCAATATAGTATGTGTCACCAATTAATAAAGACAATATTACAAGATATGTAGCACAAGCAGACTTTAGTTTCTATCCTTATTTCTCCTCTAAAAATCAATCTGGGGGTCATAGGATTTAGAGCTGGAAGATACCTTAAAGATTATCTCATCTACCACCATCACCTCTAATTTCCACTATTTTATACCCAGGGAAATGGAGGCCCATTGAAGATAGGTGACTTACTGAAGAACACATCTGTAAGTGAATAGCTATGGCAAATGTTAAGCTCAGATGTTTGAGTCTATAAGCAGTATTTTCTAAATTCCACTTACCTAAGAATTTGACCTAGATATTTAAAAAGTTAATCATGAATTGTATTCTTAAAGAGAATCAATGAGAAAAGGATGCTAAATTTAATTTCTGTCTACTTTATTTTCAACTAGTATCAACTAGTTTTAATAACTACTTTATAAGGTAGTTAAAGCTCTCATAATATTATGTCACCTTTGTTCTTACCTACTGTTCATTATTTCCCTAGAAAGGTGGGAATTCAACAGGTACAGAATGTATATACGGAGGTAACTTTGTCCTTTTGGTGGGTTTTGCTTAATTTTGCTTTTTATTAAAAGAGAAGATTAAATATTGATCATATTAGAGGTCATTAAATGGGGTTATATTGGGAAATTATTCTTATTTCAAATATAAATGAAAGTTATTTGTTTGGGAAAATTAAGCTTTATATAAATGAATAGAAGCAATGTTATGTTATAGGGGAGACACTTAAAAGAGCTAGTAAGTTCATATCAGCTTTCAGAAATATAATTGTATTTGCCAAAATTATGACTTTTTTGTGTGTGTCCCTACATGTTTGTATTTTTAAGTACTATGGTGTCTTAATCTACCTGAATCATTGGAGAGCTTTCTCCAGTAAACACCTGTAAAGTTTAACTCGAAGGTTTTGTGTAAAATTAGCATTGTAACTATCTAGTTTCTTGTTCAATCTTAAGTAAACTTGCAAAAAAGTGAAAAAGATTTGAGTGAAGATTTCATTTTTCCTGTGGCTGCATGAAAATTACCAGGAGCAAGAGAATTATTCTGGATATAGGCTGCTACAGGTTCTACTATATGTTCCCCAATATTTATTTTTTGTTTTTATATAAGAATTTGTCAGTGAACTGTGTTTTCATCAGCAAAGCTATGTCATGGCATGGGAACTCCTTTTACCACTGCAGACATGCAAGTCATCTATAACTTAAGATCATTGGAATGTTGGGTGATAGTTCAAGAACTTGATGAGGTCCTTAGAAGATATCTGGCTCAATCTCTTAATTTTATAAATGAGGAAACTTAGACCCAGAGAGGTTAAATGATTTTCTTAAATCCATACAAGTAATATTCATCATAGATAAGTCCTCAAACTCTAGAACTGTTACTACCATACTGCTTCTTTGTTGTCTTAAGGAGTTGGCTGCAGCACTGAGTAGATGAGCACCTTGCTCATGGTCACACAGTAGCATGCATTAGAGACAGAACTTGAAATCAGGTCTTCTTGATTCTTAGATTGATCCTGTATTCATGATACCACACTGGTATCCTTATTTGAGAATTCTGTTTATTTTCATATTTATATTTATAAAATGTTATCCAACTTATACTATGATATGTTTTTCTGATATATGTGTATATATCAACTCCTTACTCTCCTTCTTCTCACAGTGAAAATGGTTGCCAAATCTAGTTGATCCTATTTCCATAAAATTTAACGTATGTCCCCCTTTTCCAACTTACACAGTCACCACTTCCCTATTTCAGACCTTCTTCACCTCTTAAAAATATTTATTTATTTTTAGTTTTTAACATTTAATTTTATTATAAGATTTTGAGTTTTAAATTTTCTCTTCCTCCTTCCCCTCCAACCTCTTCAAGATGGAATGCAATCATATAGTCCATACATGTACAGTCATATTAAATATATTTCCACATTAGTCATGTTGTAAAGAAGAATTAGAACCAAAGAAAAAGACCATAAGAAAAAAGAAAAGGAAAAATAATGTGTTTTGAACTGCATTCAGAGTCCAGATTTCTTTCTCTGGATGTGGATAGCATTTTCCTTCAATTGTCATAGATTATTTCTGAGAAGAGATGAGTCTATCAAAGTTGGTCATTGCATATTGTTGCTGTTACTCTGTACAATGTTTTCCTTGTTCTGCTCACTTCACTCAGCATCAGTTCATGCAAGTCCATGCTCATCATTTCTTATGAAACTAAAGAATTCCATTACATTCATATATCACAACTTGTTCAACCTTGTTCATTCTCCAATTGGTGGGCATGTTCTCAATTTCCAATTTTTGGCCACCACAAAAAGAGCTGCTATAAGTATTTTTGTACATGTAAGTCCTTTTCCCATTTGTATGATAGCTTTGGGAAACAGACATAGAAGTGATATTGCTAGGTCAAAGGGTATGTGCAGTTTTATAACCCTTTGGGTATAGTTCCAAATAGCTCTCCAGAATAGTTGGAGCAGATCACAACTCCACCAACAATGCATTTGTGTTCCAATTTTTCCGACATCTTATCCAGCATTTATCATTTTCCTGTTTTGTCATGTTAGCCAATCTGACAGGTGAGATGTGGTACCTCAGAGTTGTTTTGATTTTTATTTTTCTGATCAGTAGTGATTTAGACCATTTTTTCATATGCTTATAGATATGTTTAATTTCTTCCTCTGAAAACTGCCTGTTCATATCCTTTGATCATTTATCAATTGGGGAATGACTTGTATTTTTATATATTTGACTCAGTTCTCTGTGTGTTTTAGAAATGAGGACTTTATCAAAGACAATGGTTATAAAAATTCTTTCAAAATTTTCTGCTTTCCTCTTAATCTTTTTTTTTGGGGGGGAGGGAGGCAGGGAAATTGGGCTTAAGTGACTTGCCCAAGGTCACATGTCTTGTAAGTGTCAAGTGTCTGAGGCCGAATTTGAACTCAGGTCCTCCTGACTCCAGAGCCTGTGCTCTATTCACTGTACCACCTAACCACTCCTTCCTTCCTAATCTTGGTTACATTGGCTTTGCTTGTACAAAACCTTTTCAATTTAATGTAATCAAAATTATCCATTTTGCATTTTATAATCTTCTCTATCTCTTGTTTGGTCATAAATTCTTTGCTTCTCCATAAATCTGACAGGTAAACATTTGTTCTCTTTGCTCTTCCAGTTTCCTTATAGTATCAGCTGTTATATCTAAATTGTGAACCCATTTAGACTTTATTTTGGTATATGGTATAAGATATTAGTCTATGCCCAGTTTCTTCCATACATTTTTTCCAGTTTTCCCAGCAGTTTTTGTCAGGTTGTGAGTTCTTATCCCAAAAGCTGGAGTCTTTGGGTTTATCAAACAGTAGATTACTATAGTCATTAACTACTGAGTCTTATGTACCTAATTTATTCCATTGATCCACTATTCCTCCACCAGTAACAAGTAGTTTTGATGACTGCTGCTTTGTAATATGATTTAAAATCTGGTGTGGCTAAGCCACCTTCCCTAGTGTTTCTTTTCAATTAATTCATATGCTGGACCTTTTGTTCTTCCAGATGAATTTTGTTCTTATTTTTTCTAACTCTATATAATAATTTTTTGGTAATTTAATTGGTATGGCACTAAATAGGTAAATTAATTTAGGTAAAATTGTCATTTTTATTGTAATAGCTCTAACTATGAGCAACTGATGTTTGTCCAATTATTTAGATCTGACTTTATCTGTGTGAAAAGTGTTTTGTAATTGTGTTCGTGTAGTTCATAGGTTTGTTTTGGTAGGTGCTTGTGATGGTTCTCTGAATTGGAGTTTGCCAGTTCCCCTGGCTATGCTAAGGCACATGTGTGTGTGGGGAAGGGGGGAGAGTGGTCCTGGTGCTGGCGTTTGCCTCCTCCACCACCCCGGGCCTCAGGATCTCCCACTGGTTTGCTGAGGAGGGGCTTATTGCTGGCTTGTTGGGACACCTCCTCTCCTGGACTGAACTGCCTTTTTTACTCCAGTGAAATGGATCTTTCTTGGCGATCCTCCAAGTTTCCCAGACTGCTAGTCCCTCTCCTTGCTGTCTCCACTGTTCCAGGATTTTTCCTGGGATGCTATTTTTGGGTTTTTTAAGAGGTTAAATAGGGAGGGTGAGAGCGATTTATTGCTTACTTCTCCATCTTGGCTCCCAAAGCGGACCCCTCTTTGCCTGAACTTTTGCAGTAAACTGCTAATTGGACTACTTGCCTCAAGCCTCGTCTCTCTCCTCTCTTTCATCCTTCGCAGAACTGCCGAAGTGATTTTCCTAAAGTTAAAGTCAAATGATGTCTCCCCTGCTAAACAATAAGCCCCACAAGCTCCCAATTTATTGCCTTGAGGATCAAATACAAACTCCACTGTTTGACATTCAAAGTTTTTCACAAACTGGATCCAGGATCCTTTTCCTTGCTCCTTACATATGAATCCCCTTCACACAATGACTTTCTTGCTGTTCAGAATATGTCACACATATTCTCTCATCTCCATGCCTTCCCACTTGCTGTCCAGCACGTATGGAATGAAACCTCTGCTTGCCTTTACTTCTTAAAATACCTAGTTTCCTTAAAAAGTCAGTTGAAAAACTTCTACCTATGCAAGCCCTTTTCTGGTCTTCCTAACTACTTTATTTAGTAGATATTTATAATGTATCCATCATCTCCCTCCACAGAAAGTAAGTTCATTAAAGGCAGGAACTTTTTCATTTTTGTGTATTTAGCCCCAACTGATGGATGAATGATATCTATAAATGTGGGTCCCATATAAATATTACATTAGCTTTTTACTTTCGTATTTCAAGAAACATGAAAATCAAGTAGTGCTCAAACTCCTTGACATTACAGTCTTAAGCCTATTAAGAGACTTCTAACAGAAGAGAAGTAAAATATGTAACAGCAATATGATTGACTAAAATTTTCCTCAAGAACTAGTGGTAGTGGTGGTGGTTGTATGTGTGTGTGTGCACACATGCACACATACTCATGCATTTGTTGTATGTTTTCTGTTTATCATAAATTTGTATCTTTAAGATTATGATATTCAGGCAAATTCTCAAAGGCATCTTGGGTATGCAGCCACATAAAAGGAGAAATTTAAGAAAACTACAAACAGAAAGTCTTCAGAGAGCTAATGCCATTTGCTCTTGCAAATGCTTCACTATTTATCCTTTAGATGCATTTTTCTCTTTAGGTCTTCAAAGGCCACTTAAAGCCTTGAAGCTTCCAATTTTAAAGAGAGAAACAAGCCAGGAGTCAGAGCCCTAATTGGCCGGTATGTGTGTTTTTTTTTAAGTCCTGAGTCTTAATTGGTATTCTAGCCTAAGAATTACCTTCACTCCAGGGTCACACTTACGCAGTTTTTATAAGGATTGGTTTTGGCAGCTCTGTCCTTGATGATGATGAGTTTTTTGATATCCTGTGACCCTTGGTGAGAGCCAGAACCTGTCAGCCACATGAGGAGCTTCTTCTCTAGCCTGTGCTCCTATAGAACCTGCCTGCAAAGGCAGCAGCAAAATAGCATTGGGTCATCTGTGTTATTTTATCCTTTGTGAAAAAATATCTGAAGTTCAGCAATGAGAGAGAAAAAATCAACTGAAACACTTTAGGAGATTTTACTTCACTATAAAAATGCATTTGTATCCCAATCAATCACTACTATTCTAAAAGGAACACTTCTGTTCCCAACAAAGATGGTGAAAAATGACAAGTTACAACACTGATTTGTTGAATCCTAAAGTAGGGGTTGACATTGCTCTATTTATGATAGTAAATTAAAAGAGAAAAATGTCAATCTCTCCTTAGTTTGGATTCAACAAGTTTGCATTACAGTTGTCCACCATCATTGTTGGGAACAGAAGTTTTCCTTTTAGAGAGAGAGAAAGAGACGCCAAATGATAGTTATTTTGATGTATTGGATAGGAAGTTGTCCTCAGAATTAGAAAGCCCTGAGTTTAGGTGCTGAACTCTGGTACATACTAGCTATGACTTGGGGTAAGCCAATCATTTAAATTCTTACTATCCCTTGCCATACTCTAAGACTTGAGTTATAGATTAATTGATTTTTATCAATGGAGGGAATTTTCACAGCAGGAGTTCACCCATGCCAATAGATTCACAAGTACATATTTGTGCATATTCATATATAGACATGTATGTATGTGTGTATACATCTATACATGCATATGTGTATGTATAGATATAAATAGATATACAGGGTCAACAGGTATACAGGTTGTGTAGCACACAGAGCACTAGACCTAGCTCAAATATGAACTCAGATACTTATTAGCTGTGTAAACCTGGACAGGTCACTTAGCCTTTCTTTGCCTCAATTCCTCATCTGTAAAATGGGGACACACTAGAGAAGGAAATGGCAAACTACTCCAGTATCTTTGTTTTATTTTAATTTTTGCTTTTTTTGGAGGGCAGTTGGGGTTAAGTGACTTGCCCAAGGTCACATGGCTAGTTTTTTTGTTAAGTGTCTGAGGCCAAATTTGAACTCAGGTCCTCCTGACTCCAGGGCCGGTGCTTTATTCACTGTGCCACCTAGCTACCCCTCTCCAGTATCTTTGCCAAAGAAAACTCCAAGTCTATGGGATCACAAAGAGTGAGACAAAACTGAAAGACTGAAAATAGCAACATATACTATGATGCACCACATATATGTATGTGTATATGTACATATATGTACATGCATACATGTATACACAAACATAACACATGTATGGATATTGCTAGAACTGAGATTTCATTGTTAAAAAGAAATTCCATCTGAGGAAACTCCCTTTACAAATGCAAGTTCATATCTCCTCTGCAATTTAAAATCTTAGAGAGTTTCCTGGACCTTTAAGGGACTTGGTCAAGGTCACACAGTCAGTTTGTATTGAAGGCGGCATATTACACCAGGTCTTCCTGGCTTTGAAGCCAGCCTTCTAGCCACAACACAATTTTGCTTCATATACAAATTGGTAACCCCATAAGTCTTTAGGACAGAATTTCAGTTTGCAAAAGATATGTCAGGAAAAAAGTAACACATTTAAAATGATAGTAAAGGGTCTATGACTTCCTCAGTGTGAGGAACTATCTATGTCTCAGTAAGTAGCTAAGTCACAGATAATTGCCTGAAGCACAGAGAGTTTGTTTTGTCCAGTCACCCAGCTAATACCGTGTTTCCCCGATAATAAGACCTATCCCGAAAATAAGCCCTCCCCCTACTGTGTAAGATTCCTCTAAAATTAGCCCTCCCTCGAAAATAAGCCCTATTGAGATTGCTACTGTAGTGAAGGTGATCCCCTGTGCTACACACTACATTACAGTACCCTCTGTATGCACCGTCCCCCCCACCCCCGGTGAAACGCACGCCGCGCTCCGAGCTGCATCCAATCAGAGCTGCAGCAGTGAGCGCATCATCCTGTTCTTCCCCAGTGATTTGCTTATTGAATAAAGGTATGTTTTTTTGTTCACATTTACCTGTTTATTAAAATTGCTGTCAATGTTCATTAAAATAAGCCCTCCCCTGAAAATAAGCCCTCTGGTGTTTTTCTGTCCAAAAAATTTAATAAGACAGTGTCTTATTATCGGGGAAACACGGTAAATATCAGAGGTTGGTTGGATGAATGAGCACTGTGCTAAGCAGTAAGGATACTGATAGAAAAATAAGACTCTGGGAGAAGATTTCAGCTAAAAGTCAGATGGAAAGGTCCCATGGTTCATAGGTTGTGGCAGAAAAGCAGATGTTAATGCCTTGTCTTTAATGTCATTTCCTCTGACAGAATATTATCAGTTGCTGGTGCTGAACAATTTGACAGTGCCAAGGACTATGGTGGCAAGAACTTTATTTTATGGATTTTTTTAATGGGTATAGCTGTAGCACCTTCAGTAGCAGTTGCAAGACTGTGCGTGTTTCCACAGGAGTCTCTTCCCAGGATAGTGACCATGGGTACTGGGTTGGGAGCACTGCTGTTCTGAAGACACCTGGTTTCAGGTCCTGGGTTATCTCTGCTAAGTAAGAGGCGATGGTAGTCAAGGTGGTGGTAGTGGTTTTACTTGTCTGACATATGCCTCCTTACTCTCCCTCAGCATACTTTGATATTTGGGTGAGGCTGGCCTATCTGCCCTGTGAGTGGCATTGAGTTGTCAGGGAAGGTTGGCCACTTTTCTATAGGAGATACTTTCTCAGATGATGTCTTTGAGGGCTTAGCTGCAAATATGACTGGTGGTCTGGGGAATGCTGTCATTCCCAGGGCTTCTACTTTTGAACAATTCTGATTGTTAGCAAGTTTTTCCTGAGATATTTTGTTCTCTTCGCAACTTCTACTCATTGCTCCTAGTTCTGTATTGTGAGGCCAAAACAGAGGCCTTCTCCTCCATATAACAGACCTGCAAATACTTATCGACAGCTATCATTGTCCTTCTCTACCCCAGAATTTTCTCTTCTCCAGCTTAAACATGACCACTTACTTCAACCCATTATTTTCTGCTCAAAACACTTCACCACCCTGGTTGCCTTCCTTTGGAAAATTTCCATCTTATTAATGTCCTTAGGTTGCTCTGTACAAAATACTCCAGATGTGTTCTGATGGTGTCAAAGTACAGAGGAACTCTCACTTCCTTATTTCTGGTAACTGGGCTCTTCTTAGTGTAACTGAAGATCACTTTAGTTTTTGGGTCTCCCATGTCATACTCCTGACTCAATTTGAGTTTATAATACACTAATTCCCCCAGATCTTTTCCCAGAACAATTGCTTTGTATCCATCTCATTCTTCAGAAATTGTATTTTTTGTATCCAAGTTCAAGACTGCATTTATCTCTATTGTATTTCATATTATTGGCATGAAAATGGGGATAATAGCATTTGCCTCTCTCCAATCTTATGGTACCTGTCCCTTTCCCCATCTTTCAAATGTCATTGTCTCAGCAATCATGCTCATTTTGACCAAGTGATTTAAATTTATCCAGTCCACTCAGGTCTCAATTTTTATCTTTTTAGTTACAGTGCACATCAATTTCCTGTTAATTATTTTAGTTCCACCATTACTTGTGCTTGGGTCATTCTCTTTTTTTAAATTTATTTTTGGAGGGGGAAAGGTAGGGAAATTGGGGTTAATTGACTTTCCCAAGGTCACACAGCTAGTTTTTGTGTTAAGTGTCTGAGGTTGGATTTGAACTCAGGTCCTCCTGGTTCCAGGGCCGGTGCTCTATTCACTGTAACACCTAGCTGCCCCATGGTCATTCTCTTTTGCAGAAGAAAAAACAGAAATAGAAATTGAGCAGCTGTGCCTTCTCTCTGTTGTCAGTCACAGCATCTTACTCATTCACCCAAGCAAAGGTCCTATCCCTTCTTTGATCCTGCTTTCTTTCTCAGTAGAGCAAAAACCAAACCAAACAAAAACTTTTCCTGTTGTTCTTAGCTTTTCTCACCATCCTTCACTCATTCTAAAACTTTCATATTCTCTACACTATATTTATAGCACCATGACAAGCTCTTATAGTCATCTTCTGTTACCTGGACATTTTTTTTCCATTTTATGGATATTTTCTTTAAAAATCCAAGCTGGTTTATGAGTTCCCTGTTCATCTATATTGTTCTCTTCAGACAAATCCTGTTGTTTTGTTTTGTTTTGTTTTCCACTTCCCTTTGTGTCTTCATGTATCTGTTCTTGAGCATCTCTCATTCCTCCCAGACTGACTTCCCTTGAGGCAGTTTTTAATCTGAGATATTGGACATATGAAGTCTTTCCGCTAAAGTCTTTAAAATCTGCTTTACTGAGATCAAGGGTGCTTGTCAGCCGAGGACCAGATTTCCTCTCTGTGTCCCATTCTCTGTGATGGAGTAGTTACTTCTCTTATCCCTCCCCTCCAGCTTCCTGATGCCCATTCAACAAATATTTCTGTATCATTTTCTATATATTAAGCTCTATACTAGGAGCTCTGGCAGATTTAAAAGTACACAAGATAGTAAGCTTCACCCCCCAAAGCATTTACAATATAGAAGGTGAAAGGAAATGTATTCAAATAACTGTAACACAAGCGAGTATGTGGCAAGTGCCACCAGGCAGGCACAAAGTTCTGTGGGAGTTACGAGGATAGAGAAAGAACTGTACAGGAAGATAGGAAGGCTTCATCAGAGCCAGAAAGAAAGGCAGATCTGAATAAGTGGAGATGGAGGGGGAAGGATGAAGGCCACTGTCACAGCTTTTTTTGCTACATTAGTATGACTTGTCCCTTCATGCAATCTGTAACCCAGTTGGGGGTAAAGCTTTCTCTGCAACTCTTGCCTTTTGGAGCAATTTTCCTGTATCTCTGCTTGAATGATGTTATAGATATTTCCCAATTTTCTGCTTTTTAAAAATCTAGTTTGAATTCACTAAAAAAATCTAGTGACCCACAATTGCTTTCTTTACAAAAAGTATATTCTCTATAAATGGTGATTGTAATGGCAAGCAAAGTATTACTTTGCTGCTTGTTTCAGCTATTCAAGTGCCTTTGAGCCTCACCTTTGATTTTATCAAGTCTTTGTTGGAAACAGTATACATTGTATTGCCTTTAATAGGCCTAAGGGAGTTTTGGAGACCTTCCCTACCCTTAATAGGCCTAAATAACATCAATCACATGGAACCCACAGTGGGAGGAGCTTGACAACAGAGCTGAACAGGAAGGGTGATACAGGAAGGAGTGGGGGCAAAGAAACAAGAGCTCAAACAAGAGCTAGGACCAGGCAGAACTGAGAGGGAGAATGCTTGTGATTTTGGCATTCTGTAGCACTCTATTGGTCTTTTAGACAACCTGTCTTTTTAGACAGAAGTCCTGAAAGAGGACTTTACTGCTGTTGAAAAAGCCCTGGGACTTCATTGCTGTTACAGAAGCCCTAAAAAAGAGGACTTTACTGTTGGTACATAAGCCACAGAACTTTATGATGATTTGTGTTTGGTTTCTCAGACAGAATCTTTGTCTGTTGATTTCTGTTACATTGTCAGACAAAAAGTGAATTGAGATGATAGTGCCGGCAAGGTAAGTATTGTTGTAGCTCTGTTAAACTTTGTCTTCCTAGAAACAGAAACTTCAAAGAGCTTGGAGTGGAGCAGTAAGCTGAAGTATGAAATGGGAGCAGAGAGCTGCCTATGTGTGAGTCCAGGCAAGAGCTGGGAGCCCTCCCTGGAAGAGGAGCCATGAAGTTGGGAAATCAGTAGTGAAGTAAGATGATGATGAGATTGCAAGTTACTGTGACCTAGGGGTGGATGTTGTTTGTACTTTCTGCTACCCCTTAAGGGTGATTGGCCTACAGATGATTGCACCTTAAAGATGATTGGAAGCTAGCCTACATTCAAGATGAAAGAAGACTTCACATGGGTATTTTATATTGACTGATGATATTGTGACTAACTGAATGATATGTTTTGTTTAAGACTATGTGGCTACCTTATTAATAAGTTGTTATATTATATTGTTGTGAATGTTGTGCTTTAGTTTCTTGAATGTTATGCTTCAGTTTATTGCCGAATAAATAGAGAGTTCAGTATACTATGCAATTAGATTCTTAAGGTTATTTACAGCATCAGTCCTCAGGAGAGCTGCTCATGATTGGCTTTACAGTGATTATGTTAAATTTGATGGTATATTTTTAAAAGAATACATTATTTGGGCAATACCACAATTTCAGTTGCAGGAATCATAAATAAGATTAACTAATTCTTGTTAGTTAACAAACTCACTATGTTAAATTTTACACTGTTTAAAAAAAATTTTTTTTTAAAGCAATTGGGGTTAAGTAACTTGCCCAAGGTTACATGGCCAGTTTTTTTGTGTGGGTGTTAAGTATCTGAGACCGGTGGTTTAAAAAATTTAAAGTACATTATATGCATTTTTTTGCACTGTATGGTGGTATTTTAAATATCCTCTTAAACAGTCTATGTGATATAGAGTGGGGAAAGGTCTATATCAGTTTTATCATTGATATATTGATAGGATATGGAATCCTCTCCAACCATGCTGCAACTCATGTGTAACCAACATTCAGACATAGTTAACTGGAGCACTGAGAGATGAAGTACTTTGCTCGTGTTCACACAGCCCCAGTAATGTGGCAAAGGCAAGACTTTAACCCAGGTCTTCCTGGTTCCAGGCTCCTTCTTTGTACATCCTAAATTCTAGAACTGTGCCTAGCACTTTATTAGCATGGTGCTATGGAAAAGATAATTAGACTGGGCATCTGGGCACCCACATTCTGGTCCTAGCAGTGCTGCAGATTTGCTGTGTGGCCTTGAGGAAATAATTTCATTTCCAAGGTCTTGACATTGCTCATTAGTAAAATGAGGATATTTGACAATGGAATTAAGATCCCTTTCAGCTCTACTATTCTTGGCTCTGAGGGAATTAGGAAAGGTTAGAGAGTACTCAGAATCTTTAAATAAACAAATAATCTCAGAATCTTTAAATAAACAACCAAGTGTGCTGAAGGATGATGATTTGACAACTCTGAAACATTACAGAAAGTCAAGACTGTTCCACAAACTGGTGAAAGAGGAAAGATTCTATCTTAGCTTCTCAAGGACATTGAGGCATCAGGGCACAATGGAGAATGCTGGATTTGGAGCCATGGGACCTGAATTATATCCTGATTCTGTTACTTTCTATGTGACCTTGGGGATGTCAATCTCTTTGGGCCTCAGTTTTCATATCTAGCTGTATGATTCTGGGAAAGTTACTTAATCTCCGTTTGCCTTAATCCACTGGAAAAGGAAATGGCAAAAAACTCTAGTATCTTTGCCAAGAAAACCCCATGGACAATAATGGGCTCATGAAGAGTCAGACATAACTGAAAAACAATAACAGAAATTGAGGGGGTTATCCTGGTCTCTTGATAATAACTCAATTTATACAAATTGTGTACACACATATATACACACATACATATATACATACATACATACACACACAACTATCAAAACAAAATTGCACAAAAATTTTTAAGATACCCTCTGCCATACTATGGAGCAACTAGGTTGCACTGTGAATAGAGCATAGGCCCTGGAGTCAGGAAGACCTGAGTTCAAATTTGGCCTTAGACACTAGCTTTGTGACCCTGGGCAAGTCATGTAACCCTGTTTGCCTCAGTTTCCTTATCTGTAAAATGAGGTGGAGAAGGAAATGGCAAACCACTCCAGTGTCTTTGCCAGGCAAACCCCAAATGGGGTCACAGAGAGTTGGACATGACTGAAAATGACTGAACAACAAACAAAATCCAATATCTTCATTTTACAGTTGAGGAAACTGAGGTCCAGTTGATTGTCACATAGATAAGTAGCAAGGCTGCAATTTAAATCCCAGTTTTCTGTCTCCAAATCTATGACTCTTTTTGCTACAACATGCTACCTTCTACACAAAAATACATTAATATGGTATTTGTGTATGTAATTCATTGTTTATTTGTTCATATTTGAATAGATAAGTAATATAATGATTCTTCTACTTAGTGATTTTTTTAGGTTTCTGTAATTCTGGAGTTGTCTTACATGGTAAAGTTTTAAAAATACACTTTGAAAGAAATATTGATGCCAGTTAATTATCTTTATTTCTCTCAAGCCTACACATTCTTTAAGGAAAGTAAAAGAAAATGATTTGAAGTCTTATTTTCCTACAAACCTGAACACTGCTATTCTCTGTTTTGTGATTTTGTTGTTGTTGCTGTTCGGTCATCCCAACTCTCTGTGACCCCATTTGGGGTTTTCTTGGCAAAAGATACTGGAGTGGTCTGCTATTTTCTTTTCCACCTCATTTTACAGATGAGGAACTGAGGCAAATAGGGTTAACTCACTTGCTCAGGGTCACACAGCTAGGACATGACTGACGCCAGATTTGAACTCAGGAAGCTGAGTGTTCCTGACTTCAAGCCCTGTACTCTATCCACTGCACCACCTAGCTGCTCCTTTTGTGATTCAACCCCCTATAGAATACCAAAATCTTAACCTTTCAGCCATTATAATGATTAAAATGAGATCAGCTAGTTCAGCTACTTTTCACTATCCTCTTGAATAATCAACACATTTTAAAAAACCACTTGTACCACTCCCACTGCAAGCTAAAAGGAGCATGTGACCCCTTATGTGACCATTAAGAGCATAAATGCTTGTTATAAAAACATGTCATGAGAAATAGTAATTAAACATTGTCTTTTAAGGTAACTACAACTCAGCAGACCTGTAGTGAATAATTAGAGCAGAACATAAATTGAGAGTCAGAAATGTTCTTCATTAGTCTTAGACATTATTATATCTTCATTAATTACTGCATTCAAAAGCTGCATAGTTGGGACATTCCAGATAGCTTTTCTTTATGGCCATAAAGAAAATTCCCAAGTAGGGAGAGGGATTTGATCTCAAATGCTAATTTAGTGTATGATTATCATTCAACTTTTAATCTTTTAGATAATTACAAATATTTTTGCCATTATAAAAATGTAATGGAAGCATTTTATTATAACTAATTACAATTTTCTCAAATGACAGTTTTCAGTCCAAAGGGCAATCTTTCAGAAAATTTCAGTAGAAACCAAATTGCTATTGTTTTTTCCTTTCTTCAGTTAAGAGGAAAAGTTTTTGTTCAGGCCTTCACGCTGATTAAAAAAGAGAATTAAAAGTTTATTAAAATATGTCTAATTTAATGTAATCACGATTTTCCATTTTACACCTGACTCTGCTCTTGTTCACTTATCCATAAGTCTAATAAGTAATATGTTCCATATTCTTCAAATTCTCTTGTAATCTCTTCTCTTTATATCTAGGCCATTGTGAGAAATGTGCTTGCAAAGGAATAGCCTTAACTGATGAATCCAGGAAAGCAGTTTTTTATACTCTTGCAAGAGTGGGAGTCCTAAAAAAAGTGAAAAAAAAAAGAGTGAGGGTACCACGTATAGAGCATCCCAAGAGCTGGGCACAGCCAGCTTTTAATTCCCATTCTTGGCCATGAGGTCCCTCCCCTGTTCCCCATTGATTGGATACAGCTTCCTGAACTGCCTATTCCATGTTTTTCTCCTAGATGTGTTCCCCCTTCCTTGTCATGTATTGTATGTGCATTCAAATTAGCTTGCTCCACTCTGGGGGTGAGTTGGTTAATATTAAATAGCTCATTAAGTATGCATACAAGCTTATAATCTTTTTACTTTATCAGAAGCCTGATTCTACCAAACCATAACTCTGGTTGGAACTAGTTACTTCTGACTTACATTCTGAGGCTGGGAGTATGTATACATGTTACTTCTGTGAAAACAGAGCTCCTTCCTCAGTTTCTCACATTCTTTTTTTCTTTTATTCAAATTCTGTTTCTTTGTTTTCTTGAAACCTAGTTAGGGATTGTTTATTTTCTTCCTCATATGAATTCTTCTCTTCATCCATCTCCCCTTTAAGTAAGCATAATAAATATGGGAAGAGGGAAGGAGGAGAGGTTGATTGGTGCAATGGCAAAACAAAGGGGGAAGTCCCCTTAGTAAGTACAGATACAGAAACCCAAAAGTAAAAGGTAGATAATAAATTGTCCATTTAAGACTCAGAAGTCTCATCTCATATAGGATCTGATGAAGCTTTCCGGTCTGAGTGCTGTTCAAGCAGTCTCCAACAGAGGATCTTCTTGTAGAAATCCTCTTTCTTATGTCCACTGTCCTACAAAATTGACCTTGCACAATTTTGAATTACCATTCGACTCTTATGTCTCTATCATTATAAAATCTAAATTGGAATCCTGGCCAATTTTCATGTTTAAGAAACTCACATTAGAAAGAAAAACTGACAGAGAAATTAGAACCCAGTTTTTATACTTTGCATTGGTTCCATTTTTTTAAATATTTTACATTAATCCATTATTCATTCCCCCGTCAGGAGGATGGAATTCCACTAAGAATTAATAATGGACTCCAATACATACATACATTCATTGTGTAATCAATTTTAAAATAATACATATCAAAGTCATAAAACAATTCCATCTTCTGGTTATGTTATGCTTCTTTTAAGGCATTTACAAGATAGACCACAAATCATTCTTTTTTTAACATTAACTAATTGTAACAAAACTGAGATAGGTATGATATTGGCTAAGTAACAGAATAAAATCCTGGTTTCATAAGCCCTTGAACATACAATTATGAGGAATTAAAGGACCCTAAATTATACAGGACTATATACTAGTAACAGATGTCAAGTCATAATAGTTAGTTGTTTGCACTAATATTCTAGACTGAATAGCTCAATCTTATACTTGCATGTTACTATTGTAAGATGTTGCTATAGTAATATCAGATGTTCCAGTATCTCATATAGGTTAGGGAACATCTTTAAAGTGAGCCTTAAGTGGTTTGCTGACATTTCTACACATGTTCTAGTTCCTGAGTAAATAACAACATGAAATAAAATTTTGCATTTCTCCTCATAAAACCGTCTACGTCTTCAGATACCACAGAACACACAGTATAAACATACTATATTCACAGTAGTAACAAACTTCGAATGAAGTTGAGTTATCCATTAATGTAAAAGTATTCCACAAAGAAGAAAATTGTACTGAAATTCTTTTCCCCAAACTGAACATGTTTCTGATTTTGTTTCAATAACTAATAGGATAACAGCTATAGCAGCAAGCACCCTAGCATACCAAGGATGGCTGCTAGCACAGGTTCTTTGATCTGCTCTTCTAAAGGAAAGCAACTCAAAAAGGGTTAACAATCTTACTTTAATCAAACATATATGATTTACCTAGTTCAGGGAAAAAAGTCAGCACCCTGAACTTCAGAAAAAATACAAACAGAAGTTACTAGCAGACAAAAAAATACAGACAGAGAAAATAACACAATTCAACAAGCCAACAAACAGGCTTCTAGCTCTCTGACCATCACATATCTACATAGTTACCGAAGATAGAAGCACCAACATCTGGGTTTTCAAAGCTGGGGGCCTTAACAGCTGCCCAGATGAGTCTCTGGGCAAAACCTTACCTCAGAGCTATATATAGCCTTCTCCAGGGTCAGAGAACATCACAACATTAGTGACCCACTGCCTAATTACAAGGTAACAAAAGGTGGGCCTACCTGAAAAACAAGCCTTCCTTAAGCAAGTTTCTCTTATTGTGCTTCAAGTGAGGCCCATTAAAGGGCAGGGAAGATCTTCAAATTCCCTAGGTCTATTACAGGACAGAGAAAATCTTCAAATTGCCTTTCCTTTACAGCAGCTAGGTCCCTCAGTCAGTTGTACCAATACCTAATTATTGCTATATTATTTCGAAATGTTTAAGGACCTTATTCCATATAGACATATATCTCTTAAACACATACTTTATTACAGTAACTCAAATATATCCCTGCCTTAGTCTCTATGATGATGATTCAATATTATTTTTGTACTTTTGTTTCATAAACTTCTTTTCCCTTTATTTAATTATTCCCATGTCATTCAGAAAGAATGTTCTATTCCCGGGATTTAATCTTTATTCTTTTTTACCCAACTGTTTCGGATGTAGGATGACTACCCATTCAGATTGAAAACAGCAAGATTTCACATACTTGCATTGTGCTCACATATTTCATTGACTATTTTCTTTGATCATAGAAATGTGTCATAAAAATGAAAAGCCAAGGACAAGACTAGATAAAGCATCACAGTTTTCCAACCATGTAATATCATATCCATCTCATAGCCAGACTCAGGAATAGTCAGGTGGTAAAAATTCCTTTTCAAAGGAACACAATGGGGAAACTGAGCCAGGGGGATCCCATCCTAGACTGAGGCTAGGATTTTCTTCTCATCTTTACCAGACAGACTTCCACCTGTAATAGTCACATCATCTCTGAGTAGTTGGTGGCATTTCTATTGGATGGCTGATTATTGACTATTGATTACTGATGAATTTTTATGATCCGTTAGACAACTCAAAACACAATTTGTCATAGTCCCAAGAGCTTTTACATCAGATGGTAAGTTTCACCAATCAAAACTTTACCAGGATCCACATTTCAAATTTCAAATTTGTCTTTGTGCAGAAGCCAATCACTAGAGATCATTTCTATATACTTGCAAATTCTCAGCAAGCCAAGCTCTTTGTTTAGAAACTCCATAACTTAAACAAGCTCCTTAGAGCTGCTGGTGATTATACTTTTTGGTTAGCCCTAAGGACTGCTCCAAATGGTCAGAAACTTCCTTTACACACATGCACACACAGAGATTAATCAACTACAACTTTAGGTTTTAGCATTAAAACAATAGCCAATAATCTAAATAAATTGTTCTAACTATAACACAAACAATAAACTTCAGGTGGCACCAAATGCATTTTCAGATCATATGAACATTATCATTCCTATGTCCACTCCTCAAAATCTTAGCGTGGGGAATTGAACCTTTTAGACCAACATTCATGAAACTAGTGCCCTTTCTTAGGGTTCCTTTCTTAGGAACAATGACTCTGTTCCTCTAAAAGCACACCTTTAAGGCCTATCAAAGGACATAACAAACCTAGGAATGAAACTCAAAATTCTTAATAGGTTTGGACATAATTGTCATCAATATCAAATTACTGCAACAAATTAACTTACAAATAGAAATTTAGTAGGCCTTCTAAAAATCACACAAAAGATTTTGTAAAACATTTCTTCATAAAAAACCCTTTTTTCCAGTTTATTCATTTTTAATTTTCAGCATTCACTTCTGAAAGTTTTATTTTCCTACAAACTCCTACCCTCCCTGAGATAGCATTCAATATGATATAGACTCTACACACATATTTCTATTAAACACATTTTCACATTAGTCATGTTACGTAGAAGAATTATAACAAATGGGAGAAACCACGAGGAAGACAAAAAAGCAAAACAAAATAAAACAAAAAAGAAAATAGTTTGCTTCACTCTGCACTCCATAGTTCTTGCTCTGGATATGAATGGCATTTTCCATCATGAGTCTTTTGGAATTGTTTTAGGTCCTTGCATTGCTGAGAAGGGCTAAGTTTATCAAAATCAGCCATCACACACTGTTTCTGTGAACAGCGTTCTCCTGGTTATGCTCTCTTTACTCAGCATCAGTTCATATAAGTCTTTCCAGGATTTTCTGAAGTCCACTTGTTCATCATTTCTTGTACCACAATTGTATTCCATTACATTCATATACCACAATTTGTTCAACCATTCCCCAACTGATGGGCACTCTCCAATTTCTAGTTCTTGGTCACCACAAAGCTGCTGTAAATATTTTTGTACATGGGTCCTTTTCCTATTTTTATGATCTCTTTGGGATACAGACCTAGAAGTGGTATTGCTAGGTCAAAAAGCACATTTTTATAGCCCTTTGGATATAGTTCCAAATTGCTCTCCAGAATGGTTGGATCAGCTCACAGCTCCTTCAACAATGAATTAGTGTTCCAACTTTCCCACATCTTCTCCAACATTTTTCATTTTCCCATTTTGTCATGTTAGCCAATCTGAGAGTTGTGATATGGTACCTCAGAGTTATTTTGATTTATATCTCTCTAATCAATAGTGATTTAGAGCATTTTTTTCATATGAATATAGATAACTTTAATTTCTTCCTCTGAAAACTGCCTCTTCATATCCTTTGACCAGTTATCAATTGGGGAATTACTTGTATTCTTGTAAATTTGATTCAGTTTTCTATATATTTTAGAAATAAGGTCTTTATAAAAGATACTACTTAGAAAAATTCTTTCCCAGATTTCTGCCTCCCTCCTTAACTTGGTTGCATTGGCTTTGTTTGTGAAGAAACTTTTTAGTTTAATGTAATCTAAATTATCCATTTTGCATTTCATAATGTTCTCTATCTCATTTGGTCATGAATTCCTCCATTCTCCATACATCTGACAGATAAAATATTCCTTGCTCCCCTAATTTGTTTATAGTATAACCCTTTATGTCTAAATTGTGTATCCATTTGGACTTTATTTTGGTATATGGTGTCAGATGTTGTTCTATGCCCAGTTTCTGTCATGCGGTTTTGCAGTTTTCCCAGGAGTTTTTGTCAGATAGTGAGTTCTTATCCCAGAATCTTGGGTTTATCAAAGAGGAGATTGCTATAATCATTGACTATTGTGTCTTGTGTACCTAACCCATTCTACTGATCTATTTCTACCCCTCTATTTCTTAGCCAGTACTAAATAGTTTTGATGATTGCTGCTTTATAATACAATTTAATATCTATTATGGCAAAGCTCTTCCCTAGCTTTTCTTATAATTAATTCCCTTGATATTCTGGACCTTTTGTTCTTCCAGATGAATTTTGATATTATTTTTCCTAGCTCTATAAAATAATTTTTTGCTGGTTTGATTGGTATGTCACTGAATAAATAAATTAAGTTGTCATTTTTATTATAATAGCTCGGCCTCCACATGAGCAACTGCTGTTTTTTCCAATTATTTAGTTCTGACTTTATTTGTGTGAAAGGTAAAGTATTTCCCTTTCTTAAAACAGCCCCCAAATACTTTTATAAACACTTGATTTTAACTATAACTCCAAATACCTTAGTTAATAATCTCACAAATTTCATAAGTGATATCAAAACAATTTTAATTGAAACTTACTTTTAAATAAAGACAAAACTTGGAAGTTTATGATTTCTTAAATTACGATTCAAAATATTACAACATATGGTCAGAAAGAATGACAACAGCTTTTTAGCCCATTAATTGTTTTTTTTTGTGACACTACAATTCTTAATCTAACAACACCCAGATTGTAAAAGAGATTGCTTTTCTAACAACACAGGTGATATGTTTACCAAATTACACAATAAAAAAAATTTTACAACTATAACAATGCCATAAACAGTTATCATGTATTTAAACTTGAAACCAGAACCAAATTTACAAGACCCTCCTAACCCCCCAAAAGGCGGGTTGACATAATTCCTCCCTCCTTTCTATAACTTTGTCTATTGGTTTTCAAATCAAGCTACAAATTTTCATTTTTGATCCTATTTAAAACAAAATCAAGTTTCTTCATACCCTTTGAACATCTCAATCCATCTGAAGCTGGCATAAGGGCACCCAGCCCAGGATGGGGAAGTAGGGGTGCTTAGAGCACATGGGCTTGCTGTTGCCCAGCCCATCCCCATCTGCCCCAAATGGTATTTTTTCCCTACCTTCCATGTTTTTGCTCAAGTCTTTATTTCTCTTTCCTAATCTTTCAAATGCAGACTACCTCCACTATCTTTTACATTCCAAATTTTTAAGAAATCACACTCACCCCAATATTTTCCTGCTTCTCTGCACCTTTTAGAATTTGGAGGCAGTTAATACCTAACAGTTTACAAACCAAGAGAGCTGTATTTCTCCCACCCCTCTGCAAAGAGCTTTTGTAATGCAAAAATGCGTTTTAAACAAATCACTGAAATCTGAAAGTGGTCATATTAAAAGATAGAAAAACCCCTTATTTTTGCAAAGACAGTTTTCTATATTTAAATTAAATATAAAGAACAAACTTTAGCTTTGAGATATAATTAAGCCAGAATTCAGACCCTCAGCTTTTTTTATTTTCCCTCTCAGCCCTTGCTTCCTCTGGGCTGCCTGGGTTCAGGTTCCTATCAGTCTAAAAGCTTAATGTTATTATGGTAATCCCACTTGGCCAGTGTTGGGAAGACTGGAAAGAAAGACATAATCTCTTCTTATTATAATAATGACATTTTCCTTTTGTTGTTGAGCAGGTCTACTGACTATAAAGGAAACAGTGATTTATATGTCCCCCAACTTATATGTATAGTGTATTTTGTTTTCTCACTTCAAGTTAGCAATAATTTCATGTATCTGTGAAAATGAAGGTGGGCTATTGAGTTTCCATCCTGATTCTCCTTCTTGTTTATTGAAGAGGAGTCTGACTTGGCACCTCCCAAAGCCGTGCCATCATCCAAATTTGATATGGATATCGAGCATTCCAAGGACAGCAAGAACCAGAGCCCCAAAATAATTCTTTTGTAGAATACACACTTTGTATATACTCTGTGGCAATACATATCTTTTCAATAAATATTAAGTGCCACTCTCTTCCCTATGTCATTAGCCACATAACACATATCTACATACATATCTACACACATGCCACATAACACAGGTCTACTGTCCCTTAAGTGGAAGAGGCAGATATATTATTTTTTCCAATTTGATTTTGTGTTTCCTCTATTCATGTGATTCCTATGGATATCAGGAAGTTAAGTAAAGGGAGAGAACTGCTTGCAGCCCTTAGTGCTACGATTATTTTTCTTTTGTTGTTGAATGTATCTATTTCCTATAAACAGTGGTTTGTTATGAGTATATTCAGAGTATTCAGTAAAAATAAACTGAGGTACATACTGTATCTTACAGTATAATCATTACCACTGAATACTCATTGCACCTTATTTTGTTTTGTTTTCTTCTGAAAATTGGTTTGTAACCTTTCATTGTGTAATCATTGCATGGTATAATTCTGTTCCTCATGCTGCTTTAAAGGTAAAAGCAGCAATATATTCACCAGTGGCATGTGGATATGCATTTATCTCTCAGGCATTGTGAGCTGTGTGACTAGAATTCTTAACATACGTGCATTGTTAGTATATTTCCAAAAGCCGACTTGCATGGTTTGTTTAGAATTCTATATTAAGAAAAGTGGGTTTGCATTCAGGTATAGCTAATCACACCACTCTGACTATTAAGGAATGTTGATTGTTTTATGGGACCTACGTGCCTCTTCAAATTTTGACTAGGAGATCAGACCACCAGGTTTGCTGTTCCTTTTTGGGAGATTGTTTCCCCTAATTGCAGAAGAATAGGCAAGGAGAGATAACATGTGATATGGGGGATGGCACCAGGCTAAGGTGGTTGTTTCAGGGGCTAACAGCTTGGATGATCTTAACTTTTCAACCACACCTTTAAACTAACCTAGAGGGGAAAATTGCATTCCTAAGCTTGGCTAGAGAATGAAGAAATATGACTTGACAAAATGGAGCAGTAATACAGTCAATTGCAGAATCAAAGCAATTATTAAATGATACATAATAATTTTAATTTCATCAGATTTAACCTTCTGCAATTGTTTAGTGTTTTTTTTCCTTTACTTCTTGCCAGAAGCAATTTAAATTTGTTCAGATCAATAGGAAAGATGCAAATTGTAGGCAGATATCTAGAAGATTCTCTATAGCATCAGCATTACTTTGTACTTCTGCTGTGAACAACACTTTTCTTTTAAACAGAGAGGAAACACCTTTATGACTATGGTCTATCAGTCCATTCAAAAGCATGTATTAAATATTACTGTTTGGTAGGCACCTTAGCAGACAATGGAATTTCTAAGAAAAAAATGAAACAATCCTTGCCCTCAAGGATCCTGAATTCTCTCAGAGGAGACAACACATACACATGTAAAAACATATGAAATAAAGATAAGTTGTCTTTGATGAGGAGGAAGTGAACTGCTTCATACTGAGTATTTTTTCCCATGACCATACTACAGTAAGGACAATTTGGGAAATGTTTTTTTTTTTTATGTTTTATTTATATTTTGCCTTCCTGTAAATTCAGTGTAGAAATTTATAAGTTTTGCAAACATTATATAAAATTTTAATTTTTTAAAGTTTTCTTAATACTTTTTTGTAGCACAGTTATCTTCCAGTTCTTCACTTTAATAGAAACTTTCATGAGAAAAGGTATATGTATAAGTTGCCCATAAAGGTTATTTGTATGTCCACATGGATCAATCAAACTACAGCTCAAAAAGTCATGAATAACCCTCTCTAAAATATCTTCCATCCTTCTCCAGAGAAGACTTTGTCTGCCACGAAGAGAGCATTAGGAGATGAAGCCACATGACTGGGCTACTTTGCTTGCCTCAGAGAAGTAATATTGGACTAGAATTACATTTATCTTCCATTTAATAGTCTCTGTCTAAGGGAAATAATTTTAAGGTTCCAGCTCAGCTCCTGATCAGTATCCCTCATTGAGGGGATAGTTCTATTTGTATCCAAGACTGGATATTCTTCCTATCAAATGCCAGTTATACAAAGACCATTGAAAATAGAGAATAACAAATAATCTCATTTATTCAAACAGAAAGCAAATAGAAATCAGACAAGTGACACAATTGGAATGTACCATACAATGCAGAGAGTTAATGAGCCTTTCCACTGGAAGAGAAATCTTTCTGCTTAACTGATAAGAATCCCTAGTCTTACCCAAAGGGAAAATCCCAAATCTCTGGTATGGCAAGCTGGAAAAAGGACATGTTCCAGATGGCAGCTCTTCTACATGATAGCTTCTTCCCAGAGTGATTTTTTCCCCCCTCCAGGAACCTTTCCTTGAAGAGAGCATGGAATTGCCCATTTCATCTTTAAAGGACAGAAGCAATAAACTAGAAAAAAATCTTTCCTCTTCTAAGCTCTCCTTAACTCTTTTTATTTTAATTTTTTAGAAAATTTATTTAACTTTTTTGATTCACTGGGTGGATGTTAGTCTTCCGCTTTATGCTCAGAGCCCTCCACACCACCCCAAAACAGAAAGATAACCTGGTGTTTGTACCGGGACCCGAGTCCCAGCGAGGGACAGTGAGGAACGTAGGGGTGAAACACCTTCTTGGCCAGACTCTATCGGAGAAGGCGTGGAGGAGAGATTCAGAGGGGGAAGGGACAGGAACAAGAGCACAGAGGGTCTGAGGGAAGCTCCCAGGGATGGGGGAGGGGGGAGGCGGGGCGGGGCGGTGTCATTTCTGGGACTCTGATATTCCCCAGGCCCCATCCACTCCATCCACCCTGTCTGGAGTCCAGAAGGGGTCCTTTGTTTTGGAGGGCAGATAGCCTGACCTGGGATGTTCTGGAGGGTACTGGGTGTACCTGCCCGGCCTGCCAGGGAGTTCAGGGGGCTGTGTGGTACCTAGCTCCAGGAACACTTTTCCTTTCGAAGAATGTTTGGGAGGGGACTTGTGGGAGAGCCGAGGGAGTGCGGGAGGCCGTCCTACGGCAGAGGCCCGGGAAGAGGGGGAGGGGGGAGGGGAACGTCCATCCCCCGGGCCGGTCGGGTGCCGCCCCCCCCCCCCCCCCCCCCCCTTCGTTGTCCTCGCCCTCGCCCGTCGGAAGGAAGACAGGGGTGCTGCCCGTCACCCAGGGTCCTGGGGGCTCAGTTTCGGTTTGGAAAACTGCGCTCGGTTTCTACAGCTCATGGCCAATGCACTTGCACGAGAACGACAGACGCCGCGACGAGAACGACGTAGTCCCCAGTAGCTCGGTTTTAACAAACGTCGAGAATCGTAGCACGGATGGCCTGGCTCGAAATCTTGGCGTCCGGCAGCCAGGAGCTCAAGGGACGGCAGAGTCTGACTGGCTGGCTGATGAGGGGAGGTGAGGTGTCCCTGTTTCTGACTTTTAGCCACTTCCCCTCTCCCCCCTCCCAAGCGTTTCTGGCTAGGAAGAGCCTCCTCCAGAGCTTCCCCCATCCCATTTGAGCGGGGGTGGGGGGGTGTCTAAAGCTCAGAAATACCCGGGGACGGGTTGGGATAGGGGTCGAGGTTACTCTGAGCAAGAATTGTATCGGACATGATCACGTCATCCCCGAACCCCTGTTCTCAAGTTTGCAGGTATGTTTAAAGTACCAAAAATGGTCAAAGTGTTGGGGGAAGAGAGGGCTGGAAATGCAGAAAAGGGGGGAAGAGCTGGGAGAAGAGCAGGAAGAGAGAGAGACAGGGCTTTAAGTGG
>NW_027186473.1:65939948-65940935 GCF_028583685.1 Petaurus breviceps papuanus | reverse complement strand
GCCAGCGCACGAACAGTGAAGCGCGCTCTTGCGCGCGCCAGTACCTCAAGTGTGTGTGTGTGGGGGGGTGGTAAAAAAAAAAACCCAAAATATTTAACAAGGAGAAAAAATAATATAAAGGAGAGGAGAGAGAGAGCCTCGCTGACTTTGATGTTTCTCCTTGGTACCTCCTCAGGGCATCATCTTGGGTTCCTCCCTGGGAGAGAGCAGTTGGGTGCTATGAAGAGAGAACACCATAGGAAGGAAAGGAAAAAAAAAAAGTTCCGCAAAAAAGGTTTGTATGCTTATGTACAAGGGGCGCATACACCCTGTGCGGGAGAGCTCTCCTTAACTCTTCCCAATACAAGCATGAAGCATTTATTAACCATTCTCTCCATCAGTGAGAAAACTTTATGTTAATGTCCAGGCTAGAACCTTGGTTTACACTTAAAACAAAGAAAAATAAGTAAGCAAAACTGACCAAAAAAAGGAATCCTACACTCCTAATCCCTGTCCTTTCTACCTAAAGAAAGGGAGTGTGTTTTATAATGTATTATCTAGGACCAAGATTTATTCCATGGATTTTGAATATTTCTTCCATAGCCAATTTATAGAGCCAAAGTCTTTTTAAAGATCTCAATAATGTTATTCCTTATTGGGGGTAACAGCAAGTACTCTATGCATATACATTGTTTATAATCTACAGTCTATTCGGAGCTTATTTATTCATCAAGCATGTACAGGCAATAATCTGTCATTTAAAATTGAACAGGTACATCAACTCTTCTTATTCAGTATTAATGTTATTCCACGGGCAATGTGGAGACCCAAAAAAACTTAAAACTCTAATGACCAGCAAGAGTTGACATGCGTTTTTAAATGAATGAGAGTAGCTCAGTTACCAAGGGTAATTTAGCTCACCAAATTTGTAAAAAAAAAAAAATGTCCCCTGATTTAAAAAATGACAAGGTCCTTAATATTGAACTTGGAAAAAATAATAACAATACT
>NW_027186473.1:65939621-65939938 GCF_028583685.1 Petaurus breviceps papuanus | reverse complement strand
ATGACAAGGTCCTTAATATTGAACTTGGAAAAAATAATAACAATACTTCCAAATGGGCAAATTGACTAAGAAATTCACTTCTATTTATAACTCATTCTATTTATTTTTATCAAGCAAATAAGATTTAGTGGCTAATCAATGGATGGAATGAGACAAGATTTTTTATTTGTTAAATTTTCCCAGACCACATGGGGGATACAACTGTAAAAGAAAGAAGGGTTATAACACCATCTCTTCTCTGGGAAAAAGTAGATAGATAGATAGATGATAGATAGATAGATAGATAGATAGATAGATAGATAGATAGATAGATAGAT
>NW_027186473.1:65908303-65939611 GCF_028583685.1 Petaurus breviceps papuanus | reverse complement strand
GATAGATAGATAGATAGATAGATAGATAGATAGATAGATAGATAGATGATAGATAGATAGATAGATAGATAGATAGATAGATAGATAGACAGATCAACAGATAGACAATTTACTTCTATTTTAGAAGGAAATAAAACACCTTTGGATATGATGCATTTGGGCAACTAGAGAATTATATTTCATAAATCATTTCCATAGTATAGTATACTAAATGGTACTCTAGTAGCAGAAAGCTGAAGGCAATTTCAAAAGTGGCCAACTTTCTCTAAGAAGTAGATAGTTGATTTGTTAGGAGTATTTGGGGTATGTATGTATGTATGTATGTATATGTGTAATGGGAATGGGAATTTGAAGATCTTCTCTGCCCCTTTATAAGCCTAAGAGGATTTGAAGACCTGCCCAGCTTTGAAAGTAAACTCTTGTCTCCTAATAGGCTGAATATAATTACATAGAGCCTGTAGTGGGAAGAATTTCTCACAGAAAGATGGGAGTCAGAACAGCTAGATGGTGGCAGGAGAGAGGACAGCAGGAAAGCAGACAGCTAGGCTTGTGAGTAAATGTTGGTTTGTGGGAAGGCTAAAGGATGCTGTGGCTCTCTGCTGTTGTGGCTTTTTAACTTCTTTACTACCATGGAGTTTGCTTATTGGTTTAGGGGTTCGGTTTTCTGGTATTTGAAAAATGTTTTGCTTCTGTCTTTATGGAGAGCCTATTATATTTTGTGATAGAGCACCATGCGGGTGTATTTATAGTGACTGTGGTCACTGTGAAAATTGCATTGGTGCTACAATATGTTATATGTGTATGTATGTAAATATATGCATAAATATGTGTGCATGTATGTGTGTGTATATGTATAGATATATCACTTATGATTAAGTCTATGATCTATATTCCCAAGGTAAATATTCAGACTTAAGTTAAACATGTCTCTGTAGAAAGTAAGAAAAAAAATGTTTTTGCCATCTATGATGGATAGAACACATCTTAAATTCCTCATACTGTTCCCCATATTAAACAAAAATTTGTGACATGGCTCTGTTATAGAGTGGGGCTATAGTATAATGGAGTAATATCCATTCTGCTTTGTCCCACCGGTTGAAATATAAGAATAAGTTATGCTAAAATAAAGTTATAATCTCTTTCACAGCTGCTTCTTACTGAGAAATGCTTTAGAAACTTGGAAATGTGAGAGTTCAGGTATGGAAAAGAATGCATGTTCAGTTTCCTTTTACATTCCATAGGACATATGAGATCTCATTTGTAGTTCACACAGTTGTCATTTCTAACAAATAAACAAAAATAAAGGAATTGCCAGAAATATGTTTTCTATAGTAGATGAATCATTCTGAGTGATTCTTCTGAAGGCCTGTTCTACTTTTGAAACCAATTTTATTTATTTTCTTAGTATAAAAATGAAACAAAAATATAGCAAGCTGAGGCACACTCTAGGAATACCATCATGACAAGGTGGTTGCCAACACAGAGACACTTAGAAGTAGACTAGAAGAATTTCCTGGATCAAGGGTTGGTTTGCAGTGTATTTTACTGAAAGCATTTTTGAGAGGAACTTCTGCTTTACGAAGGTAATTGGAGAACTCAGGTAGTTATTCTGATGAATTTCTTTTATCCTTAGAAACAGTATCATGATTGCCTGTTCTCTAACTTCTTAGGTATAGACCCAAAGTTTGTTTTCATATGCAACTTGATCGAGTGTTTAACTAATTTGGCTAGCTTTTCTGAATTTGAAGAACAAAATAAATTGATTGTTTAGTGTTCTGAAGATTAAACTGTGGACTGAAACTTTCCTTTTTCATTCAGTTTTGTGGTACCATGTGGACAGATCTGTAACTAGTCTGGACAATCAAGGCTTTGTCTCAGAGAACCAGTATAGGGAGATGGTTTCTTTACCTCAGTCCTCATTTCCCAACCAGACCTGGGCCTCACAGCACTAGCCCCAAAGATTCCATTCCTTTCACAGGACCTACCTTTCTATACTCCCACCTATCACTTCTTCCCTTGTACTACTACCTCTTCCTGTTGGTAATTCCAGGAGTCTTCAGTGAAGTGGGGGCCCAGGTTGTACTCTGTAGGGGATATGTTTTCTCTTCTCTAAATGGGACTGCACCCAACTGGAACAGACTGCTGTCCTCTGCACATTCAATTCCCACCCAATATTTAATTTGTCCTATGCCAGAATTAAGTTGCCACTCTGCATTTGGCTACAGTGTTAGCTACTGGAGTAAGAGAATAAAAGTGATTAAACTTTGCCTAACCCTTAAGGTATATTTGTTCCAAGTACTATACTTCCCTAGGACTTGGCTTTATCTAATTTTCCCCCAAAGAATTCCATAGCATCATTAAAGAAGAACGTCTCAATGATCAGTTGGATGTTAATTAGAAACATCCTTCCACAAAATAGGGCTCTCTTTGGAGCTTCTGATGAAGTTGTCCCATATTTATCTTCACTGGAATATACACAATGTTACACAGGTGTTAAAAAAAAGTGGAAGAAAACACACAAAACTATACCAGAGGCTAAAACCATGGCTAGAACAACTACCCTGGTTCTACAGCTTATTGTGATTCATACATTATGATACTATACCTATACTTTGGATATTTGTTTGAAAATACTATTATCATGTTTTTTATTTAATTTTTTTAAAATATTAAATTTTTTCCTTATCTTTTGTAAAAGAAAATTATGCTTGGTGATTAAAACCTGGAAGAAACTTAATCCTGTTTATTTTTTGTTCTGACAACAAAAATTTAGTATTGACCAAATGTTGCAAGCAGAACAGGTTTATTTTTAGATTGTCTCAAAAGTACTTACAAGCTACTATTAATAATGTCGAAGAATGCTGAGCTTTCTATATTTCTGTGGCTGCAGAATCTTGTCTCTAGTGTAGATATATGCCCTTGGGCTGTAGAATAAACAAAGAAAGTATTTATAGCTATTCCTTTACACAGAATAGATCTCATTCAGAAAGAGGGCAATCAATGTATTGCTTAGTGTTTTCTATGTGTGTAGGTATTTATTTGAGGTTACTTCTCTAATTTCAACATGTATAGGTATTTATTTGCATTTACTTCTCTAATTTAGTGATATATTCAGCCCCCTCTCCCCTCTATTCCAAGTTAAGAATGCTGATCTTATTTCAAAACCAATGGAAACTAATTCAGGGATATTCCAGAGTTTAACTTCTTAATAATACATATAAATATACACATGTACATATACAAATATAGGCATATACAAGCATTTCTGTATATTATATATGTATATATGTCTATTCTATATTGCCATGCATATATACATACATAAACACACATATATAGTATATACATACACATGCCAGTGTATTATACACACATAAACATGCATATACATATGTGCATATCTATTTCTAGCTATATCTACAAATATATATCTACAGAAACAGAGGTATAGATCCATAGATATAGAGGTAGTGATAGCCATCTGTAAATAAATATCTATAGCTAGATATAGATCGATCTGTCTATCCCTATAGCTATAGATATATTTAGACCTAGTCTAGATATATCTATAGCTATAGAGATAGATGGATATAGAGATAAAGATAGAAAGATGATAGATAGATAGATATAAAGATAGCAAGATACAGGTACACAGAGGATGGACCTGAGCCCAGATCTTCCTGGTTTCAAGGCCAGTTCACTATCCCTTGAAAGCAGGAAGATTTGGGTTCAGGGCCTGATATATGGCATACTCATATAATGGTTACCTGACTCTTGGCAAATCACTTAACTTCTCAGTCCTCTTACCATCTGTGTCAAACTTAAATAGAAATGGGAGACACTAAACTATCCCCAGCCCAGCGGGCTGCATATAGACTTAGAAAACCACCTAATAATATTCTATTCTATTCCTATTTATTTTGGTAAATATTTCCAGATTACATTTTAATCTGATTCAACTGCACTGAGGAATGCTGTGGGCCATTGACCTCATAAGATTACAATCTGCTGAAAAGGTGCTGACTTAAAATGGTAGAATGACTTTCCTTGCCTTGGAACCCTGGATACCAAAAAATCACAGGTCTAGTCTTATTCCTGCTACATTATAACAAAGCTCTTCTCTGAAAGTCACATTCTTTGTTATTAACTTTCTTCAGGCAGTCTCCAAATTTGATGTCTAATTTAAGCCTCCATTTTTAAACTGCATCGTTAAATATCATAGACATACTGAATGCTTTTACAAATAGTTTGCTTTTAAGGGTTTGTCTTTGCTAACAGCAACTTGATTCTTATAGAGGAAATGTCATTGTTCTATCTCCTGTTTCTGTAACAGAAAGAAAAAGAGGTTTAAAAAAGCCCCTTAAATGCCCCTTAAAAAGCCTTTGGCTGTGGATACATACACACACACACATATACATATATAGACATGTGCCTGTGCATATATATATATGTGCATATATGTATCTATGCATGTGTATATGTGTATGTACATATTATACCAGCTCCTTAAAATTCAAAATCATTGTCCCAGTGGCTACCCTAGCCTTTCAGTCCTACGTCAGATCAAGAAAAATTGACTTGTGATTATCTAGGTCCCAATTCTAACTAATTACTCTAGTCACATGAAAGGTAACTTCTTGCCTAAGACGACCACCACTGAAGCTCCAAAGAGGGACTTTACTTAAATGGATAAGGGAAAGGAAACATTAGGGAAAATGAAACCGTTTCCAGTATTTCCATTTCTTTGTCTCTCTGAGGAGATGGATTGTACCTTCCTTGGACGTGGACTTTTTTTTTTTAATTTTATGTTTATTTTTAGTTTACAGCATTCATTTCCACAAGATTTTGGTTACAAATTTTCTCCCTGTCTTTCCCCTACCCACCATCCCATTGTATACTTCCTCCCACAATTGGCTCTCTCCTATATCCTCCCCCATGCCCCCTCTGACTTTCCAGTAGGGCGAGATGGCTCTCTATGCCCCAGTTCTTGTATATATTATTTCCCAGTTGCATGTAAAAATAAATAATAATAATATTTTTAAACATTTGATTTTAAAATTTTGAATTCCAAATTCTTTCCCTTCCTTCCTTGTCACTTACCCTTACTGGGAAGATAGATAATTCAATATAGGTTTTACATGTGTAGCTACGTAAAACATATTCATAGTGGATATATTGTGAAAGACTGACTATATTTCCCTCCATCCTATCCTGGCCCACACTTGTTCTGTTCTCTACTTTGATCCTATCCCTTTGCAAAAGTGTGTGCTTCTAATTTCCCTCCCCCTAACCTCCCCTCCATCATCCTCCCTCTCATGCCCTTCCCCCCTACTCTTCTGTAGAGTAAGATACACTATTTAGTGTGTATGTCATTCCCTTCCTAAGCCAAATTCAATGGCAGTAAGGTCGACCCATTCCCTTTTGCCTTCCTGTCTTCCCCTCCATTGTAACCATTTTCCCTTACCTCTTCTATGTGAGATAATTTACTCCATTCTGTCTCTCCCCATCTCCTCTCATTATATTCCTCTCTCACCTCTTCATTTCACCTTTTGAGTATCATCCCTTCCTATTCAATTGGTCCTGTGCCCTCTATGTATACCTGTACACATCACATATGCATGCATACACACATATACCCTCCTATATATACATATATACATATGTGTATATATACATTTCTATTCCCTTCAACTCTTTTCATACTGAAAACTTTCATAAGTTACAATTATAATTTTTCCATGTAGGAATGAAAATAGTTCAACTTTGATAAGTTCCTTATAATTTCTTTTCCCTGTTTACCTTATCATGCTTCTTGTGTCTGAATGTCAAATTTTCTATTCAACTCTGGTTTTTTCATCCAGAATGCTTGAAAGTCCTCTATTTCATTGAATGACCATATTTTCCTCTGAAACACAATACTCAGTTTTGCTGGGTAAGTGATTCTTGGTTTTAATCCCAGGCCCTTTGACCTCCAGAATATCATATTCCAAGCCCTTCAATCCCTCAATGTAGAAGCTGCCAGATCCTGTGGTATCCTAATTGTGTTTACACAATATTCAAATTGTTTTTTCTCGGATGCTTGTAATATTTTCTCCTTGATCTGGAAACTCTAGAATTTGGCCATAATATTCCTAGGAGTTTTCTTTTTGGGATCTTTTCCAGGAGGTGATCAGTGGATTCTTTCAACCTCTATTTTGCCCTCTGTTTCTAAAACAGGGCAATTTTCTTGAGAATTTCTTGAAGGATGGTTTCTAGGTTCTTTTTTTGATCATGGCTTTCAGGTAGTCCAATAATGTTTAAATTATCTCTCCTGGATCTATTTTCCAGGTTAGTCATTTTCCCAATGAGATATGAGATATTTCACATTGCCTTCTATTTTTTTCATTTGTTTGGATCTGTTTAATAGTATCTTGATTTCTCATAAAGTCACTAGCTTCCATTTACTCTAGTATAATTCTGAAAGAATTATTCTTTTCAGTGAGCTTTTAAGATTCTTTTTCCATCTGGCAAATTTGGCCTTTTAAGTCATTCTTCTCCTCATTGGCTTTTTGAGCCTGTTTTGCCATTTCAGTTAGTCTATTTTTTAAGGTGTTATTTTCTTTAGTGAGGTTGTTGACTCTCTTTTCCTGATTTTCTTGCATCATTCTCATTTCTCTTCCCAATTTTTCCTCCACTTCTCTTATTTGGTTTTCAGAATCCTTCTTAAGCTCCTCTATGGCCTGTAACCAGTTCACATTTTTCTTGCAAGCTTTTGGCGCAGGAGTTCTGACTTCGTTGTCTTCCTCTTGTTCCATGCTTTGATCCTTTTTGTCTCCCAAAAAGGAATCCAAAGTCTGATTGCTGTGCTTGCTTTGCTTCTTTTGCTTGCTTATGTTGCCATTCAATTACTTGAGTTTTGAGGTTTTTGCCACAGTCGATCTCTGCTTCCAGAGAGGAGAGCTTTGTCCCAAATCACTGGGGTTTTCGCAGCTGCCAGAGCTATTAGTTGGCTGCCTTCTCTGAAGCCTCCACTGGCACTGGTAGACTGTTCACACACCCCAGGACCTCCACCCTAGACAGTGATCCACATCCAAGAAGGTTAAAGCAAGAGCCATTATCCCTCAGATTGGTCGCTTGGTCCTCCTACAATCTGCAGGCCAAGAGCTCTGAAGCAGTTATGAGGTGGTGGCCACCATGCTTCAGCTGCTTCTCCCTCCAGGAGCAGAGGCTGGACCGCACTCCTGGACCCCTGTTCCAAAAGTCCACTGACCTCTCACTTTGTCTTTGGCATTTATGGGTTGATAAATTTGGAAACCACCACAGCTGCTGCTGATCCACTCTCCCGAAGTCCTTCCAGCCATGACTGGTTGGGCCATGTTGGGGTTAAAACTGCAGGCTCAGGTGGGGCTGGGTTCGGCTCCCAGTGTGCTGCAATGGACCCTTCCTGTCTGCCTGCCAGGCTGTCTTCAGCTGGAGGTTTGTTTCTCTGTGTCACTTTGTGGGTTCTGTAGCTCCAAAGTTTGTTTAGAGTCATTTTTTATAGGTATTTCAGGTGGTTATGGGGGGAATGCAGGGAGTTTTCCTGCTTCTAAGCTGCCATCTTGGTTCCATCCCCCAACATTTTTAATTTAAGGGAAGGAAAAAGTCCAGGCTCATCGGTGAGTTGTCATATCTATCTTAAACTAGAGTTTAGGAGATTCCTAGAATAGAAAGTTAGCTTTTTTTTCTCATCCTTTTTAATGAGGTTAGTAACTTCATTCTTTCTTTTTCACCTTCTCTCCAGGTATGGAACTAAGATCATGACATCATAGATCTAGTCTTGAAAGGCCCCAATAGAGTTCATCTAGTCTAGCCTTGATGTCTTACAGATGAGGAAACTAAAGTATAAGGGGTTAAGTGACTTGCCCAAGGTAATAAATAATCATCACAGGTGGATTTCATACTGGTCTTCTGACATCACAACAAGTGCTTTTCCCAGGGTACCATTAATTTTTCCCCTTTCAATGTTGTTTCACCTAAATTAGTTCTTTTAGGGAATCACTTCATGGCTCTAGGTGGGAAGCATACCTACATTTCTATTTAGTCTTTTTAAAAATTTTAATGAAGAGATCAATTCTTTCCCCCAACTATGTGAGGAGCTATTTCTTTTCCTTCATTACCACAACAAAGCTGGTCTCCTTTTCCTGTCTTTTCTTTTCATAAAAGAACATCTGAGGGAGTTTTGAGTTAAAAGATCTTTTGAAAATTGAAGACAGTTGTTGGTTGGTGGAGTTGCCAAAAACACAGTCAAAATAGCTATTTACCTTTCTTTCAGTATATCTTTACATTTTGTAGTATTTTAAATGTTACAGGATCAAGATCTGGAAACCTAAATGATTTCAACACAGTTTTAAAGAGTCTAAAACTTGAGAGCACAAAATATTTTTATATGTTTATTCCTATCATTTTTAGCTAGAAAATGAAGTGATATAATGTTTCTGGTTACCCTTACTGCTGTCAATGATAGGCCTCAGTGTTGGGAGCGAAGACCTTCGGGCCAGGCACCCTTCCCCCCGTAAGAAAGCCACACCCCCGAGTACCATGCCACGTGAATCTGCTGACCGCAGAGTGCTTCGGCACCAGGTGTTCTAACCACAAAATGTTTCAACAGTTGTTTACAAGAATTCCTCTCCCCGCCCACTTCCTCAAAGAGTATATAAGTCATGTTTACCAGCTATAAAGTTCAGATCATCAGACCTTCAGACCTTAAAACAAACTCGTTCGGTCTCTCTCCTTCTTTCCCACCCATTCCTTTGCAGGCTGGGTCCTCCTCGGCCCCACGAATAACTTGGTCCTGCAGGATGGGACAAGTGGCGCACAACGTGGGGCCCGAGGCACGGACCCTTGCCAGACGGACCAGTGCCTAGCAGAGAAGTCGTCGCGACCCCTTCTTTATTGGTGAAGAACCCCCCCGGCTGTCTAAGAGCCCCCGTCCTCGGTAAGTTGAATTCGTCCGTCTCATACTCATGGGTCAGAAATTATCTAAGGAACAGGTCTTTATAAAAGACCTTAAATCATTACTCAGGGAAAGGGGAGTTAAAGTTAAGAAAAAAGATTTAGTTAAGTTTTTTTTATTTGTGGATAATGTTTGCCCTTGGTTCATTGTAAATGGGCCAGAGATTCACCCTGGCAAGTGGCAGAAAGTTGGCAGGGATCTAAATAGAAAATTGCAAACAGAAGGTCCGGAGGCGGTCCCTGTGACTGTCTTCTCTTATTGGGGCCTCATTAGAGATATTGTAGAAGCAGCCCACAAGGATCCAAATAACCAACAATTACTATCAGTCGCGGAGTTTTGCCTCCGCCCCCTGTCCTGAGCAGCCTCCTCGGCCTCCTTGCCCCCCGCCGGCAAAGAGCCCTCTCGGCCCCCGTCGGTGGTAATAGACATGCCTGTAGCCCCAAGACAACCCCTCTATCCCCCCCTTCCCAAGGAGGAGCCACCTACGGCCGACTCCCTTAACTTTCCAATATTTACAAAAAAATCCAGCAGTGATATTTTAGACCCTGGAGATGCGGCAACCTTGGAGGATGAGGCAGCCCGTTATAATGACTCTGATGGGCCCCTTGAACCTCTCCCCAACACAAGCCCCCATCAAATTTCTCCTCCTTATGTGGTTCAGACTTGTGCACCTGCCCTCCTTTCGCCTGGCTTATCCCCTGCCACCCTCATAGAAGCTAGAAATCAGCTTTCCACCCAGGTTAATGAATTTTGGGAGGTCCTTGACCTCCAGAAGCAGTTTGTTCAGCTTTCTACTGAGCTCTCCTCCTTACAGAAAACGCTGCATAATTCTGTTCTCCTCCCAGCTTCAGGCCCCTCAGTTGCTCCTCCCCCGCCTCCCCGCCAGAAGGGACCCTCTCGTAAAACCAAAGATTTAAGGTTAACTTTTCCTGTAGTAACCCGCTCTGATAAGTCCGCCCCCTCCCCGTTCCGATGGCCCCTCCACTTCTGCCGTAAAGCCCTCTGCTACTGATGACTCGCAGGGGGAATCGAATAGTGAGGGGGAGAATGAGAATGGTTCCGTAAATTAAATTTTAAGACCTTAAAGGATCTGAACGCTGCAGTCAAATCTTACGGACCTAATCCGCCTTTCACACTCTCAGCCCTTGAGGCCATGTCCTGTGGAGGCCATATGCTCCCCGAGAATGGGTCCACGTAATGCAAGCAGTCCTTTCGTGCTCGAGGGCAATTCCTAACCTGGAAGGCAGATTTTTTCAATGGCAGCAGACTGGCAGCCGCTGCTAACTTGAAATCTCCACGTTCGCCTTCTGCGAACTGGACTTATGAGAAACTTAGTGGACAAGGGAAATATGCGGCAGAAGACCTACAGCAGCGTTTCCCCGTGGGGCTTTTGGCCCAGACCGCCAACACGGCCGTTGCTGCGTGGCGATCCCTGCCCGACATCGGCTCCTCCTTTGTCCCCCTTAATAAGATCGTTCAGGGAGGGCAGGAAGATTTTTCTGAATATGTCAGCCGGCTATCAGAAGCCATCAAGAGGACCCTGGGGCAAGAGGCTGCTAATGACTAACTTGTTAAGTGCTTAGCTTATGAGAATGCTAATAATGCCTGCCGAGCTGTATTACGCTGCAAATGGAGAGATAAATCCCTTGATGAAATGGTTCGTTTGTGCCCGATATAGACCCCCTTGCTTCCAAAATGTCACATGCCATGCATTTAGCTATAGGAGCAGCATTCCAAGCAAGTGGGCCTCCTAGAAATTGTTTCCAGTGCGGCCAGCCCGGTCATTTTGCTCGCCAATGCCCTGGGGACACCCCACCCCCTGCAGGCCCTACAAAACAGCTAAATCAACCCTCCACTGTTTGCCCCCGTTGTCGTAAGGGGAAACATTGGGCCAATACCTGTCGGTCTGCCACTGACATGGACAGCCAACCCTTACCCTCCCATCTGGGAAATGGCCAGAGGGGCCAGCCCCGGGCCCCTCAACCCATTCCCTTTGTACGAGCCTCGGGGAACAGCCCGTCTGCCCAGCACCCCCCCTTTGCCGAGCAACAACAGGAAGCGCAGGGGTGGACCTATGTGCCGCCTCCCCCACAATATTGAATCCGGAAGATGGGGTGCAGACCATTCCTACAGGTGTCTTTGGCCCTCCCCCACCGAATTCTTATTTCTTTATTATGGGCCGCGCGTCCTCCACCCTTGCTGGCCTGATGATTCACCCCTCCCTGGTTGATAATGACTATACCCGAGAGATTCAGCTGCTTGCTACCGCCCCCTATGGCTCTGTCTCGATTGATAAGGGACAATGCTTGGCCCAGGCCTTGCTGCTCCCCCTGGATACTGCTTACCCTGCCCTTGTCAAAAGGCGCGGAGTATCCTGGCCCGGATCATCCAACCTGTACTAAGTCCAGGCCATCTCTCAAGAACGCCCTACTCTTAAGCTCACAATACAGGGTAGGATTTTTGAAGGTATTCTAGATTCTGGGGCCGACTCTACCGTTTTGTCACAAGAAGCCTGGCCCGCTGCTTGGCCCTTGCAGGCCTCCATAACCCACTTACAAGGCATTGGTCAGTCCAGGAACACCCTCCAAAGCTCCCAATGGTTACCCTGGAAGGATAATGAAGGAAATGCTGGTACTGTCCGGCCGTTTGTGGTCCCTGGACTGCCTGTTAATCTCTGGGGTAGGGACATCCTTTCTCAGATGGGAGTCATTATGTGCAGCCCCAATGCGATTGTGGCCCAGCAGATGCTCTCCCAGGGATTCCTTCCAGGACAAGGTCTTGGAAAAAACAAACAGGGACGTTTGACCCCCGCATCGACTGCCCCTAAGGTGCGTCGTGCAGGCTTGGGCTTCCACAACCATTTTTCGTAAGGGCCACTGGTCCCCCTGCACACCAGGCAGACAAAATCACCTGGAAGGATGACCTTCCCGTCTGGATCGACCAGTGGCCCTTATCCATAACAAAGCTAGCTGCAGCTGTGGAATTAGTGCAGGAACAACTGGCTGCGGGGCACATTGAACCCTCCACATCACCTTGGAATACCCCCATTTTTGTTATACAAAAGCGTTCAGGAAAATGGCGCTTACTACATGATCTTAGGGGAGTTAATAAAACCATGATCCCTATGGGAGCACTTCAACCGGGGCTCCCCTCCCCTGTAGCCATTCCGAAAGGATTTTCTAAGATCATTATTGATTTAAAGGATTGTTTCTTTTCCATCCCCTTACATCCTGATGATTGCAAATGTTTTGCCTTTAGCCTCCCTATAGTTAATTGTGTGGGCCCTTCTCCCCGTTTCCAATGGAGGGTCCTCCCCCAAGGCATGGCCAACAGCCCTACTCTTTGCCAGAAATTTGTGGTCCAGACTATAGATCCATTCCGGTTGCGCCACCCGGAGATTTATATTATCCACTATATGGATGACATCCTCCTAGCAGGACCTGATGAGCTGTACCTGTCTAAAATCTGTCAATCGCTCGTTGTGGCTCTGCAGTCCCGCGGGCTCTTTATTTCCCCTGAAAAGATCCAACAGCCTCCCCAGTTGTTTTTGGGTTTTGAGCTCCTCACTAATCATGTCTTCTCACAAAAACTCCAATTAAGGGTAGACTGCCTTCACACACTTAATGACTTCCAGAGGCTCCTTGGAGATATCAACTGGCTAAGACCTTATTTGAAACTCACTACAGGGGAGTTAAGGCCCCTGTTTGACATTTTGAAAGGGGATTCTGACCCATCCTCCCCCCGCCACCTTACTCCTGAGGCGCGCAAAGCTCTTATTATGGTTGAGCGCACCATTTGTGATCAGCACATAGGGTATTATGCACCCCTTCAACCCCTTTGGCTCCTCATATTTCCCACCCCCTTTGCGCCCACGGGATTGCTTTGGCAACAAGAGCTGCTTTTTTGGATCCATTTGCCCGCATCCCCCTCTAAGATTTTACCCACCTATCCCCATTTGGTTGCTACCCTCTTGCGCCTTGGCAGGGGGGCTGCCTTAAAACTTTTTGGTAAAGACCCCGATCATATTGTATTCCCCTATACTGCTGCACACTAAGTACAGTGGCTCGTTCAGAATGATGATGATTGGACTATTAGTTCTATTTCCTTTCATGGCACTATTGATATATATTATTTTCCTTCAGATAGACTGATTCATTTTCTGCAAAGGACGCCTGTGGTTTTCCCCAAAGGAACAAAAACAACACCAATTCAAGGAGCCCATTTGGTTTTTACCGACAGCTCCTCCACGGGTGTTGCTGCATTTAGCATTGATGGTCAGGTATCCCGCTTTAATACCCATTTTTTATCTGCACAATTAGTTGAGCTTGCAGCCATTATTAAGGTCTTTGAGCTCTTGCAAGAGCCTTTTAATTTGTATACTGATAGTGCTTATATAGCACACTCTGTTCCCCTTCTGGAAACAGTTCCTTTCATTCGCCCTTCGACTAATGCCTCTCCCTTGTTTGCAGAACTTCAACGCCTTATTCTTACCCGAATTGCCCCCTTTTTCATTGGTCACGTTCGGGCCCATTCAGGCCTGCCTGGTCCATTGGCAGAAGGAAATGATGAAGTCGATCAAGCCACTCAACTGGTGGCCGTTGCTCTCACCGACTCCCCTCTTTCCGCTGCACAAAGCACCCATGCCTTGCACCACCTTAATGCACAAACCCTTAGGTTGCGATACTCCATCACTCGTGAACAAGCACGACAAATAGTGCGTCAGTGCAAGGGCTACCTGACCCTCCTACCTGAACCTCATTTGGGAATAAATCCCTGGGGGTTAATGCCCGGAGGAATATGGCAAATGGATGTTACCCATTATCCACCTTTTGGTAAATTGAAATATGTTCATGTCTCCATTGACACCTTTAGCGGCTTCCTCTTTGCATCCCTCCAAACGGACGAAGCTTCTAAACATGTGATTTATCACATTCTTGCCTCCCTAGTGGTCCTCCCACAGCCCCAAACTATCAAAACTGATAATGGGCCTGGTTACACTAGCATTGCTTTCCGACAGTTCTGCGCCCAAATGGGGATTAAGCACATCACAGGCATCCCCTATAACCCTCAAGGCCAAGGCATAGTTGAAAGAGCTCATCAAACATTAAAAAATATGATCTTAAAACTACAATCAGGGGGGGATATGTTATACCCCAGAGCAGGGAATTTTAAGACCCTCCTAAACCATGCAATGTTTTTTTTGAATTTCCTCACTTATGACGCTAATGGCAAAACCGCTGCCGACCGCCTCTGGCATTCATCCACGGCAAGCACTTATGCACAGGCCATGTGGAAAGATCCACTGTCCAATAAATGGCAAGGCCCCGACCCGGTCCTTATCTGGGGCAAAGAACATGCCTGCGTCTATGATACACAAGCACAAAACGCCAGATGGCTTCCAGAGTGCCTGATAAAACTTCACAACTCGCCCAGGGATCTCCCTGAGAAGTCTTCTAACTGCTTTGTTTCAGGAGACGTCATGAACCAGACGAGCCTGCCAGACATCACAATGATCCTTTGCCTGTTTGTCATCTTCGGGGCCATCCCTGGAACTTCGTACCAGCTTCTCAACCATACCTGGCTGGTAATAAATGGAGCAGGTGATACAGTGTGGAGTGAGTCAAAAATAACATCTGAAGACTGGTGGCCTACCCTATACCCTGATCTTTGCAAATTAGCTTTAGGGGCACCAGCCGGCTGGGATGTAGAAGATTATTTCGATCAACAGCAGGCCCCCATTAAGGTTCCCCCAAATAGAGCTGGTCCTCTCGCACAGGGAGGCTGCGGGGGTCAGGGGTGAAGGAGTAGGTTAAGAGGCTATTCCTTCTATGTCTGCCCCGGTTATCATAGAAATCGCGCCCTTAACTCCAAGTGCGGAGGCTTAGCAGACTACTACTGCTACAGCTGGAGCTGCGAAATCACTAGGGACACCTACTGGCATCCTTCCTCCTCCTGGGATTTTATTACGGTTAAAGCTAACTATACACACCCTCCCCCCGGTAGTGCAAAGTGGAGAAATAGCCAGGAGTGCTCAGGGTGGTGCCATCCCCTGTGCATCCAATTTACAGAACCTGGTAAAAAATATACTCACTGGGACCGGGGTGTGTCTTGGGGTCTGCGGCTCTACCAAGAGAACTATGACAATGGTTTGACTTTTACCATCAAGCTCTGTAAGAGCATCCCTAACCAAAATAAGCCTGTGGCTGTTGGTCCCAATATTGAGCTTCACTCGGGATCTTCTCAGGGGCACAGAATCAAGCCTAATCCCCTGCCCATTTCCCCTACACCTAGAGCACCAGTAAGTGAACCCTTTCGGCCCACACTTCCCAATGGACCCCCTTCCTCCGCTGAACTTATTCTTTCTTTGGTTAACGCCTCTGTATATGCACTTAGCAAAATGACTAACCATTTCCTAGAAGACTGTTGGGTTTGTTATTCCTCAGCTCCCCCCTTTTATGAAGGAGTTGCCCATTTTGGGAACCTTACCTTTACTAATGACACCTCTTCCCTGCGCTGGGGAACAAAGGATAAAGATGGCCTTACCCCTCAGTCGCATTTCTGGCCTCGGCCTGTGTCTCTTGGGACCGCTTATGCTTCCTCCCAGGCAGCTTGAACAGGTTTGCAATCGTTCCATTATAGTTAATGCCTCATTTCAATATATTGCAGCACCAAATAATTCCTATCTTGCCTGTTCCTCTGGACTTACCACCTTTGTGATTACGACCTCCTTTTTGAAAAATAAAGATTACTGTGTGGAGGTTTCCCTTCTTCCTCACCTCACTGTCCACTACCCAGACGAATTCCTCCGGTTCTGGGAGCAAGGCTCCAATCCACACAGTAGAACTAAAAGAGAACCCCTGACCGCACTTACTTTGGCTGTCCTCATAGGTTTTGGGTCCGTTGGTACTGGAACTGGGATTGCCTCTTTGGTTAATTCAAATATGCAATATGCTCAGCTTAGTGCAACTATTGATAGGGACCTCCAGGAACTCCAAGCAGGCCTTGAAAATCTTAAAGACTCTGTGGCCTTCTTGGCCGAGGTGGTCTTGCAAAATAGGCGCGGCCTAGATCTCCTTTTTCTACAGCAAGGCGGCCTTTGCGCTGCTTTAAAAGAAGAATGCTGTTTCTATACTAACAAGCTTGGCTTTGTAGAAGATAGTTTAAAAAGGGTTAAAGAAAGTTTAGAAAAAAAGGAAGAAGGAAAGAGATCAGAAAGAATCCTGGTGTCAAAACTGGTTCTCTACATCCCCCTGGCTGACTACCTTGCTCCCCACTCTTTTGGGACCCCTCGTGGGGATTCTGTTGCTCCTTTCCTTTGGGCCCTGGGCCTTCAACAAATTAACCACTTTTGTTAAATCACAGATTGACTTGGCTCTTAGGAAACCCATCGCTGTTCACTGTCATCGGCTTAACTCCGGCGGGTCTTGTGACGACCTTCCTTCCATGACCATCCTCGCAGGCCTTCGATTTTCTACTCTTGCTGGTGCAGATGCCGATCCATGGTACTCAAGGGTGTGGAAATGTTTTCGTAGATCATAAGGTTTTGACCAACGCTGTGAAAGAGCCAATGACGGGAATAGCGGGGCTACCACAAAACATCAGACCTTGCTGCAGATGTACCCAAAGACGGGATTATTGCGGGTACCGTCTCTGGAATGTTCTTTTAAGATACCAGGGTGGAAGTCCGCCCGCATAGCCTAAGACAGGGGCACTGCCAATGCTACAGCTGCACCCAAAGATGGGATTATTGTGGGTACCGTCCCTGGGGTTCTTTTAAGATGCCAGAGGCGGGCGTCTGCCAGCATAGCCTAAGACAGGGGCACTGCCAGGTACTCGATGTGGATGCAGGCCTCATAGCCTAAGACAGGCCTTTCACCGGTCATTAGAAAAAAAAGGGGGACATGTTGGGAGCGAAGACCTTCGGGCCAGGCACCCTTCCCCCCGTAAGAAAGCCACACCCCCGAGTACCATGCCACGTGAATGTGCTGACCGCAGAGTGCTTCGGCACCAGGTGTCCTAACCACAAAATGTTTCAACAGTTGTTTACAAGAATTCCTCTCCCCGCCCACTTCCTCAAAGAGTATATAAGTCATGTTTACCAGCAATAAAGTTCAGATCATCAGACCTTAAAACAAACTCGCTTGGTCTCTCTCCTTCTTTCCCACCCATTCCTTTGCAGGCTGGGTCCTCCTCGGCCCCACGAATAACTTGGTCCCGCAGGACGGGACACCTCAGTCTCTTGGAGTAGAACTAGTAAAGAAAGATCTAGAAGAAAAACTTCCCCTTATAGTTATTTGGAGCAGCAGTAGTTCTTGAACCAAGGGGTACTGAAAGTAAAGGAAAGATTAGCAGGTGACTAGAAGATTCAAATCCATGGTCCCTAACACTATTTTCACTTTGATTAAATAATTTTAACCACTCTCATGCCCCTGAAATCATTCTTACCTAAGATGACCACCACTGTAACCCCAAAGGGGGACTTAATTTAAAGGGAAAGGGGAAAGGAAACATTAGGGAAAATGAAACCATGGGAAAGAGGAAATGAAACCAGTTTTAATGATATTTTACTTATATCCCACAGGAGAATACTTGGCAGTGGGTAAGGGTAAAAAAAAGGCTCGTATTAATTTCTTAATGGCATTCATGAAAATTCATTTTTGGAAAGACAGCTTTCATTTTTTTTTGCACCATCTTAATTATAATGGGAGGTGGTTCTATAGACAATCAGGCAGAGATCAATGCTGTCTCTCAGAATTCAATTACAATTAAACCACATGGGGTTGTGACACAGTTTTAAAAGCCTAGCTTTAGTCCATGACTCTTTCTTAATTTTATAAACCTAAATAAAAATCTTTTTATGATCTTTTCTTTAGACATGCCACATTTCATCTTTTATTTCCATCTTCCAGGAATAAATCAATAAGGAATTCAGAGATGAATAATGAATGTGGACACTGAAGTTGAAGTGACAATTTTTGTTGTGGTTGAGAAATTGACCAAGTTTGCTCAGAAAAGAGAAGCTACCATGAACAAAGTCGATACAAATAATATATGGGCATCCATGTGTATGAGTCATCTCAGTAAAGTAAAAACAAAGAATGTAAAGCCTGAATTGTCCAGCTAACATAATTTGCAAGTTTTTTGCCACACTGACCTGACTTCTTAAAGGATAAAACTATTGAGGCAGAATCTCTAATTTAACAACAATTCATAATTCTATAGTGTTTTCTTCATAACTCTGGGAGATGGGTGAAAATATTCACATTTCAAAGGTAAAGAAACAGGGGTTTTGAGGTAAGGTTTAAGTTAATTGTCCATGTTTATTGAGCTAGCAAATATCTGAAGTGGGTTTAGAACTGAGGTGTCCTAAGTCCAAATGCTAAATTCTATCCACTATAACATGTTGTCTCTCAATGTAATATATTAATCTACCTCTACATTTTCTGTATTTATATAGATTTTGTTCAGAACTTACTATTTTCTGTGACTGAAAAATTTTAGAAGAATTTATTTGAATCATGGGAACTTCACAGAATTATTATTCTCATCGTTTCTCTGTTATAGTGCTTTGTTTTTTGGAGTTAATGGGAAGCAAACATTGATAAAGACAGCCATAGTTATCTGGGAAGTCAAGAGTACTAATTCATTGTCAAGTCCTGAATTGAGAGGTAAAAATAATATGTTTATTTGTATCAGAAAAACAAAGATTTTAGAAAATGTATTGAGTGGGCCATAGAATAATGTAAGAAGAGTAATAGCTGGGTAACCATAATGATTCTTTGTTAATTTTTATTGATTCTTTATTATGTCAGTTTGGTATTTCTTCCACTAGTGCTGGTAGTCCACAATTTCTCCATGCCTTTTCTTCCTATGTAATTGGTCTGTTTCCCCCAAAGTCCTCCACAGATTTTCTATCCAATATGCCCGTTCTTTTAATATCAAGAACTGAATGGGGGGGGGGGGCACCCATGTAGCTCTAGGCTCATTCATTTGCTGTCTCATATTCTCTTCACATTACTCACTTACCCACTTTTCTGGTCATACATGTTTGTTTCTTGGTTTTAATAGTATTTTATTTTTCTCCAGTTACATGTCAAGAAAATTTTTGGGGGTGACTAGCTGGCACAGTGAATAGAACACTGCCCTGGAGTCAGGAGGACCTGAGTTCAAATCCAGCCTCAGACACTTAACACTTACTAGCCGTGTGACCTTAAGCAAGTCACTTTTGTCCAATTGCCCTGCCTTCCACCCTTCAAAAAGGAAAAGAAAAAAAAAGAAAGAAAATTTTTAGCATTCATTTTTACAAGATTTTGAACTTCAAATTTTGTCTCTCCCTCCCTCCCCTAACCTCTTCTGAAAATAGTAGGCAATTTGATATAGTTTATACATGTGCTGTCTGGAAAAAAAATAGTCCCATATTAGTCACAGTTGTGAAAGAAAAAATAGATTTTTTTTGGAGGGGGGAAGGCAAGGCAATTGCGGTTAAGTGACTTGCCCAAGGTCACACAGCTAGTAAGTATGTCAAGTGTCTGAGGCTGTATTTGAACTCAGATCCTCCTGACTACAGATCTGGTGCTTTATTTATTCACTTCAAGAAATAGATTTTTTAAAACCACAAGTGAGAACCAAAGTAAGTGAAAAAATGCTTCAATCTGTGTTCAGAGTCCATTGGTTCTTTATCTGGATATGGAGGGCATTTTTCTTTATGAGTCCTTTGTACCTGGATCATTTTGTTGCTGGAGAAGAGCTATGAATCACTCATAGTTGATCATCACACAGTATTGCTAATACTGTGTACAATATCTTCCTGGTTCTGTTTTTTTCACTTTCTATCAGTTCGTACAGATCTTTCCAGGATTTTCTGAAATCTGTAGGTTCATCACTTCTTATTGCACAATAGCATTCCATTACATTCATATACAGCAGCTTATTCAGCCATTCCCCAATTGATGGACATTCCCTCAATTTCAATATTTTGCCACCATAAAAAGGGCTGCTATCAATATTTTAACATATGTAGAGCCTTTCTTTTTTTTTATAATCTCTTTGGGATACAAACTTTATAGCCCTTTGGGCATAGTTCCAAATGGCTCTCCAGAATGGTTGGGTTAGTTCAAAACTCCATCAATAGTGTACCAGTATCTCAATTTTCCCACATCCTTTCCAGGATTTATCATTTTTCCTTTTTTTTGGTCATATTAGCTAATCTGATTGATGTGAGGTGGTATCTCAAAATTGTTTTAATTTTCATTTATCTAATCAAAAGTGATTTGGAACATTTTTTCATATACCTAGAGATAGTTTTGATTTTGTCATCTGAAAACTACCTGTTCATATCCTTTGACCATTTATGTATTGGGTAATGACTTGTATTTTTATAAATTTGACTCAGTTCTCTATATATTTTAGAAATGAGATTTTTATTAAATACATTTGCTGTAAAGAGTGTTTTCCAGATTTCTGCTTTCCTTCTAATCTTGGTTGCATTGGTTTTGTTTGCACAAACCCTTTTTAATTTAATATAACAAAAATTATCTATTTTACATTTTTTAATGCTCTCTATCTCTTGTTTGGTTATCAATTCTTCTCCTTCCCATAGATCTGACAAGTAGGTTATTCCTGGCTCTTCTAATTAAGGTATCACCTTTTATGTCTAAACTGGATCACGTCTTTTTTTTTTTTTGCTCTTTGTAGGGGAAAGATAGGGCAATTGGGGTTAAGCCCAAGGTCATACAGCTAGTTATTTTGTGTGTGTTAAGTGTCTGAGGCTGCATTTGAACTCGGGTCCTCCTGATTCCAGAGCTGGTGCTCTATTCACTGCACCACCTAGCCGCTCCAATCACACCTACCTGTGTTTCCCTGATAATAAGACCTATCCCGAAAATAAGCCCTCCCCTTACTATGTAAGATTCCTCTAAAATAAGCCCTCCCCCGAAAATAAGCCCTATTGAGATTGCTACTGTAGTGAAGGTGATCCCCTGTGCTACACGCTACATTACGGTACCCTCTGTATGCACCGTTCCCCCCCAGTGAAACGCACGCCGCGCTCCGAGCTGCATCCAATCAGAGCTGCAGCAGTGAGCGCGTCATCCTGTTCTTCCCCAGTGATTAGCTTGCTGGCGCCATTGAGAGCAGTGCCGTGGAGGAGAGCTGAGGCAGGACAACATAAGCCCTCCCCTGAAAATAAGCCCTCTGGTGTTTTTCTTTCCCAAAAAATTAATAAGACAGTGTCTTATTATCGGGGAAACATGGTATTTTTGAGTTGATTCTCAAGTACAAGTTATTATTGATTGCATACTGTACTATATACCTGTCTATTATCCTTGGTTTATTTGCTATTTTACTCATTCTCAAATCATGGTGTTTAATGATTTGTAGGAAAATGGCATCATTAGGAAATTTGGATGTTAAAGAGACAAATTTTTATAACATTGAACAGTTGTTGTATCAAGAAAAGCAGTCTTTAGTTTCAGCAATCCAGCCCCATCCCCTTTTACTTAAATTCAAGTCCATACTTAACACTTGTCCAAGATACACAGCTTAATAGACTATTCAACAGGCTGCCCATCTGGCTACATTTTCATTCAGTTTATTTTCCTGTTTAGATTTATCTCATTTATGTTACTATAAATTTTACTGATGAGCTTTACTGTATCCAGGGTTCAATGCAACATATATAATGTTTTCTGGCACTTGGAAGACCTCACTATCAACAAGTACTCATTAAAAAAAAAATAGACTTTTTGCAAGACTTATTCCATAAAAGTCCATTAAAAATTCCATAACATCATCTCCCTACTTAATACCTTGTTTGATGTCACTGTTCAGTGGATCATCGAGTAAATTTATTGCTGTAGCCATATACTTTTATGTACTTATGTGATACCCTGCCTGAGGAAAGCCTTGCATCCTACATCCTTTGTTCAAGACACTCCCAATTCACTTTATTCTCCATGTACTTTATATATTTGACCAAAACTTTTATAAATTTTATACTTAGAGGGAGGCCTTAATACCCAAATTCTGTCTCCTTTCTTGAGGTGGGGCCATCATTCTTCTCTCTAATGTTACTTTTTTGTGACCTCAGTTAATTCTACTGAATAAAATGTATTTTAAAATATCAAGAACCAAAAAAGTCAAGAATCATAATGGACTACTGGAAAATTCTTATTTTACTACTGTATTTTTATTTTTAATTTATTATTATTATTTTAAAATTTTTAGTTTACATCTTTCATTTCTACAAGATTTTGAGTTACAAATTTTTCCCCCATTTTTCCCTACCCACCCCCCTAAAACAGCAATCCCACTGATTATCCCCTCCCCCAATCTGCTCTCTCCCATATCTTCCCTCATCCCCCCTCTGACTTTCTGGTAGGGCACAGTGGATCTCTATGTCTGAGTGCCAGTATACTTTATTTCCCAGTTACAAGTAAAATAATAATAATAATATATATGTATATATTTTTAAACATTTGATTTTAAAACTTTGAATTCCAGATTCTTTCCCTTCCTCCCTCATCACCCACCCTCACTGGGAAGATAAGCAATTCAATATAGGGTGTATATGTGTAGCTGTGTAAAACATTTCCATAGTGGATATATTGTGAAAGACTGACTATTATTTCCCTCCATCCTATCCCACCCCCCCTACTTTTTCTACTCTCTACTTTGATCCTATCCCTTTTCAAAAGTGGGTGCTTCCAACTTCCTCCCCCTCCAACCTGCCCTCCTTTCTGTTATTTCCTCTCTCATCCTCTCCCCCTCTACTGTCCTGTAGGGTGAGAAACCCTATTTTATGTCTATGTCATTCTCTTCCTAAGCCAAATTCAATGAGAATAAGGTAGACTCATTCACTTTTGCCTTCCTGTTCTTCCCCTCCATTGTAACCATTTTCCCTTGTCTCTTCTATATGAGATAATTTACCCCATTCTGTTTTTCCCCATCTCCTCTCATTATATTTCTCTATCACCTCTTAATGTCACCTTTTAAGTATCATCCCTTCCTGTTCATTTGGTCCTGTGCCCTCTATGTATACCGGTACACATATATACACACACACACACACTCAAATATGTATTCATAAGCCCATATACCCTCCTATATAGAATACATATATATGTATTAATACATACATATATATATATACATATATATATACACACATTTATATTCCCTTCAACTATTCTAATACTGTGAAAAGTTTCATAAGTTACAATTATCGTTTTTCCATGTAGGAATATAAGTAGTTCAACTTTTCCCTGTTCACCTTCTCATGCATCTCTTGCTTCTTGTATCTGGATGTCAAATTTTCTATTCAACTTTGTTTTTTTCAGCAAGAACGCTTTAAAGTCCTCTATTCCACTGAATGACCATATTTTCCCCTGAAACATGATACTCAGTTTTGCTGGGTAGGTGATTCTTGGTTTTAATCCCAGCTTCTTTGACCTCCAGAATATCATATTCCAAGCCTTCAATACCTCCCTGCCAGATCCTGTGGTATCTTGATTGTGTTTCCATAATATTGAAATTGTTTCTTGCTGGCTGCTTGTAATATTTTCTTCTTGATCTGGGAACTCTGGAACCTCGCTATAATATTCCTAGGAGTTTTCTTTTTGGGATCTTTTTCAGGAAGTGATACATGGATTCCTTCAAGCTCTATTTTGCCCTCTGGTTCTGAAACATCAGGGCAATTGTCCTTCAGAATTTCTTGAAGGATGATTTCTAGGTTCTTTTTTTGATCATGGCTTTCAGGTAGTCCAATAATGTTTAAATGATCTCTCCTGTATCTATTTTCCAGGTCAGTGGTTTTCTGAGATATTTCACATTGCCATCTATTTTTTCATTTGTTTGGATCTGTTTAATAGTATCTTGATTTCTCATAAAGTCACTAGCTTCCATCTGCTCCAATCTAATTCTGAAGGAATGATTCTTTTCAGTGAGCTTTTGAGATTCTTTTTCCATCTGGCAAATTTGACTTTTTAAGGCATTGGCTTTTTGAGCCTCTTTTGCCATTTGAGTTAGTCTATTTTTTAAGGTGTTATTTTCTTCAGTCATATTGTTGACTCTCACTTCATAATTTTCTTGCATCATTTTCATTTCTCTTCCCAATTTTTCCTCCACTTCTCTTATTTGATTTTCAAAATCCTTTTTAAGCTCCTCTATGGCCTGTACCCAGCTTGTATTTTTCTTGCAAGTTTTGGTGTAGGAGTTCTGAATTCACTGTCTTCCTCATGTTCCATTCTTTGATCCTTTTTGTCCCCAAAATAGGAGTCTAATGTAGTATTTCTCTGTTTGCTTTGCTTCCTTTGGTTGCTCCTGTTGCCACTCAATTACTTGACTTTTGAGCCTTTTGCCACAGTAGAGCTCTGCTACCAGAAAGGGGAGCTTTATCCCCTGGGGTTTTCAGAGCTTCCAGAGCTTTTACTTGGGTGCCCTCTCTGAAGCCTCCACATGCTCTGGTAGACTGTTCACACACCCCAGTACCTCCACCCTAGACAGCAATCCAGATCCAAGCAGGTTAAAGCAAGAGCGATTACCCCTTAGACTCGTTGCTTGGTCCCCCTACAATCTGCAGAGTAGGAGTTTTGAAGCAGCCACATGGTGGTGGCTGCAGGGACATGGAGCCTCAGCTGATTCTTCCCCTGGGGGCAAAGGCTGTATCACACTCCCAAACTCCCTGTTCCCACAAAGTCTACACTGACCTCTCACTTTTTCTTTGGCATCAGTGGGTTGATAATTGTGTAAACCACCACCACTGCTGGTTATTTTAAGTCCCTCCAGCCAGCGGCTTTTCAGGCCAGCCTGAGGCTAAAACCTCTGCCTGGCACGAGGCTGGGGTCAGTTCCCAGAGCACTGCACTGGCCCCTTCTTGCTGTCTTGCTGGGCTGTCTTCAGCAGGAGGTTATCTTCTCTGTGTCATTTTGTGGGTTCTGTAGCTCCAAAGTTTGTCTAGAGTAATTTTTTACATGAATTAGAGGAGGTAGAAGCCAGAGCCCTGCATAAGTCCTCTTTTTACCTTATTTTTCTACTGCAGAGGATGAAAACAGAGATGGAATTTTCACTGATTGTATATATCTCCTTTCCATAGGCTTTATATTTTCAATAATGTAAATTTATTACCTTTTAAAATGGCATCTAATCTGTATGCTCAAGGTCAGGTTCTGGCTTCAAAAACAATACTTCTGGAACTAAGTTAAATCCTAATATGAATTGTGGAATATTGAACCATTTCTAATGCTTACTGAAGGAATTTATGTAAATTATTATGGGAATATATTTATTCTCTGGGAACCCAAACCCACTGCCAAATTGTTAGGAGCACTGATATCAGCAGTTGGTCAAAAAATGACAATTTTGAATATGTGAGCTTTTGACTTCATCAAGGATAATGACTAATTCATGGTGAGGAGGGATTTGATTTTAAAATATACATAATTCTAGTGTAGTGTAACTACATTTTATTCTGCTATTTTATTATTATATATGTGCATATATAAGTGTATGTATATCTACAGGCATAGATATACAAATATATTATATTCCTGAAAAAATAAAGAACTAAAAGAATTCAAATTTGTGATGAAGATGTAGGATAGTTTAGAATTAATTCAATTTCTTTTGGCAAAGGAGTCTTCTGTTTATTCCATGTCTACTAGTTAGGGTTTGGTTTAGTGAACTCTTTTGTTTATTGAACTTTTAACTGGAGTCCTGCTTAAGTAGCTGTATCAGCAATGCCATATTCACAATGCCTGTAGAGATTACAAATATGCTGATATAATTATCCATCACAAAATACATCATATTTGCCATATGGGGAAATAAACTAGAAAATTTATTAAGATACCAAAAGACTGAGTCCCCAAACCAGAAAGTGAAAGCCATCAGAGTAGTTATGACATTGGCACAGGTAGATAAAGTAGAAAGCACCCACATTCTCAAGCCTTTAAAACAGAACAGGCTACCTCAGGCAAAGGTCCTCCTCTCCCCACTCACAGCAACCACCCAGCGTCCTGGAAGCACGCTCCCAGCAGCTCCGGCCCCTGGCAGTGCTCAGCAGGAGTCCTTAGCAGAAAGTCCTTGACAGTCCTAACTAAAAAAAAAAGATAATAATAATAATAATAATTAATAGATGTATTGAGAGGCATGACTCTGAATTTACCTGAAGGAAGATACCAATTTGCTGTGAGGAAGATAGGAATTAATACAGTTTTAGTAGGAAAACTAAAAATGGACCCAATCACTTTACCTGAACCTTCTGAAGTAATTACTTTAAAACAGTATCGTGTGCCAGGTGGGCAAGATGAAATTGCCACTATTATAAAGGAATATGTTGAAGCAGGAGTGTTAGTCCCTACAATCACAAGATGGAATAATCCTGTCTGGCCAGTAAGAAAATCAGATGGGACGTGGAGAATGACTGTGGATTATAGACAGTTGAATAAGGTGACTCCTTCTTTGTATGCTGCTGTTCGAGATACCATCACCTTAATAGAAAGGATCCAGAAATATGATGGGACTTGGTATGCAGTTATTGACTTGGCAAATGCCTTCTTCACCATCCCAATAGACTCTAAACAATGGGACCACTTCGCTTTCACTTGGCAGGGTAGACAATATACTTTCACCCGCTTGCCACAAGGGTACATACATAGCCCCACTATTTGTCACAGGATTGTGGCTGAACAGTTGGATGAATTAAAGCTACCTGGTGTACAGCTTACCCACTACATTGATGATATCATGATACAGGGAAAAGATGCGAAAGTAGTGGAAAGGAGTTTGACCCTTCTAATTGAGCATATGAAAAGTAAAAGGTGGGAAATTAACCCTGCAAAGGTTCAAGGACCAGCTCAGAATGTGAAGTTTTGGGGTATACAATGGAACAAGGGGCTAAGGGAGATTCTTCCTCGAGCCCGACAAAAGATTCAGGATTTTCCTACCCCTACCAATAAGAAGGAGGCCCTAAAGTTCATAGGATTGTTTGGATACTGGAGGCACCACATTCCACATTTGGGACAGATTTTAAAACCTTTATATAGAGTCACACGGAAGAAATATGAATTCAATTGGGGACTTGAGCAGAGTAAAGCTTTTGAAGAAGCCAAGGCTGCCATACAATTGGCCCTAGATTTGTGGCCCATGCAAAATGGTCCAGTGGAATTGCAAGTGACTGTACAAGATGATTATGCAAACTGGAGCTTATGGCAAAAACAACAAAGCCGAAATGTACCTTTGGGATTTTGGTGTAGGAAACTCCCTTCATCTGGAGTCCAGTACACACCTTTTGAAAAGCAGTTGTTAGCTGCATATTGGGCTTTGGTGGAGACTGAACAACTGACTGTGGGCCATGAAGTGATATTAAGACCTGGAATCCCAATTATGACCTGGGTAATGAGTACCCCAGCTTCTCACACAATTGGACATGCCCAAGAGGCTAGTATAATCAAATGGAAGTGGTATATTCAAAATAGAGCGAAAACAGGCAAAAGCAGAGTGTCTGCTCTGCATGAATCTATAGCAAACATAGAAATTGAGAGGAGTGACACACGCCCTGAGCCATAGCAACAGTTGGTACAGTCCACTGTAAAATGGAATGAGGGATATGATGTATTAACTGAGGAACAAAAGAGACATGCATGGTTTACTGATGGGACAGCAAAATATTTGGGGCAAAAAAGACATTGGAAAGCAGTGGCCTATAACCCATGTACTAGAAGGACTTTGGAAAGTACTGGGATAGGTGCAAGTAGCCAATATGCTGAACTTATGGCAGTATATCAAGCCATCAAAATAGAACAAGGAGGACAGTGTCATATATTCACTGATTCATGGGCGGTAGCTAATGGGTTAGCTACATGGATGCCCATGTGGAAAAATGAAAATTGGGAAATTCATGGTAAACAAGTCTGGGGCAAAGAATTATGGGAAGATATCTGGAACATGTCTTTGGTCACTGACTTGTCAGTTTTTCATGTAGATGCTCACGTGGCCCCCACCACACCAGAACGTGAGTACAATGCTCATGCTGATCGACTGGCAAAGATTGCTACTGAACTTATTGTCCCTACTTTGACAACAACTGATGATCTGGTATTAGTAAAATGGGTCCACCAAACAGCAGGCCATTTGGGGGTCCAGGCCACATACCAGTGGGCACAAGATCGAGGTATTAGTATCTCTCATTCACTGTTAAAACAGATAGCAGAAGAATGTCATATATGTCAATTGGAAAAGGAGCGAACTGTTCCTCGGGTAGTAACTGGAGAGATAGCAAGAGGAAAAGTCCCAGCCCAAATCTGGCAAATAGATTATATTTGTCCACTACCACTGGATAAAGGTTGCAGATTTATATGTACTTGTGTTGATACCTATTCAGGTGTACCAGTAGCTTGTCCTTATAAGAATGCAACCCAGAAAAACACTTGTAAAACCCTAGATCTCATAAGTCTATATTATGGAACCCCAATGCAGATTCAAAGTGACAATGGGTCACATTTCAAAGGCAATGAAATGAAGAAGTATTGTATACTAAACAATATAGAGTGGATATATCATATTCCATATTATCCAGAAGCATCTGGGTTAATTGAAAGAATGAATGGATTACTGAAAGAACAGTTGAGGAAGTTAAGTTCCAATAATTCATATCAACATTGGAAGGATAATTTGTTCATGGCTTTGTGTAATTTGAATAATAGACCATTGGGAGGAAGTACACCTCTAGCCAGAATGATGACCCCCAATCTGCAAATTAGAAAACAACAAACACACAAGATCCCAAATATTGAGTATTGGACCTTGAGGCCAGATGTCCCAGCACCGTACCCAGGACCACCTGGTTCGGAGGGGTATGATTTACATTGTTTAGGGGACTTTTGGTTGGACAGGAAAGAAGTAAGAAAAATTTCCACTGGGATATGCATAAGAATCCCTAAAAATCACTTTGGACAGATTTTACCCAAATCAGGATTAGCAGCTCAAGGAATACATGTATTGGCTGGAGTAATAGATTCTAATTATCAAGGAGAAATTGTTGTAACATTCCAGAATTTAGGTGAAAGGCCCATACAAATTCACAAGAATGATAGGATAGTTCAAGTGATTATCGTTCCTTGTAAAACAATGCCACTTGTAAAAACTGACCCTCCTTCCAAAATAACTGTCACAGGAACTGAAGGATTTGGTTCTACTGATAGAATAAAATCAGGAGCTAAAGTATGGGTAAAACGGAAGCCAGATGATGTTCCAAAGGCTGCAGAGATTATAGCATATGGGAAGGATAACACTGTAACTATTGTTTATTCTGGAGAAGATGATTACAAAATTGTACCCTTAACTCATTTATTCTACCGTGAGTGAGGCTACAATAGTCTGGTTATTGTCTCTTTGCTTCTTCTTGATTTTTTGTTTGTTCACCTTGTTTGTTAGATTTGTTTCCACAGGCTTGGTACCATCCATCTGTAGATGCCTGATAGCTTAAGCTGGATGTCACCCCCCTGTCTGCAACTGTGATGTGTCACCTTTGGACCTGGCATCAAGCATATTAAGAACTGACCTCTCAAATGGGACCCCTTAGGACAGGGACAGCTCTACATCCGATTTCAGCAGCAAGTAGCCATAGAAGAAGAGATCTTCACCCCTTACCACAAGATTTTGGGGCCCCATTTGTTCGGGGTGGGGGGAATGATGGGGAGCTTGTGCTCAAGCCCCACCCTAAAATATGGTTTTTTGTGTTTATTGTGTGCTCTTCTTGTTATACTGTTGTGAAATTTTGTTGACACCAGTTATTCCTACTGTATTTTTGCCAAGTAAGGGACATGAAAGATCTTGGGGCCGAATGTAAGGGTTATGGGATTTAAAGATCTCCCATGCCCCATAGACGTGCTGACATAGCAGAGCAAGAGAAAGTGAAAAGCCGAGCTAACGGTCCTGCGGTTGGCAGTTGGCGGCGGTTGCCTTTTTTTTTTTTTTTTTGAGTTAGGACTCCGGCTGAGCACTGCCAGGGGCCGGAGCTGCTGGGAGCAGGACTTTCTGCTAAGGACTCCTGCTGAGGACTGCCAGGGGCCGGAGCTGCTGGGAGCCCGCTTCCAGGGCGCTGGGTGGTTGCTGTGAGTGGGGAGAGGAGGACCTTTGCCTGAGGTAGCCTGTTCTGTTTTAAAGGCTTGAAAATGTGGGTGCTTTCTACTTTATCTACCTGTGCCAATATCATAACTACTCTGATGGCTTTCACTTTCTGGTTTTGGGACTCAGTCTTTTGGTATCTTAATAAATTTTCTAGTTTATTTCCCCATATGGCAAATATGATGTATTTTGTGATGGATAATTATATCAGCATATTTGTAATCTCTATAGGCATTGTGAATATGGCATTGCTTATACAGGAGGGAGTAAAATACACACTAAATGGGGTATCTCACCCTCCGGGAGAATGTGGGGGGAGGGAAGGGAATGAGATGAGGGATGAGACAAGGGAGGGCAGGCTCGGGGGGAGGGAAGTTGGAAGCACCCACTTTTGAAAAGGGACGGGATCAACGTAGAGAATAGAACAAGTGGGAGGTAGGATAGGAGGGAGGGAAGTATAGTCAGTCTTTTACAATATATCTACTATGTTATTGTTTTGCATTACCCACACATGTACAACCTATACTGAACTGCTTATCTTCCCAGTTGTAATGTAATGCCAAAAGAAAGGCAACTTCCCAAGGTTTAGAATACCAGCATAGGTGCTCTCCATTTTATTCAGTGACCAACCAAGAACAGAGAAGATCAAAACATGACATCATTCCAAATACAGCATTTACTAAATGTGATTAAATAATCTCCAAGGACTACCCCACCCCAGGACCTTTCAATCATTCAATCAATTACAAAGTCTCTGTTCTAAATACTTCTCCACCCCTAGGCTATACCTTAATTAAGTCCACCACAAAGCCCCTCTTCTCAAATGGAGATTAGTTTCCAAACATAAGGTCAAAAGTTCCCCACCCCTGGATCACAATTGAATCTACCCCAGAGTTACATCAAGTTTAAACACAGCACTTAATACCAAAATGGAGGTCTTTTCTTCATCTTGACACGATGCAAGTTCTCAGCAATCTTAGTTCCTGGGGAGACAAGGCTTAGCAAGGCCACAAGATACATTGCCAGTCCCTTCATGAATTCATCCTCTGTCTGTAGAACAGTCCTAGAACCCCTGAACACATTAGCAAAGCCCTCTCCCAGGATTTCTGTAAACATACAACAAGAAAATCCTTCTTCAGGGCTTCTGAACCAACAGAAAGGTTCCCAGACCCCTGCAACAACAGCACTGTCCTTCACCAGTGGACAGTATT
>NW_027186473.1:65891267-65907903 GCF_028583685.1 Petaurus breviceps papuanus | reverse complement strand
GGACTTTTGGTTGGACAGGAAAGAAGTAAGAAAAATTTCCACTGGGATATGCATAAGAATCCCTAAAAATCACTTTGGACAGATTTTACCCAAATCAGGATTAGCAGCTCAAGGAATACATGTATTGGCTGGAGTAATAGATTCTAATTATCAAGGAGAAATTGTTGTAACATTCCAGAATTTAGGTGAAAGGCCCATACAAATTCACAAGAATGATAGGATAGTTCAAGTGATTATCGTTCCTTGTAAAACAATGCCACTTGTAAAAACTGACCCTCCTTCCAAAATAACTGTCACAGGAACTGAAGGATTTGGTTCTACTGATAGAATAAAATCAGGAGCTAAAGTATGGGTAAAACGGAAGCCAGATGATATTCCAAAGGCTGCAGAGATTATAGCATATGGGAAGGATAACACTGTAACTATTGTTTATTCTGGAGAAGATGATTACAAAATTGTACCCTTAACTCATTTATTCTACCGTGAGTGAGGCTACAATAGTCTGGTTATTGTCTCTTTGCTTCTTCTTGATTTTTTGTTTGTTCACCTTGTTTGTTAGATTTGTTTCCACAGGCTTGGTACCATCCATCTGTAGATGCCTGATAGCTTAAGCTGGATGTCACCCCCTGTCTGCAACTGTGATGTGTCACCTTTGGACCTGGCATCAAGCATATTAAGAACTGACCTCTCAAATGGGACCCCTAAGGACAGGGACAGCTCTACATCCGATTTCAGCAGCAAGTAGCCATAGAAGAAGAGATCTTCACCCCTTACCACAAGATTTTGGGGCCCCATTTGTTCGGGGTGGGGGGAATGATGGGGAGCTTGTGCTCAAGCCCCACCCTAAAATATGGTTTTTTGTGTTTATTGTGTGCTCTTCTTGTTATACTGTTGTGAAATTTTGTTGACACCAGTTATTCCTACTGTATTTTTGCCAAGTAAGGGACATGAAAGATCTTGGGGCAGAATGTAAGGGTTATGGGATTTAAAGATCTCCCATGCCCCATAGACGTGCTGACATAGCAGAGCAAGAGAAAGTGAAAAGCCGAGCTAACGGTCCTGCGGTTGGCAGTTGGCGGCGGTTGCCTTTTTTTTTTTTTTTTTGAGTTAGGACTCCGGCTGAGCACTGCCAGGGGCCGGAGCTGCTGGGAGCAGGACTTTCTGCTAAGGACTCCTGCTGAGGACTGCCAGGGGCCAGAGCTGCTGGGAGCCCGCTTCCAGGGCGCTGGGTGGTTGCTGTGAGTGGGGAGAGGAGGACCTTTGCCTGAGGTAGCCTGTTCTGTTTTAAAGGCTTGAAAATGTGGGTGCTTTCTACTTTATCTACCTGTGCCAATATCATAACTACTCTGATGGCTTTCACTTTCTGGTTTTGGGACTCAGTCTTTTGGTATCTTAATAAATTTTCTAGTTTATTTCCCCATATGGCAAATATGATGTATTTTGTGATGGATAATTATATCAGCATATTTGTAATCTCTATAGGCATTGTGAATATGGCATTGCTTATACAGGAGGGAGTAAAATACACACTAAATGGGGTATCTCACCCTCCGGGAGAATGTGGGGGGAGGGAAGGGAATGAGATGAGGGATGAGACAAGGGAGGGCAGGCTCGGGGGGAGGGAAGTTGGAAGCACCCACTTTTGAAAAGGGACGGGATCAACGTAGAGAATAGAACAAGTGGGAGGTAGGATAGGAGGGAGGGAAGTATAGTCAGTCTTTTACAATATATCTACTATGTTATTGTTTTGCATTACCCACACATGTACAACCTATACTGAACTGCTTATCTTCCCAGTTGTAATGTAATGCCAAAAGAAAGGCAACTTCCCAAGGTTTAGAATACCAGCATAGGTGCTCTCCATTTTATTCAGTGACCAACCAAGAACAGAGAAGATCAAAACATGACATCATTCCAAATACAGCATTTACTAAATGTGATTAAATAATCTCCAAGGACTACCCCACCCCAGGACCTTTCAATCATTCAATCAATTACAAAGTCTCTGTTCTAAATACTTCTCCACCCCTAGGCTATACCTTAATTAAGTCCACCACAAAGCCCCTCTTCTCAAATGGAGATTAGTTTCCAAACATAAGGTCAAAAGTTCCCCACCCCTGGATCACAATTGAATCTACCCCAGAGTTACATCAAGTTTAAACACAGCACTTAATACCCAAATGGAGGTCTTTTCTTCATCTTGACACGAGGCAAGTTCTCAGCAATCTTAGTTCCTGGGGAGACAAGGCTTAGCAAGGCCACAAGATACATTGCCAGTCCCTTCATGAATTCATCCTCTGTCTGTAGAACAGTCCTAGAACCCCTGAACACATTAGCAAAGCCCTCTCCCAGGATTTCTGTAAACATACAACAAGAAAATCCTTCTTCAGGGCTTCTGAACCAACAGAAAGGCTCCCAGATCCCTGCAACAACAGCACTGTCCTTCACCAGTGGACAGTATTCACTCTGTCTGCAGGACAGTCTCTAGACCCCTGCAACAACAACACTGTCCTTCACCAGTGGACAGTATTCATTCTGTCTGCAGGACAGTCTCCAGACCCCTGCAACAACAGCACTGTCCTTCACCAATGGACAGTATTCACTCTCTGTCTGCAGGACAGTCTCAGGGCTTCTTAGTGAACAGCCAGGTTCCAGGACTTCTTCAACAAAAGGACTGTCTTTCACCAGTGGACAAATCTGGCAAAATAACATCAAAACAGACAGACAAAGTACCAGCAAAACAGCCATGTCTCCTCAGTCCTTGGCAGCTCAGGGGGCAGGTCTCAAAAGTCCAGGGCAATTCAAAGCGGCCACCAGCAATTCTCTTAGTCTCTCTCTCTCTCTGCACAAGGTGCTGCTTCCAAAAAGATCTTCTGCCTCTCTCTTGTCTCTCCAAATCTACGTCACCAGCTCCTCCCAGTTCAGGACTTTCTTTTCACATCAACAAGTCCATCCCACAGGCGGGATTAACAAGCTCTGGGTTTTAACACAATCAATTTGAAATCCAAGCCAATACAGGGGAATCTTTAATTGCCATTACTATCACACCAGTAAGGGTGGGTGACAAGGAACGAAGGGAATGAATCTGGAATTGAAAGTTTTAAAATTACTTATTCTAATATATATATATATGTGTGTGTGTGTGTGTGTGTGTGTATAAATTTTATACTATTATTAATACCGTCTTACATGTAATTGGGAAATAAGATATACAGGCACTGGGGCATAGAGATCCTCTGGAAAAGTCGAAAGGGGTATGGGAGAAAATATGGGAGAGAGCAGATTGGAGGAGGGGATATCCTGTGGGAGTGCTATTTTGGGGCAGTGGGTAGGAGAAAAACAGGGAGAGAATTTGTAACTCAAAATCTGGTGGAAAAGAATGATGTAAATCAGAAGTTAATAAAGCATTTAAAAAAAAGAAAAAAAGATTACTAATCACTCAAGATTACCCCTGAGATTATCCAAAAAGTTTATTATTTTTTTTTTCCTGCAGCGAGCACCTAGAGCCAGATCTTTAGTCCAATAAGAAGGAACTGTGGAGGGAAAGATGAATTTCATTACTGATGAGTTCACAGTTCTCTGTATTTTCAAAGGCCAACATGGTTTGTATTGTATTTTTAGGTTTGTTTCTTGGTGACATCTATATTTAATAAGGCATAGAGATTTCTTATTCACTTCTTCCAATTCTTGCTTATCCAAGGACTGAGCCAATGCTTAATGCAAAATGAAGAGAATATATAGCCATGCTTAAACTAATTAGCATCCAATTCTGTAAGTGCTCTTAGACATCATAAAATATCCTTGAATGTCATCAGGATTTTTTGGTATGCTACTATGTATGTTATACTTTCTGTATTTTTAATATTGTTTTTCTGGGGACATGAGATAGAGGGACACTAAGGGGCATGAGATCTAGACAATGTTAGAATTTCTATTAGAGTATGCATATATAAAAGTATATGTGTATGTGTGTACACAATATGTGTGCTGATCACAATTTAACTTTTAATCCTTATATCACAACTGATTTAAATATTAAATGTTTATTTTATTTAAAAAAAGAAAATACCAGTTGGTGAATCTGCTGAGATCAAATAAAGTAGGACAGAAAGAAATGTGTGGAGAATATGGCAGGATTTCTCAGAAGTCAGAGACATCAAGAAAAACCTATAGTGAGGGTAAAGTAGAGGGTGCTTGGACCCTGAAATAGCAGGTCATTCCCAAATGAATTCAACTTAAGCCAAAGAAAAACAAAGTTTATTTAAAATCTACCATATTGGCTACACTCTTAAGGAGTCTGGACATTTGTAACACTAATGTAAGTGGGACAGATTGAATCTGAGCACCTTCATGGAAACAAGATGAATCTTATATACAGAAAAATTGTGGGAGGGATCTAGGATTGACCAAGTAGTCTGGGGTGATGGAAGGAGGGGGAGTCTAAGGAAGATATTGATGGGAATGACCAGTAAGCTGGGGTAGCAAAAGTAGTAGAAGGCTATCTGGAGATAGACAATGAAGGGCTAGGCTAGGTTAAGGGTAACAGAGAATTGGGCATAGAGATAATGAAAGGTTTATAGCCTCAGATGAATGCCATATCAAGTGGGAAGATTCAAAGGGGTTCTCAGAGCTTCATCATTTATAGAGTTTCAGGAGGCACCACAACCTCCTTCTGGGAGGATGAGGGCTCCCACTGAAAGATGATATTTAGAGTAATAATAATAGCTAATATTTTTATAACAATTTAAGGTTTGCAAAGTGCTTTACAAACATCATCTCATTTGATCCTCACAAAATGAGAGGGTAAATGAAATGAGAGAAGAACAATGGTGTGTGTGATATACATGGGTCAAATTGAAGATTAAAAGTGAGTGGAAGGTGATACTAATGGTTTTTGGAGGAGAAGAGTCTATAGGGGAGGGGGTGAAGAGGTGGGGAGAGGTTTTGAAAAGAGCAAGCAAAGGAGGGAGATGTTGTTTTATTAGTAAGAAGGGTTTCCACTGAAAAGTTCCTTTCCGTGAAGAGAGATATTCCTTGAAAGAAGATAAGAACTTTGTGCTGCATATTTTTTGGAGGATTTGGTATTTGAAAAGACCAACTGTCCTACCTTGATGGGGAAGAAGTTGGATATCCTGGGGGCAACTGGTACCTGGAAGAGTCAGAAGGCAATGACCTAAGAAGGAGATTTTGAGGCAAATGGAGAAAAAAAAAAGGGGGGATGATGGTTGGGTTAAGATCAATGGTGTGCTGAATAATCAGTGATGTGGGGGCTCCTACTTGGGGCAGTGTCTTATCTGTCACTTCCAAGAATTGACTTTGTCCTTAGAGCAAGAGCCAAGATAGAAAAGAGGAATCCTCTTGGCAAGTAGTGGTTTGAGTTGTCAAGAAGAGAGACCCCAGAAAGGACACCTCAGAAGTTTTAATTCCATAAGGAATACAGAGAACAGAGAAGAAATGATAATTATGAAGTTCATGAATCAGAGACAATGAGGGGCTTGAGTAGATGGAAAGAAATGATGGATAATGAAGAGAATAAGAGGAATCTGTTCTGGACAGGAGCACAACATTAAAAAAAAACCTTAAAGAACATAGTAGTTTAGGGATGGTGAACTTGAGGCCACATGTGGCCTTCTAGGTCCTTGGGTGTGGCCTTTTGATTGAGTCCAAGTTTTGTAGAACAAATCCTTTTATTGAGGAGATTTGTTCTGTGAAGTTTGGTTGCAATCAAAGTGCTGCATGTGAGGACCTAGAGGGCCACATGTGGCCATGAGGCCGCAGGCTCCTCACCCCTGTACTAGTTGATGGGAAGGAGAGGAAAGGATAAAGTAATCTATTTAACTGAGAAGAGGAAAAAAAGAGGGGAAGAATTAGATAACCAGATGAAAACAGGAAAGCAAAAGGAACTAGTAAACTACAAAGGAAAAGGGGTAACAGGTGAGATAGGAGTAGAGGAAAAGAGTCAGTGGAAATAGGGTTATCTTTAAAAAAAAGATTAAGCTAAATTAACTGAAGAGGTATAGTATTGTGTTTACAATAAAAATAAAGAGGGAGGATTCATAATTTTAAAAATAGAAACAAATGAAAGAAAATAAATACAATTCTCATGACTTTAAATGTTAGTGAGACTTTAAAGTAAAAAAAATTATAGATCAAATAAGAAAAGAAAGCATTACACCTGTTGCTTACAAGAAACACATTTAAGAAAACAAAGATACATACAAATTAAAACTGAGGGGATAGAAAAAAATTACTGTGCATCAAATGAATCCAAAAACATAGGAGTTATAATTATGCTATCTGATAAAGCAAAAACAAACATGAAAAACATAAAAAGGGATGAACAAGGGAACTGTTGAAAGTAACCATAGACAAAAAACTAATATCAATTAAAACAAAATAACAACAACAACAAATGCTTACATGTTCCAGATGCCTTAACATCCAAATGAATAAAGGAAACATTAATTGAGCCAGAGGAAGACACATAGATAGTAACACAATAGTGACAGGAAACTTCAAAATCCCTCTCTTAGTTTTGGATAAATCTAAGAGAAAGATTAAAAAAGGGAAAATAAGGACTTGAACAAATTTCTTGAAAAACTATAGTTGACAGACATATCTTCTAAATGAGACTGCAAAGGAATATACATCATCCCCCACTTCAAACTTTTATAAAAATGATCCGTGTATTAGGGCACAGAGATATTGCTAATAAATTGAAAAAGGCAGAAATAGTAAATATATCTTTTAGAAACTCTAAAGCAAGAAAAAAAAGTCATTGGTTTAGGAAGTGCAAATCAAAGACCCAGACCCAAATGGAGACTTAATAATGAAATCTTAAATAATGGAACAAGGAATCATTGAAATAATTAATAATTATGTGGAAGAAAATTACAAAAACAAACATACCAACATTTTGGGGATTTAACTAACATAGTCTTTGGAGGAAAAAATATCTTTACAAACATACATTAACAAAATAGAAAAAGAGAGGAGTTAGGGTTATGCATTTTTTTAAATTAAAAAATCCAACAAATACATGAATTTAAAATAAACATGTGATGAGATATTAAGCATCAGAGGAAAAATCGATAAATTAGAAACCAAAAATTTCACAGAAATTATAAAACTAAAAGCTAATTCTTTAAAAAGACTAATAAAATTGAGAAAACATTAGCTAATCTGATTAAAAATAAAAGGGCCAAATGCTAAACTAGGAGTTGTGAAAAGTATCAGAGTTATTTATGTGCCATTGGTGTAAACCTCCCTGACTTAATAGTCAGATAATATGAATGAGTAACATGAATGTGACTCTTTTAATTTTGTACATAGTAATTTAATTTGCAGGTTGTCTTTCCTATTAGATTGTAAACTTCTTGAGAGGGAGAACTATCTTTCACCTTTCTTTGTATACCCAGTATTTAGTACAGTGCCTGGCACATAATAGGTGCTGAATATATTCTCTGTTGATCAGTTAATTTTTCCAAATTGACTTAAACATTTCATTCACCAAGAAGAATATCTATTTTTTTTATTTTTTGGATGTACTAAGATACATACATGAATATAATTTTCCAAACTTTGGATAGAATTTTGTTTAAGGATCATTAACAAAAGTTTGTCTCACAGTCATTTACAATTGGAGGTTTTCTTCAAAAAAACAAATTGTTGTAAATAATTTCTGTGACAATTCACAATAGTTTTATTTATCATTTTGGCCTAGGGAGTTAGAATTTACATTTCCCTGGATTTACGAACTGGGAGTCAAATTGTTATTGTTTAAATCATTCACTCTCTCCTTAGTATCAGGTTCTGGGAAAGCCAGGCCACAATTTAGGGACTTAGGGCTCACGTAGAAGTCATGCCATGGTACAAGCATATCCATACACTTTGGTGAGCACCTTGGAAAAGCAGTCAAAAATGGAAATATGGGGGGGGGGCAGCTAGATGGTACAGTGAATAGAGTACTGGCCCTGGAGTCAGAAGGACGTGAGTTCAAATCCGGCCTCAGATAATTAACACAAAAACTAGCCATGTGACCTTGGGCAAGTCACTTAACCCCAATTGCCCTCCAAAAAAAGGCAAAAAAAAATGGAAAGCTGGAGTGAAATTTAGGAAGGGCTCTAGGATTCCACAAACAGCTCTAAACTGAAGAAAGATGGAAAACCAGATTGATTGGAGACAGGGAAGTGTACCCTTAAACATCTGTATGGCAAAAAGGCTATAAAGTAAAATCCTTGAGACCTCAGACAAAATTTACGAGGAACACAAGCAAGTTGACCAATAAATCCAGTCCATAAAGGATTCACTTCCAAATAAACTCCCCTAAAAAACTCTTATGGGCCATCCTTCTCTGCTGAATTGATGATGGATTATTATTCCAGAACCACCTTCTCCAAATGTTAGGAAATATCATGACTAATTAAAAGCCATTGTTGGTTCCATGAGAGGCAACTATGGCACAGTGGAAAGGAGAGTCAGACCTGAGTTCAAGTTTAACTCTTACATATATTAGCTTCACAATTCTCAGCAAGTAACTTGACCTCTTAGTGACCCTAACAGTACTTCTTTAAGACTATAAATTGAAGATCAGGTGCTGATACACATATGTGAAAGGAATTTCCTCTATGGGAGTTCCTGAATGAAATAACAGGTCTGGTCCCCACCGAAACAAAGCAAAACAAACAAAAGACTGATTTCATTAAATTACTTTATAGATTGACTAGAGAATGTTTTGTTGTTATTGTTCAGTTCAGACCAACTCTCTGTGACCCCATTTGGGGTTTTCTTAGCAGACATACTGGAGTGGTTTGCCATTGTCTTCTCCAGTTCATTTTACAGATGAGGTAATGTGAGCTTCTTATTTTGTATACCCATATATACAAATATATATTTTGTATACCCATATATACAGGCACAGTGCCTGGAACATAATAGGTGGTCAATATATGTTTGCTGATCAGCTAATTTTTCCAAATTGACTTAAACATTTCATTCATCCAGAAGAGTTATAACCAAGGGCAACGTACCCAGCAAAGTTAAGTATAATCCTGAATGAAAAAAAAAGACATTTAATGAACTCAAAGACTTTGTGATAAAAAAAAAACCTAAGAACTTAAGGGGAAACTCGACATATAATGTCCAAGAGAAATATAAGGTAAACGTTAAAGACCAATTATAAAGGACTTAATAAGGTCAGACTGTTTACTTCATACATGTGGAAATATTAGTAGTACTCTTATGATTGTCATCATTATTTGGGTAGTTTGAAAGAAAGGCATGAGTTGATTATGATGGATTGATTCTAAAAAATAAAACTGTGGGGAGAGGTAAAAAGGAGCAATTATCTCATACAAATGAGGCATAAAGGGAATAATTGATGCAGAAGAATTGGGTAAGGGGGAGACTAGGTAGTGCTGGAACCTTACTGTCAATGGGAATGGGTTAAAGAGGGAACAATATACTTATTAAGAAGGGTATAAAGTTCTAAGTTCAGAAAGAAATAAAAGGGCAAGGAGACAGTAAGGGGACGGACTCTTAGAGGAGTAGGTAGATTAAGGAATAGGAGGGCAAGGTGTAGTGAGGAGAAGGAAAGCCAGGAGTCAGGAGGGATAGGGTAAATAGGGTGAGGATAGTGAGAAAAAATAGGAAGGAGGAACATACACAAGTAACTTAGAATGTGAATAGGACAAATTTACCCATAAAACAGTAATGGATAGCAGATTAAAAATTTGAATTCAACTATATGTTGCTTTCAATGAAACTTTATAAAAATGAGAGCTACACACAAAGATAAAGGGCAGGAGCAGAATTTAGAAGGTGTATCACCAATGCAATATATGCCCACACTCATGATAGAGACTGTGACTATAATTACCGCATGATGTTTGATCACAAAATAATAATCTCCAGATAAAGAATAAAGTTGAAAGATTTATTTAGACACCAGAAAATAGAATGCCCAAACTGGTAAGCCGAAGTACCAAAGATATTTGGAAGCCATAATAATGCTGAGAGCTATGTCATCCTTTCTCCTTCCCACAAACCAATACAAGATCAATATTTACTCACAAAACTCCTTATTTCCTTGCCTAAGTGTCCTCTATCCCCAACTGTCTCCAACTGTCAGACTCGCTCTCACCCAGGCATCTGGTCTGTGGGCTCTGCTTCTCCTCAGCAAACTCCTCCCACCACGGGCTCCATGTGACTACATTCAGCCTACTGGAAGCAGAGTTTACGTTCACAGCAGGGAAGCTTCAAACTCCTTCCAGGTGTATTAAGGGGCAGGGAAGATCTTCTAAAGGAAGTAGATTCAGCTGTATCAAACCTTAAACTATATTATAAGGTGAGAGCATTGTTAAAGTGTAAAAAGGACAATTTTGATTATTGTCAATTAAAATTTTCTTTTATTAATAAGACCTATGTAGCCAAGAACAGAAGAAATGCAGAAATCTGAGAAAAAAGCTTTCATAGACAATCTCTCAGATAGGCTTGAATATTGCTGTAGGAAATGATGAGCTGGTTGAGCTAGAAAAACATAGAAAGGCTTGGACTTATGAAGATGCTATCCACCTTCAGAGAAACAGTTAATAGGAGGGAATAAGCATAATTTGTATATGTATTATGTGTATACATGTATATATGTATGTATGAGTGTATGTGTGCATATGTGTGTATCTTTATAGTATTTATGTATATTTATTTATATCCATGCTTAATTGTAGCCTTCTTAGGAGAGGGAGATGTAAAGTAAAAAGTGCACAGCAGAGAAAAAAACAACAGTAAGGAAGCAAAGAAAATCTGAACTGCTTTGAAAACAATGTGTAGTATTTCTTATATAGCTTTTCTTGAAATAGAAATTTATTGTTTTATACTGAATTCTCTCTTATGGTCTCTGTATATGTATATGGCAATTATTCCCCCTCATTTTGTATTTAAGTTTAAAATTTTTTTAATTACCAAAAAAACCCACTTTTGAATCTTAAAGATTCAAAAGTATTTTATAGCTTTGGTAAACTGATTTCCTGATAATTTATGCATTTTATAGTTATTTGGAATGAGATTTCACTTTACATTGTTGCCTTGGCTTTGTTATTATATAGAAATGCTCTTTTTGAGAAATATTTTTTTGTGGCCCACAGCCTTATAAAAACTATTATTTCAATTAACATCATTGCTGATTCCCTATGATTTTTTAAGTAAATTATTATATCATCGGTAAATAGGGGTAGTTGTTTTCTCTTTTTTCCCCTATCTTTATGCCTATATGTTCTTTCTCTTGTGTTATTGTTATTACCAGCATTTCTAGAACCAGGTCAAAATATAGGTGTGTGTAGTAAGGTTCTAGTATCTCTCTATTGTACATGACGCTTGCTTTTGGTTTTAGATATTTTTGCAATATTAAAAAAGTTGTTTTTTGCCTATATTTTGTAGGGTTTTAGCATGAATTAGTATTGTGCTTTGTCAAAAATGTTCTTTTATCTATTGAAATAATTGTGGGTTTTTTTATTATTTTGTTTTCAATATGATTATATTGATTGGTTTCCTAATATTGATCTATTCTTATATCTCTGTTATAAACACAACTTGGTCATGGTGAATGACTTTGATGAATTTTTCAAAATTGTATTTAGATTTTTAAATTAATATTTATTAATGATATTGGTGTGTAGTTCTTTACTTTGTTCTATGGTTTAGGTATTAGGATTATATTTTTATCATAAGAGAACCTAGTAGGGTGATTTCCTTCCCAATTTTTACAGACTGACTCTCTAGTCCAAACCAGGCTCAGAGGGCTGAGAGAGGGGGCAGGCAGGTGGCAGGCAGGCTCCTCTCGGGGATCGTTGGGCCGACCTCTTGGGGGATCGTTGGCCGGAGCTCCGAGGGAGATGGCTCTGACCAGGTATCTGTTTGAGATAGGGTTGCCCATCGGTTGGGAGGCAAATCATCAGTGCAGGAAGAGTAGAGGGGTTTAAATTTGTTCTATTGCTTAATGTCGGGCCAGGTGGAGGAAGAGAGAAGTTTGGCACTCATTCAGAGATGGCCGAAAACAAGCACATTCATACTGGCCTCATTCGCGTCTATTGTGGCCGAGATAATAACCTTTCCTCTTGAACTCACAAAAACTCGACTCCAAATGCAAGGAGAAGCTGCACTTAACCGCAACCGTTTTTTCAAAGACAGAACCCCCTATCGGGGCATGACAAAGACCACCATTGGCATCATACAGGAGGAGGGCTTTCTAAAGCTTTGGCAAGGAGGAACATCTGCAGTTTATAGACAGATAGTATATTCTGGGTTCCGAATGGTCATCTATGAATATCTTCGTGACTCTGTTTTTGGGAAATCCGAAAATAACATATTTCCTCTTTGGCAATCAGTCATAGGAGGAACACTGTCTGGTGCATTTGCTCAGTTTTTTTCTACACCTGCGGATCTAGTGAAGGTTCAAATGCAGATGGAAGGAATAAGGAAACTCCAAGGAAAGCCTTTACGATTTCATGGTGCGCATCATGCCTTTTTAAAAATCTTGAAAGAGGGAGGAGTGCGTGGCCTTTGGACAGGCTGGGTGCCAAACGTCCAGAGAGCTGCCTTGGTGAACATGGGTGATTTAGTCACTTATGATTCAGTGAAGCGCTTGTTATTACAGAATACATCACTTGAAGACAATATAATGACTCATAGCTTGGCAAGTATAAGTTCTGGACTGGTATCTTGTCTTCTGGGAACACCAGCTGATGTCATCAAAAGCCGAGTGATGAATCAACCAACAGATGAGAAAGGAAAGGGACTGCTGTATAAATCCTCAACTGATTGCTTGATTCAGAGTGTAAAAGGTGAAGGATTTCTGAGTCTATATAAAGGCTTTTTACCAGGTTGGCTGCGAATGATGCCTTGGTCAATGGTATTCTGGCTTACGTATGAAAAAATCAGACTTATGAGTGGCGTTGATCCATTTTAAGACTTGAAAAAAAACATATACATTCAACATCATTGATATGTGAGTATTTACAGAGTGTACCTCGGACCATTACTGCCTCTTCAGGAAGATATTATTTCATCAAGAATGTACTTTGATGAGTGGCAGCCCTAAACTTTCCCTCTCAAGATCCAAGTGTCCTTGGCCCCTTCCCTTGCTCCAGGAAAGGCTCTATGTATGTAAGAATGTTATGTAATGAGCTCCAACCCAGCATTTTCTAAAGAAGAATCTGATCCTGGATCCTGATCACTCTACAACCTGAGATCTAGTCCCTGGCACATTCAGTTGGATGCTACAATGCAATTTCAAGGAGTCCCAGTGAGGAAGCAGCTGCTTAGACTTGAAATACATGCTAAAACATAGAAGAAAGCACATCTCTCTTTAAATATACATAGCCAGAGAAGGCAGTCTACCTAGCAATTAAAATTTGAAAACGCACAAAAAAAATGAGATGAATGAAAAAGGTAATGAATAGAGATGTTGAATTTCTTAAGTGTAGGATGGAGTTGATTAATCTTTCTTCCAGAAGAAAGATAAGAATGAAAACTGAGTGTACTATTACTTCAACAGCAAACAGATATTTCTTGAATAGCCAAGATTCCAAGACAAAAGTTTATGAATTGTAGTACCTGGAGAAGGAGCAAACACAGAATAGCAGTGTTGGGGAAAACAGATGAAGGGACACCCTCGCATATGTCCTATTTAAAATTTTAACTATTCTATAGCTTTAAGACCTTTTATTCTTTATGGTTAATTACTGAATTTTTACATGTTTACTAAAGCTTAACTGTATATGTTATTTTTTCCTCCTGTTCTGATCGGCCCTTTAAAGGTATTTACAAACTGAGATTGTTATTGGAAAATAAGTCAGAGTTGGTATGCTTCCTTCTTCCTATACATTACTTTAAAAAAGTTTAACTGTCATTCTAGCTAGGGTCTCATAATTTGAGCAGGTTTTTTACTCTTATTAAATAGTAAACTGGCCTTTCTTCATGGCTAATAACCCATAATGGCATGCATACTCCCTTTTTCAGTAGATTTTTGCTGACCTATATAATGCTCTGTCACCCATTGTTCCTTAAAGAAACAATATCATAACCATGGAACAAAAGAAAACTTAAAATGGGATCACAGTCACAGCTCTGGCCTCGTTCTTAATGGTTCTGTAAACACCTGAGCTAACCAGCCATATGATGATAAACTTGTATGAGACAGACCACATTGAGGATCATAGGATCAGTTAAACACTAAAATATTTACCAATAATGTAAAGATAGCATTTATGTGTAATCAGTGCCTTTTTACAGAAGTCCTACCTATAGTCTCTGGTCTCCAAATTTCTACCTCATGGGGTTTTCTAGTAGTATACAGACAATTACACAATGAGCACTTTTCTTTCTTTAGACCTCTAGATGACCTAAATTTACATGGCTTTTATCACAATTGGTTCAAATGAATTAGGTTAAAACATTTAACGAAATGTGTGTATAAATTCCTAAGTGTCTGAATCTGAATAGTTATGGTATTTGAACTCTTTATGACTTGTGACTTCTTAAGTCTACACTGCAAAAGTTTTGTTAATTTAATCCCAGGTATAGTGAATGAGGACCAAATGAGGGCCAAAAAAATTTAGTCAGCTTTATTCTTTGGTCATCAAGAAGTAACAATGATAACATAATATATGGGTAACATAACATATAGATGATTCACAGTAAATCAAAGTGAGCACACTTTTTATTGTCTTGCCCATGTTCATTTAGACATAAACAAGTTCAGGCTCCTTTTATTCCTCACAATCTCACATTTTTACTACCATGTTACATAATAGCAAGTATTCAGCATATCTATCATCCTTCATCTTTTTATTTTTAATCCATTTAAATTTCTTCTCCAACTTAGTAAATTGTAATAAATATTTTCTTAAATACAGTTCTCTTTTAACATAGATTCACTGCTGTAGCTCCCAATAATCAAATGGGATTTCTCAAATCTTCCCGTTGATAAAATAATGTTTTTATCTTCTTCAGGTATTTGATATTCTGTCTTTCCATTTAATTATAAGCCTCTCAAGGGTGGGAACTGGTCCTCTATTTTGTTTTGTTTTCCTTTTTTTATATTTCTATCATCCTCATTATACCTTCCAAATAGTTGGAAATGTTCAGCAGATATTATTGGCTAGTTAGCGAAAGCTCAATTATTTGTTGTTCCATGATTCAGGAATTTGTGATAATTTTGTCAGGCTAGACTGAAATGTAGAGCAGTCAAACTGAATAGAACCTGTGGATTAATGGGGATAACTGAGCAAATCCAAAGTAAGATGTAAATGAGAATGTTTAAACTACAGAAAAAATTTAAACTTTTCAGACACTTTCAGGATGTGTCCATTTATAGCTGAGAGACAAATTACCAAGCTTTAATATGTTTCCATACATCCAGGAGCTCTTCTAGAACAACTAATCCAATTGCTTTATGGATCTGAGATTAAAAAAAAACAACTTTTGAAAAATGTGGCATAATTAAAATTTTTCATAAAATCAGGCAGTTTTTGACATCATTTGACCTAAATCTGTAAGGTCTTAGGTAAACACTAGAAAACTGAATTTTTAGTCTTATATGTTTCCTTAGGAACATTCATTTGTTACAACTAAAAGACACTTCATAGTGAAATAATAATTAGAATTTGGGGAGGTTGCTCTTTTTTCCTTCTCCTGGAATTTAAGTTTAATTTGTTCTCATTCATTTCATGATATGAGGAAAATGAAAAGATATAATATTTCTTTAAATGCAGGTCAAATATTTAAATCGGTTAATATACCTTATGTATACAATTAGAATGCGAGATGTTTTTCTCTTCTGTTCGTTTCATTTCTCTCTCTAAATATAATGGCTTTTATGATGCTAATTACATTCTTATTCCAGTGTGTTTAATACCATGTGAAGTTTAGCAGTTAACATACCCATGCTGTGAGGAGCATACTTCATTTTTCTACTTGTTTAAAAAAAATTAATTATTATGCCAAAAAAGAATTTTTGTAGTACTGGAACTTTTAGTGTCCTTTAAAAGTTTGATAGAACACTCCTGTGAATTCATTATGCTCCTCAGTCCTCTGACTGAGTTCTGCTACAGCAGAAGAGCACTGCCATACTGCTGTCCTATTCAAAGAAAGCTTCTGCAGTTTTTGTTTTCTTACAGCCCTAGGAGGAGGTAGGTGTAGAACTGAGTTCTGTCTAAGGCCCTTGGATCTCCTTATACAACCCTGGCTGAACAGTAATAGAAGGGATGCTGAGTGACCACATTAAGGTTTGGGATAACCCTTCCCTGCTATTAGTTTATCAAGTTTTAACCTTGCTTGAGTTATTGGTGCCCTCAGAGACAGTTTAAAATGCTTTATCTGTTGAGAATAATTTGTATTTTCAAGAAGTATAGGGATCCTGAGGATTATAGAAAATGATTCATCCTCCATCTTGATGGTCTTGTGACTCAGAATTCAGTAAAAGTTAAAGAAAAACACTTAAAAAATTTAAATTCTCTTTGTCTTCTCTCCTCTCAAAGACACATACACACATATGTGCATACATATACTGAGAGATAGATGGAGAGGGGGGAAGGGAGAGAGAGAGAGAGAGAGAGAGAGAGAGAGAGAGAGAGAGAGAGAG
>NW_027186473.1:65840731-65891257 GCF_028583685.1 Petaurus breviceps papuanus | reverse complement strand
GAGAGAGAGAGAGAGAGAGAGAGAGAGAGAGAGAGAGAGAGAGAGAGGTGCCTTCGTCCTCCTTGGGAGAGAGAGATTCAAGGGAACATAGGATAGAAAAGAGGACATCAAGATAGTATTATATGATCAAAGATTGAGAATTGTAAGGGATCTTAGAAACCATCTGGTCCAAACTCGTTTTACAGCTGAGGAACCTGAGGCCCAGAAAACCTTTACTTGCTAGAGCAATGGCTGCTGCTACAGCCAGATATGTAGCTGCTGCTATATATTACTGAGACTGTAGGGACTAGAATACTGGTGACTGCTGCTCCTGAAAGGACCAAGTGCCTCTAAGGTCCTACACTGTGAAGTTACTTCTTCAGGAGGCAAGACCAAAATTCTATAAGGAGTGGCCACCAGGACAATATCTTTCTTATTTGCCTTCTTTAATGAAGCTATACTCAAACATTGTTATCTCCACTTAGGCTCATCCCCCAGTGGTTATCAATTTCTCATCTCCTCTACAATCCTGAGATACTGAATCTAAGAGTACAGAGTATAGATAATTCTCTCATCCCCATCAAGTTCAATACTAGCCTCATCTATAATGCTCCAAGCCAAATCTGCCCACCATCCCTCCAGTGATCCCTGAAATGATTGCTCCCTTCATTGTAAAACTCTTCCTCTCATATTCCTTCCATGTCTGCCCTCAAATGAGATCTAATTCTTGGATGACAGTGTATCCAAAGCCTTCCTTTCTAGTACTGGTTGCAGCACCCTGACTCACTAGTTGTGGCATCAGAATCAAGGCACCTCATACATTCAACTACCCCTTCTAGACTCTTCCTCTACTATCAGCAACCTCACCCCTTTAAGATTCACAATGTCAAAATGTATAATCCAATCTAAATCCTGGTGGCTATTACCTTCCAACTCCTAGAACATGATCCCTCCTTTTTAACTGAATTTTGAGCCTGCCTCAGAGTATACCTCTCAGTCCTCCAGGTCATCTCCAGTTATCCTGTTCTATATCTTACCACTGGACCCAGATGGTTCTAGAGGAGAAAGTGCAGCTGGTGACCTTGTACAGCCCTCCCTCACTTAAATCCAATTCACTTGCAAGTCATGGCATCATCTTCCTGTTATCATGGTCCTCTTTCAGAATGAAGGATGTACAGCAACATCCCTGTCCATCCAAGCTTCCACCCTCATAATTCCTTAACACTCATGTTGATATTCCACCCTAAAATTCTCTAACCCCCCAGTTCTGCAATCTGTTCAGCACCCATACCCCACTCCTCCACACCTTCTTAGCTATACCCAGAAATGAACTCTCATGATCTTGCTGTCACCCATAAGTGATCCACCTCCATGATTAAGAATTTAGAAGTTCTTTTACTCATTCACAATCTCCTATCATTTCCTCTGTCTTACTTATCCCCAGACAGTCTTCATCCTTACTTTTTTGCAAGCTCTTTAATCCTCAGTATTTTGCCAAGCCATCATCTTTTTAATTGAGTTTGTTCTCTTCTATTACCAATCTCCCTTAAACAATCAGTTCAATTTCTTGTTCTCCTTCATTCTTTGATCCCTTGTTCTCTTGTCCTATCACTGCTCAGACTTTACCAAACCCAGTGCTGGACTACTCCCACCATCTATCTTCTCCAGTCCTATTCATGTGCTGATAAATAGAGATGGAAAAAAATTCTGTAAATATGCTGACTAAATTTACTACAAATTTATGTTGTATTATATCAGCTGGGCTCTAACTGCATCAGGGCAAATATCTTACTCCTCTCTAATTGATTCTGAATCCTCCTTCGTACATCAGCTGCTCCATACCTCTTCTTTTCCTTTCTATTATCTTAGCTGAGAGTCATGAGTATGAGGTCATCCCCTTATACTTTACAAAACAAAAATTGAGGCTGCTCCCCACAAACCTTTCTCTTACCTTCTTCCTCACTTGACAATTCCCTGACATCATCACCTTACATTTTTGCCTTTAATCTCTGATGAAAAGTTAGCCTTTTTCCTTATCAAGGTCAACCCCTCTATGTGCATACTTGAACCCATACCCTCCTACCTTCTTTAACAGATTTCCTCCACTATCCTCACTCTCTGTCTACTTAAACGTACTCCACCAGTTTCTTGCCTGCTGCCAACAAACAGGCTCATGTTCCCTTCATCTACCAAAACAAACAAAAACCCTTTGCTAGATGCTACAATCCCAGATAAATAGTCACATTCTATACTTCTTATCACTTTCTCAGTCAAACTTGTAGACCAACCTATCTATCCACTTTGCCTCAACTTTTCCTGTAATCTTAAACTCCTGAAATCTAGCTTCTAATTTTACCTTCTAAATGAAACTACTCTCTTTGAAGTTACCAATGACCTAGTAACTACCAAATCTAATGACTTTTGAGAATGATAATGTTCAATTTTCATCCTGCTTGACTTGTCTGATACATTTTTTTTTACTACATTCTGAATATTGTCATCTCTCTGGGGTTAAATGATAGTTCTTTCTCATGATTTTCCTCCTGCCCATTTCACCATTCCTTTTCACAGCACTTTGCCGATCCAGCATCTTCACCATGCCCACTAACTTTGGATATACCTGGACACATACTTTTCTCTTTATACATTCTCTCTTATTGATCTTATCAGCTCATATTGTTTAACTTATTTCTATGCAAATTTAGCCTGCAAGATCAATTTAATTTATCTATCTACTTATATATCTATTCATAATCTCTTTAACTCCAGTCCCACATGGATTATTAAATATTTCAAACTAGATATGTCATAGGTATCTTAAACTCTCCCCTTGCATATTCCCAAACTCATTCTTCTTCAAAACATACCTGTCCCTATCAAACTCCTGTAAAACCAGCACTGACTTCTTGGTTTTCAGGGTTCCTGGCCTGAATCTAGTTCCAAAGCCCAGTACTAACTAGTACTTCTTAACTGGGCTCACAAATGCCCAAAGTCATACCTCCTCCTAGTTCTACCTCTACAAGACACAGAACTTCTCATTATCACTTGGATGTGTGGACATCTATTGGCTGGTTTGTTAACTCTAACCTGCCCTCACATAGGTTCCCAGAGAAGAAATATCACCAGGCAGTTACCATGCAAATGTTCACAAAATCATCAAGGAAATTCTGTTGAAGGCAAATATACTCTCCCATCTTGCCATTCTATTCCTTGAGCCCCTACAGATGCATTTCTAGTTATACAATCACCTGCTTGCAATAATGACCTTTTTAGATACTAAACATAGATATTTACTTAAAATAAGGCAAAAGAATCAATAATAATGTGATATATTCATAAATTAAAGCAAATCCATAAATAATTACATCATAATTAATGCATAAACCTCAGTTGTAGTAACCCACAAAGCAATGAGTATCTATGAAGAGTGGACATACACTTAAAGAAACCTACTAGAGTAGACACGAGTGACGAAAATGCATGTGTAGAGTAACTCACAATTCTGGTATAGTAAACTTTGGTGTCTTGTTTTTGCTTATCCATAAAAGGCCCTTTATAAATGCACCTTCTGTAGTAAATAATTGAACATATATTTCCACTATTAAGCTGAGTTAATTCAAGTTGTGCTTGACTAACACCTAACTAGGCAGATGTCTCCACCAAACTACTTGATTAGCTGATAACACTTCTGTCTTTGATCTTTCTAGGTTCAAACTACAAATAGATAGATTATATTTATTGCTCAATCATACAACAGTTCTCACTTCGATATTTTTCCATATTGATCCACCTAATCATTGAAGCCTAGTGAGTTCTCCCATTCACTAGAGTCTTTAATAAATTGTCACTTTAAAAACTCAGCAATAACTGTCTCATAACTTTTAGTTAAGGGGCAACTGCTTTAGAAAATGTAATGCCCTCAGAATTCTGAATACAATTAACTCAGAAACAAACTTTAAAGGGTCAGTACATTATATTAACATATTCCCGAGTGACAGGAGGAGGTACAACTCAGGTGAAGGAAATTGAGGGTGGGGAGGGGTGGGGGAGAAAGGGGAATACCTGGGGAAGCATTCACTCAAGGAAAGTGGAGAGTCCTGAGACAAGGAAGCCATCTTCCTAGCAAATCCTAGCGAAAGCAACAGAAATTAATTGCAGATATTCATGAAAGTATAACCCCTAACCACAGGGCATAAAGGATACAGTGAAGATCAAATGATAGAGTGTACCTCTGTCTCCTAGGACTGCAGCAGAGTTCTAGCAGTGGGGAAAACTTTTCCTCACAAAACTGGGAGGAGGGAGATGGCAGCATCTACCCTGGAGGAGTCACTATCCAAGTTGCAGCTATAAGAATTCCCCAGACCTTATGATGGGCAGCTCCCCAAGTTTAAGAAATCCTTCTTTGTTGGGAGGAGCAACCCTAGGACATTATATTAATGTAATTCAAAAGTACTAATTTATTACTTTTTTCTTGTTTTGTACTAATTTTTTTACTGGCATGATCATACATGAAGTTTGGCAAAAGAATGTTTTCACTGCACATTTCTTTTCTAACCATTATTGTCATTTAATTTCACTATTATCACTAAAAACAATTTTCTTCTATAAAAGAGAGAAATGTTAAAAAATTATCTGCTCTTCATATAGAATATGCCATGAATACCATTACTCCCTTATTTTCTTTCTATCTTAGTGATTCTGAAGTCATAGTTTCCTATGAAAATCCCTTTTCATCTACCTAACTTGCCTACTCCATTCCCATTGAGCTCAAGCCTATCTCCTCAGTGTCTCACACCAAATAGGTTTACCTCTTCCAGGTCTTCTGCTCTGTAATTAATCAATTTAATTTCATCTTAAACCTCTTCAGTTCTCAGTCCTTCCATTTTCTGGTACTCACTGAGAAAATGTTCCTTCTAGGAACACCAGTTACTTGGCAACTTTTTCTATTACTGGCTAAACTTCCTTTCATAAGAAAATCAGAATATCCCAACCTTGTTCCCCATTGTTGCTGCAGATTTCTCCTCTTTCACCATGACTTAAGTAACTTCTACTCCTCTGAAGGGAAGGGAAGAGGAAGAGAATAAACATTCATTAAGTGCCCACTATGTTCCAGGGCCTGTGCTAAGAATTTAACAAATATTATCTCATTTGACCTTCACAAAAACCCTGGGTGTTATTACCCCCATTTTCTAGTTGAAGAAACTGAAATAGACAGAGGATGAGTGATGTACTCCAGGTAAGAAGTGTCTGAAGGTGTATTTGAATTCAGGTCTCATGGTTCCAGGTCCAGTGTCCTCTATGGAGGACTAGCTGCTTCTTTGAGGTTCACACCATCTAAATTCACTGCCCAGTCCCAATTCTGTTGACTGTTATCTATTAATTCTCAGGTAATTTTCAATCCTTCCTCAGTCATTCAGTACTTGGTTTGAAATTTTTCTCTCAACCCCCACCCTTGACCTCATAATAGGAGACTATGATATACATGCTGGTTATTCCACAAATATCCTAAGACCCTAGTTTTTCAATCTATTCTATTTCCATTAACTACTTCTTCACCCTATTGCAACTACACACAGAGATAGTCATTCTTTTGATCTATCACTTATAGCTGCTCTACATCAGTGTTCATGTATTTTTTTGCTTTTTTTTGGAGGGCAGTTGGGGTTAAGTGACTTGCCCATGATCACACAGCTAGTTTTTGTGTTGTGTCTGAAGCCAGATTTGAACTCAGGTCCTCCTGACTCCAGAGCCAGTACTCTATTCATTGCGCCACCTTGTGTTCATGAATTCTTAAAATTCCTCTATCTGATCATAATCTTTTAGTATTCCGTCTTTTCCTATAGCTTGCAACCCTTAACATTGTTCATATCCCCACCAAGACCTCCTATACCTCTACCCCTAAATAACTTTCCCAAGATATTACACTTGCAGTTGCTATACTTCTCTCTTCCTTCTATCAATTTCATAATGAACAAACTGTAATGGTAATGGGATTTTGAAGATCTTCCCTGCCCCTTAATAAGCCTGAGTTGAACTTGAGGACCTTCCCTGATTTGAAAATATACTCTGCCCCCTAATAGGCTGAATGTGGTCACATGGAGCCTGCAGTGAGAAGAGTTTTCTGAAGGGTGGTGCAGAGCCCACAGGAGAAGCTTGCTTTGAGGGAAGCTTGTTTTTCAGGAAGGCATAACTTTTGTTACTTTGTAGTCAAGGTCTGAGGGTTGCAATGTTTTCTGACCCAGGAGAAGACTATATATACCTCTGAGGTGAGGTTTTGCTTTGGGGCTCACTTTGGGAAGAGTTGTGTTATTTGGCCAGATGAGACTCTGGGCAGCTGTTGAGCCTCCCAGCTTTGAAAATCCAGATGTTGGTGCTTCTCTCTCTGATGACTAACTATATGTATGTAATTGCCAGAGAGCTAGAAGCCCTGTCTGTTGGTCTGCCGAATTGTGTTATTTTCTCTATCTGTATTTTTGTGCTTGTAACTTCTGTTTTTGTTCTCTGAAGTTCAGGGTGCTGACTTTTTCAAAACCCTGAACTAGGTAACTTATATATATATATATATATATATATATATATATATATATATATATATATATATGTTTGATTCAAACTAATAATAGCAACTATGCTCAGGTTCCTTGCCCCTTTTTCCTTGTCAAGCTCCAAACCCAGATTTCCCCTGCCATCTGTCTTCTTTGCTTTCATTTATCTGTTGCTGAATGGAGCCATAGGAAGTCACAAAATTACCACAAATTTCTTGAGTTTTTTTTGCATTGCAGCAAAGTAAACTTTGCTAAAAACCCTTCCTAATAAATTCTCTATTCCAATCATGACCAAGGTAGTCCCAAAATGTCTGTTCTGTTCTATAGTCTGTCATGATATCTCCTTCTCCAATCTCATAAAGATCTGGTTACATATCACACAGAAAAATAATTGGATTATCTGATGAGAACTACCTCTCAACCTCTTCTTGTCTCAAATCCCTCTGAAATCAGTCTCAATTATATCATTTACTCTAGTCTTTGATGAAAAGGAGGTCCTTCTCCTTACCAGCACAACTGAACTGCATGCAACTTTGATCCTTCTTCCTCCTCCCAATATCTCCAGATTTCCTTCACTATCACCCCCACTCTTTCTCCAATATCCACTCTCTATCTTCAGACTCCTTTCCTATTGCCTAGAAATATATCTGTCTCATCCTTACTTAAAAAAAAACCAAAGCGTTCACTTGACCCTACCATCCCTTTCAGCAAGCAGCAAATATTCTGCCAGCTTTTGAAGTTGATCTTTATTTCTTTAAGGATCACTTTATAATTGAATATATATATATATATATATGCATTTTATATGCTTTGTTAGAATGATTCCCAGATATTTGACATATTTTGTGTGAATTTTTTTTATATTGTTGCCTCTTTGATCCTAATTTGCATTTATCTAATCAATAGTGATTTGAAGCATTTTTTCATATGACCATAGACAGCTTTAACTTCATCCTCTGAAAACTGCCTATTCATATCCTTTGGCATTTATCAATTGGGGAATGACTTGTATTCTTATAAATCTGACTCAGATCTCTATATAGTTTAGAAATGAGGTTTTTATCAGGGACACTGGCCATAACCAGTTTTTAAAAAATAAGATATATAGAAATGCCAGTGATTTATGTGGGTTTGTTTATCTTGCAACTTTGCTAAAGTTGTTAATTATTTCAGGTAGTTTTTTAGTTGATTCTCTAAGTATATCTACATATCATCTGCAGAGTGATAGCTTTGTTTCTTCATTGACTATTCTAATTCTGTCAATTTCTTTTTCTTCTCAAAAGCTTTTTCTGCATCTTTTAGGATAATAATATGATTTCTGTTAATATTGTTATTGGTATGGTCAATTATGTTGATAGTTTTCCTAATACTGAATCAGCCCTGCATTTCTGGTATAAATCCCACCTAGTCATAGTGTATCATCCTTGTGCTAAATTGCTAAAATCTCTTTGCTAATCTGTTATTTAAAATTTTTGCATTAATATTCACTAGGGAGATTGGTCTACAATTTCTCTGTTTTGACTTCACTGTTTAGGCATCAGCACCATATTTCATTCTTGATTTTATGAGACAGAAATTTATATTGATTTTTGAGAATTTATTTTGTAATCTGCAACTTTTCTGAAGCTATTGCTTCAATGAGCATTTTTGCAGATTAAAACATATACCTAAATAGTAATATCTTCTACTACTTATAAAACAAGTGTCCATCCAGCCTCTTTTAAGACTGCCATTTCCTTTCCTAAGGCATCCTAATTCATATGCATAATTCCTCATATCTCTGACAGTCCTTTAGATATTTAAGGGTAGCTATAATGTTCCTTTTCCCAAGTATTCTCCAAGATAAATATTAATAGTTTCTTTAACCTAAATACTTTTTAAAAAATTGTTTAATAAATATTGGCAGATTTCTATAAATTAGAAGAGATTGAGTATTTAAACAAGATTTCTAAAATATAAAATTCATTAACATTGATAGGAATATTTTGGGGGGATCACTTTTAAAATGTTCTTTTCTCAAGTAAATGTGAGGATGTCCAAAAAGGTGACTTGCAGATGTATGAAGTCACTATTTTCGATAAACAAATGTATACAAGGACTGTTTTTCCTTTGACAGAATCATAAATAAAACCTACAAATTAATACTCCCTTTGCTCTCACATTTTGTAGTAATCTCCTATTGAGAACGAATATAGTAATCTCTTGTTTGATAAATACAGAGTTGCCTGCTTTGGGGGAAAGAACTCACTATTTGACAAAAACTGGTGGAAAAACTGGAAAACAGTTTGGCAGAAAATAGGTATAGAGCAACATCTTACACTATATACCAGTGAAAAGGTCAAAATAAGTACATGATAAAGAGTGATAATATGAACAAATTAGGAAATCAAGAAATAGGTTACTTGTCAGCTCTATAGATAAGGGAGGATTTTATCACCAAACAAGAGACAGAAAGCAATATGTGATATAAAATGGATAATTTTGATTATATTCAATTTTTAAAGGTTTGCATTAAAAAATGCAGCCAAGATTAGAAGGAAGGCAGGAGACTGAGGAGAGGGGGAAGTTTTACAGCAAATTTCTCTGACAAAGGCCTCATTTCTCAAATACACATAGAACTGAGTCTGATTTATAAGAATATGAATCATGGGGTGGCCAGGTAGGACAGAGAGTAAGAGCACTGGCCCCTGAGTCTGGATGACCTGGGATTGAATCTTGGCTCAGACACTTAGCACCCACCCAGAAATACCTGGCCGTGTAACCTTGAGCAAGTTACTTAACCCCAATTGCTTAAAAAAAAGAACATGAATCATTCTCCAATTGATAAGTGATCAAAAGATATGAATAGTCAGTTTTCAAATGAAGAAATCAAAACTATCTCTAGTCATATGAAATGCTCTAAATCACTGTTGATTAGTGAAATGCAAATTAAAACAACTGACATACCACTTCATACCTCTCAGATTGGCAAATGTGGCAGAAAAACAAAATGACAAATGTTGAAGTGGACACTTCAAGAGAAGAGAAAAATTGGACACTAATGCATTGTTGGTGGAGTTGTGAGTTGATCCAACTATTCTGGAGAGCAATTTGGAATTATGGATAAAGGGCTACATAACTGTGCATTCCCTTTAACCCAGTAATACCACTACTATGTCTGTATGCCAGAGACTTTTTTTTTATAAGATAAAGATAGATAGATAGATAGACAGACAGACAGATATACATATACTTATATAGATATATGCACACACACATATACTTATAGAAGCTCTTTTTTGTGATGGTAAAGAATGGGAAATTGAAGGAATGCCTATCAATTAAGGAATGGTTTGGGGTGGCTAGGTAGCACAGCAAGTAAGAGCACCGGCTCCAGTGTTGAGAAGACCTGGAGATTGAATCCCGGTCTCAGACACTTAGCATCCACCCAGAAACACCTGGCCGTGTAACCTTGAGCAAGTTACTTAACCCCAATTGTTTAGGGGCAGCCAGGTGGCTCAGCGAGTAAGAGCACCGGCTCCAGTGTTGGGACGACCTGGAGATCGAATCCCGGGCTCAGACACTCAGCACCACGCCCAGAAATAACTGGCCGTGTAACCTTGAGCAAGTTACTTAACCCAGATTGCTTAAAAAAAAAAATTAAGGAATGGTTGAACTAGTTGTGGTATATGATTGTGATGGAACACTATTGTTGCTTGTAGTGCCAATGCTATATTCACAGTGACTGTAAATATACAGACATAATTTGCAATTGCAAAATATAACAGACTCTCCATATATAAGACAGAAGCAAAACATTTATTCAGACACCAGAAAACCAAATTCCAGCATCAGGAAACTGAATCCATCACTGAATCCATCACATAGAAATTAATACACCACAATGCAGCAATGAGCCACATCATGCTTTAATCTTCCCACAAATCAACACTCATAAGCCTAGTTATCTTCCTGGGTGTGTCCTCTCTTCCCTCCAGCTCTAATTGATCTGACTCCCAGCTTCCTGTGGGATCTGCTCCACCCTTCAGCAAAATCCTCCCACCACAGGCTTCACGTGTTTACATTAATCCTATTAGGGGGCAGGGAAGGTCTTCAAATTCTATTAGGCTTTTTAAGGTGGAGGGAAGATCTTCAAATTACTATTACCATTACATTGCTTTAAGAAATGGTGAGCAGGATGCTCTCAGAAAAACGTGAGAAGATATAAAGATACAAAGTGAAGTGAGCATATTGTATGATAATCAACTGTTTATTCTTTTTTTTTTTTTTAAGCAATCGGGGTTAAGTAACTTGCTCAAGGTTACACGGCCAGTTATTTCTGGGTGTGGTGTTGAGTGTCTGAGCCCGGGATTCGATCTCCAGGTCGTCCCAACACTGGAGCCGGTGCTCTTACTCGCTGTGCTACCTGGCCGCCCCACAACTGTTTATTCTTATAGCTGTTCTTAACAATTCAAAGATCAAAGACAATTCCAAAAAGACGCTTAATGAAAAATGCTACCCAAATGAAGAGAAAGAACTGATGAAGTCTTAATCGAAAATTGATGCATGCTGTTTTTCACTTTCTTAATTTTTTTCCTGTTTGTCTGTTTTCTTTCACAACAAAACTAAAATGGAAATGTGTTTTGAAGACCTGTATATGCATAAATTACATCAAATTGCTTGCCTTTTTAATGAGGGTAGAGAGAAGGGAGGTAAAGAGAGAATTTGGAACTCAAAATTTAAAAATACAAAAATTAATATTAAATTAAAAGTTCATTAAATAAAAATAAATAAATTTAAATTGCTTTACATATAACCAAAAAATATTTTTAAAAATAAGAGACCTCAAAAAGGATAAAAACAGGTTTATGACATGATTACCATTAGAGTTCCATCACTAGAGTTATTCTCTGAGGTGTCATCATGGCACAGAAGTGGTAGAACTAGAGCTGTAGGGAACCTCAGAGGCCACAGAGTACAATCCCCACAACAGGTAAAGAAACAAAAGTCCAAGCAGGTTAGATGACTTGCCAATGGTGATGCAGGTAATATCAGAGACAGGAGCTGAATCGAGGATCTCTCACTTATGAGCACGGGACCGGGACCTCTTCATGATACCATGCTGCCAAAGTAGTGCCACTGAAACTCAAAATGGGGCAATTCTCTCTCCCTCTTTTTATCCCTCCTCAAACTTCCTGTGACTCCCCCTCCTTTGGAAAAATAAAACAAAATCCTCGTAACAAATATGCATAGTCAAGCAAAACAAATTCCCCCACTGACCATATCCAAAAATGCATGTTTCATTCTGGATCTTGACTCTATCACTTCTCTTTCAGGAGGTAGGTAATATACTTCATCATTAGTCCTCTGACATCATCATATAACCTTGTGATACCTCAATTTCTTCATCTGTAAAATCGGAATATTAATGCTTGCATTGTCTACCCCAGGATTCCTGTGAAGGCAACACTTCCTAAATCTTAAAGTATCTCATGATATAAGTTATTATCATCATTGCTGAGAACTCTGAAGCACACTAAGAAGAGTTAATGTTTTTTATGATTTCTAATTTTTCTACAAGGGACTGAGCCTCTGATAGGAGGCTGAAGAGCAAAATGATTATCTTAGGTCATAGAATTGACTCTTCCACTTCCCTCTCAGTACAACAATTAAGGAGAGCTTCAAGAAGATGCTCTGTCCTGGGTATGGGTGGAAGGTTCACATTATAAGACATTGGCAAATCCAAAGCAACTAACTAAAAAAAAAGCACACTTCCCATTGTAAACCATTTTTTTTTTGGACAGCTGTAATGCAATGCCAAGCAAAGGCAACTTCCCAAGCTTCAGAATACCAGCATAGGTGCTCTACATTTTATTCAGTGACAAATTAAGAACAGAGGGAATCAAAATATGACATCATTCAAAATACAGCATTTACTAAGTGTGATTAAATAATCTCCAAGTACTACCCCACCCCAAGACCTTGCATTCATTCAATCAATTACAAAGTCCCTGTTCTAAATACTACTCCCCCTAGGCTGTACCTTCATTTAGTCCATCACAAAGCCCCTCTTCTCAAATGGAGATTAGTTTCCAATCATAAGTAAAGTACATTCATTTGTTCAATCATAGAACACAAAAAGGTCAAAAGTTCCCCACCCCTGGATCACAATTGAATCTACCCCAGAGTTACAACAAATTTAAGCACAGCACTTAATACCCAAATGGAGGTCTTTTCTTCATCTTGACAGGAGGCAAGTTCTCAGCAATCTTAATTCCTGGGGAGACAAAGCTTAGCAAGGCCACAAGATACATTGCCAGTCTCTTCATTAATTCATCCTCTGTTTGCAGAACAGTCCTAGGACCCCTGAAAACATTAGTAAAACCCTCTCCCAGGATTTCTGTAAACATACACCAAGAAAACCCTTCTTCAGGGCTTCAGAACCAAGAGCAAGGTTCCATGAATTCTGCAACAACAGCACTGTCCTTCACCAGTGGACAGTATTCACTCTCTGTCTGCAGAACAGTATCAGTAGCTCTGAACCAACAGCCAGGTTGCAGTACTTCTGCAACAACAGGACTGTCTTTCACCAGTGGACAAATCTAGCAAAACAACATCAAAACAGACAAAGTACCAGCAAAACAGCTATGTCTCCTCAGTCCTTGGCAGCTATGGCGGCAGGTCTCAAAAGTCCAGGGCAATTCAAAGTGGCCCTCAGCAATCCTCTCAGTCTCTCTCTGCCTCCAAAAGTGCTGCTTCCAAAAAGTTCTTCTGCCTCTCTCTTCTGTTTCTCCAAATCTATGTCACCAGCTCCTCCCAGTTCAGCACTCTCTTTTCACGTCAACAATTCCATCCCACAAGTGGGATTAACAAGCTCTGGGTTTTAACACAATTAAACCAAAAACCAAGCCAATACAGGGGAATCTTTAAATGCCATTACTATTACAACAGCATTTCTAAAGATCCAGAAAAATAAAAAAATCAAAAACAAAAGAAAAACTCTCAGAGGAATGTGGCCCTTTGCCAAGATCTCTTCTTGCAAAACTAGTCTTTACAGTTTGACAATTGGGGACGAGCTGTGATAGACACACAGTGAGTACAATGAAATACAGAATGGGGTGACAATGGGCAAATGGCTCCCTATTGCAAAGCTTACACATGGTGAAGGGAAATTCTTGATAGTATTGCAATATCTCAAGATTATCAAGTCTAAATTGCTAAATGAGACAATTGAAAGCAAACATCTTGCTATTTCTTAGTGAGAACAATGTTTATAATTTGTAAATACTTTGCTTTATCATATTGAGTCTTTGCAATGTGTCATTTGTGAAATGAAGAATATAGGAAAAATACTGCATTTCTATATAGATGTCTACATTAGAAACCAGTTCACAAAGTCAGTTCCAAAGAGAATGATATAATAGGATAAAAGTTATTTTCCAAATTACCTAAGGCCCACAGCTTTAGAACCAAAATAAAACTTAAAGGCCATCTATTTCTCCCTCACCTCTCATTTTACAGAAGAAGAAACTGAGGCTTGAAGAGTACCTTGAAGCACCTGAATCCAGGCCTTCTGATTCTGATGTACTTTTCACTGTCCTGTTCCTTAAGGCTGAAAGTGAATCCTAATCCTCAAGTGTGTTAGAGCCAGAGTAATCCAGTTTGCTGGAGATAGTTATTAAATTTTCAGTGTAAGCATTTACACTTTGCAAACAGGCAAACACTGCAAATCAAGGGGTGACTTATTGTTTTATTGATTGTCTGACCTTAAGAAAATGATGGAGAAAATGTTAACAATATGGCTTAAAGTCAAAAGTCTGCCCAGCATAAATCCCTTGCTCCATAGACAGTTGTTAAACAATTACCAGCACATATCATCCTTGATCTTGCTATTTTTGAATAGTAGATGTTTGAGATTGGGGGAGAGGGGAGGGAAGAAGGAAAGGAGGGAGCAGAGGAAAGAATGGAGTTCTTGGTACCATCAACCTATAAGTAGGAAAAATGTTTAATAGAATTATAATAATGATTCCTTAAGTGAATAATTCTCAATTCAATCTGTTTTGCTTCTACAATTAGAATTTAATATTATTTCATATTAATGTATTTGAATTGAAGAGCATCTAGGTAGCAGAGTGGATAGATTGTCAGGACTGGAGTCAAGAAAGCTCATTTTCCTGAGTTCAAATCTGGCCTCAGACATTTACTAGTTGTATGACCCTGGGCAAATCACTTAACCCTGCTTACCTCAGTTTTGTCATATGTAAAATGAGCTAGAGAAGGAGATGGCAAACTACTCCAATATCTTTGCCAAGGAAAACTGCAAATGGAGTCAGAGTCAGACACAACTGAATAATAAAAACAAATTTGAATTGAAAAGAATATAAAGAAGGTTCTTGCATCTTTATAAAAATTTAAAACTTTCTAAATGGAGGTCATTGGTTAATTTTTCTAAGATCTGTTTCTAAGTATCATTCAATACTAAACTACCATTCTGCACAACAGAAGACTAAGAAGGAGGGACCTTCTGAAGAAGTAACTTTAAGAGTTTCTCATTCTTATCATTGTATCATCAAGTCCTACCTCTTATCAAAGTTTAACTCAGGTGCCTTTCTCCTAAAAGATGTCTTTTGATTACCCAGTCATTAATGCCTCTTTCTCTACATTATTTTCTAGTTATTCACACATATTCATTTATCAATGTACATTTTGCTCTTCCATCCTGGTTGAATGAAATTTCTGGAGGCCAAATGTTATTTCATTTATGATTTTGCACCCCTAGTACATAGCATAGTGCATGCCACACTGAAAAGTAGCTACAAGACAGTTTAGTTTCTATGTTATTTAAATGCAGTTGAAGAGAGATAGTATGACTTAATGAATATAGAGCTGACCTCAAAGGCAGAACTGCCTGGATTCAAATACATCCTCTGGTTCATGGAGTCAGTCTGTGTAAATCACTTAATCTTTTAGTGCCCTAGGCTAATATTATCAAACTCAAATAGAAATGGGCGTCACTAACGTGGGAGTAAAAGCAGGAAATAGCTTGAGCTTGTTCCCCAATCACCTCCAATACCTATAAAAATGACCCTAAAAAATTTTAGAGCTACAAGAACAAAGTGAAAGAGTGAAATACCTCTCCAGCTGAAGTCAGCCTGGTAAACTGAAAGGAAGGATCTATCACACCATAGTAGGAGCAGAGCACAATCTTGTGTGGGATATACTGGCACAGACTGGCAGCATAGACTAGGCTGGAGACCTCAGGAGACTGAATCACTAGCAGCTATGGTGGTTTCCAGACTTCTCAGCCCACAAATGCCAAAGATAAAGTAAAAGGTCAGTGGGAAAATTCTACTGGACCTGGGGGAGAGAAGAGTGTGCTCTAATCTCTTCCCCTGGGGTGGCAGCCCTTGTGGTGGCAGCAACAGTAGTAGCAGTGGCTGCTACCATAGCACCAGTCCCACATGGTGGGAGAATCAAGTGGCTGATCAGAGGGTAATTGCAGGACTCTCTTTCCTGGTGCTGAGGCAGGATTCTCTGGCTTTTCCCTACATGGATCTGGGTCACAGTCTTGGGTGGCAGTCCTGGGGTGAGAAGGAACAGTGGCATGGCAGAGCTTGTGGTGGCTGTGGAGGGTTATTCTTCCTCACAGGTCTGAAGCAGGTACCTAGAAGTAGCTCTGAGAACAGTTGTGCAAAATCCCAGGAATTTGGGACATAGCACTCTCCACTCTGAAAGCAGAATTCTCCATGGCAAGGAGATAAAAAGTCAAGTAATTTGCTGGGAAAATGAGCAAATAGAGAAAAAGAAATCAAACTATAAAATTGTCCTTTGGTAACAAAGAAGATCAAAATATAGAACCATAAGGAGACAACAAAAAATGCCTGCATCAAAAGCCTTCAAGAAAAATATGAATTGGTTGCAGGCCATGGAGGAGCTCAAAAAGGATTTTGAAAACCAAGTAAGAGAAGTAAAGGAAAAATTAGGAAGAGAAATGAGAATGATACAAGAAGGTCATGAAAAATGAGTTGACAGCTTGCTAAAGGAGACCCAAAAAATACTGAAGAAAATAACACCTTAAAAAATAGAGTAACTCCTTACCAGCCATGTGACCTTGGGCAAGTCACTTAACCCCAATTGCCCTGCCCTCTCCCCTCCAAAAAGCAAAAAAGAGACTAACTCAAACTGCAAAAGAGGTCCAAAAAGCCAATGAGGAAAAGAATGTCTTAAAAAGCAGAATTGACCAAATGGTAAAGGAAGCCCAAAAGCTCGCTGAAGAAAATAATTCCTTCAAAATTAGAATGGAGCAAATGGAAGCAAATGACTTTATGAGAAATCAAGATACTACAAAACAGATCCAAAAGGATGAAAAAATAGAAGACAATGTAAAATATCTCATCTGACCTGGAAAGTAGATCCAGGAGAGATAATTTAAAAATTATTGGACTACCTGAAAGCGATAATCCAAAAAAGAACCTAGACATCATCTTTCAAGAAATTATCAAGGACAACTACCCTGATATTCTAGAACCAGAGGGTAAAATAGAAATTGAAAGAATCCACTGATCACCTCTTGAAAAAGATCCCCAAAAGAAAACTAGGAACATTATAGCCAAATTCCAGAATTCCAAGATCAAAGAGGAAATATTACAAGCAGTAAGGAAGAAGCAATTTGAATACTGTGGAAACACAATCAGGATAACACAAGACCTAACAGCTTCTACATTAAGGGACCAAAGGGCTCAGAATATAATATTCTGGAGGTCAAAAAAAAGCTAGAATTAAAATGAAGAATCACCTATCTACCAAAACTGAGTATGGTAATTCAGGGGAAAATATGGCTATTCAATGAAATAGAGAACTTTCAAATATTCTTGATAAAAAGATCAGAGCCGAACAGAAAATTTGACTTTCAAATACAAGAAGCAGGAGAAGCATGAAAAGGTAAACAAGATAGAGAAATCATAAGGAATTTATTAAATTTGAACTGTTTACATTCCTACATAAAAATATGATATTTGTAACTCATGATACATTTATCAGTATCAGGATAGTTGAAGGGAACAAATGTGTGTGTGTGTGTGTGTGTGTGTGTGTACATAGAGGGCACACAAGTTGAATATGAAGGGATGATATCTAAAAAATAAAATTAAGAGGTGATAGAAGAACTGGGAGAAGGAGAAAGGAAGAAACTAAACATATTCTTCCAGGCAAGGAGATGGTAATTCAAAGATATAATAGATTTCCAGACCTGGAAAATTCAACCTCCAATTACAAGACACAAGAAAGACATAGAAAGATAAACAAGAAAAACACACAAACACACACACACACCCTGTCAACCATATTAAGGGCTACAAAGGGACTGCAAAGGAAGAAGAGGAAAGAATGAATTGGAATGGGGTAAATTATGCCGCACAAAGAGAACAATAAAAAACAATAGAGCAGAGGGAAAGAAGGGAGGGAGATGAATATTATATAAGCTTTTCCCTCACTGGTTCTGGTGCAAGGAGGGAATAACACAACTAGTTAATCATAGGACTCTATCGAGAAGAGACACAAAATGTATCATAATAGAGGGAAAGAGGGGAGGGAGAGGAGCTTTGCATGAGATTTGTTCCTGTCACTATGGGTGCAAAAAAGAAATAACATACTACACTAAGTATAAAAATATCTTACAGGCAGTAAGAGGGTGGAAGGGCCAATAAAGAAGGCAGGTAGTTAGAAGGGAGTGACGAAGTTAGGGGGAAGGGGAGGAAAAGGGAGGAGGGCTGAAAAGAAAGGAATACTGAAGGAGGCAGTGGTCAAAAGGATGACTTCTAAAGAGGGGAAGAGAGAAAGGGAGAAAAATAAAAGAATAAGCAGGGGAGGGAATAGGATGGAGTGAAACAGATAGATAGTAATCATAACTGTGAACATGAATGGAATGAGCTCTCCCATAAAATGGAGGTGGATAGCAGAATGGATTAAAAACCATAATCCTACAATATGCTGTTTACGAGAAACTCATCTGAAACAGAGGGATACACACAAGGTAAAGGTAAAAGGCTGGAGTAAAATATATCATGCCTCAGCTAAAGTAAAAAAAATCAGGGGTAGCAGTCCCTATCTCAGATAAAGCAAAAGCAAAAATCGATATAATTAAAAGAGATAAGGAAGGAAACTATATCCTGCTAAAAGGCACCATCGAGAATGAAGCAACATCATTACTTAACATAAATGCACCAAGTTGTATAGCATCCAAATTCCTACAGGAGAAAGTAAGGGAATTAGAGGAAGAAACAGATAGCAAAACTCTGGGGGACCTTAATCTCCTCCTCTCTGAATTTGATAAATCCAACCTCAAAATAAACAAGAAATAAGTTAAGAAAGTGAATAGAATTTTAGAGAGGGTATATATGATAGATCTCTGGAGAAAACTAAATGGGGATAAAAAGGAATATACCTTCTTCTCAGCAGTATATGGCACATACACAGAAATAAACCATATACTAGGATATAAAAACCTCACAATTTAGTGAAGAAAGGGAGAAATATTAAATGCATAATTCTCAGATCATGATGGAATAAAAATCATATGCAATAAAGGGCCATAGAAAGACAAACTAAAAACTAATTGGAAACTACACAATTTAATCCTAAAAAATGAGTGGGTCAAATGAGAAATAATAGAAACTATCAGTAACTTTATTCAAGAGAATGAAAATAATGAGACAACATACCAAATTTTGTGTGATGCAGCAATGGTGGTTCTTAGTGGAAGTTTTATATACCTGAGTGTACACATGAATAAATTAGAGAAAAGGGAGGTGGATAATTTGGGCATGCAAATGAAAAAGCTAGAAAAAGAACAAATTAAATATTAAATTAGAAATAATGAAAACCACAGATTTTATCTTTAATCACAGAGAGATTAATAAAATTGAAATTAAGAAAACTATTGAATTAATAAATAAAATTAAGAGCTGGTTTTATGAAAAAAACAATAAAATTGATAGACTCTTAGCCAATATGATAAAAAAGAAAAAAAGCAAATTATGAGTATCAGAAATGAAAAGGGTGAATCTACCTCCAACGAAGAGGAAATTAAACAATAATTAGGAATTATTTTGCCAAATTATAAGCACATAAATTTGACAATCTTAGTGAAATGGATGAATATTTACAAAAATATAAGCTGCCCAGATTAATAGAAGAGGAAGTAAATTACTTAAATCTCAGAAAAAGAAATCAAACAAGCCATGAGGGAACTCCCTAGGAAAAAATCTCCAGTGCCAGATGGATTTACTTAGAGAATTCTATCAAACACTTTTGATAGAATTGATTTCAATACTCTACAAACTATTTGGGAAAATTACTGAAGAAAGAGGCCTACCAAATTCTTTTTATGACACAAACATGGTACAGATACCCAAATTAGGAATAGAGAAAATGGAACAAGAAAATTGCAGACCAATTTCCTTCATGAATATAGATGCAAAAATTTTAAATAAAATATTAGCAAAAAGACTATAGCAATTTATCACAAGAATAATACTCTTTGATCAGGTAGGATTTATTACAGGAATGCAAGGATGGTTTAATATTAGGAAAACCATCAGTATAATTGATCATATCAACAAGAAAACTAGCAGAAACCATTTGATTATACCAATAGACGCAGAAAAAGCTTTTGACAAATTACGACATCCATTCCTATTAAAAACACTAAAAAGTATGGGAATAAATGGAGCCTTCTTTAAAATAAAAAGTAGCATCTATTTAACAAGTATTATATGTAATGGTAATGCTAGAAGCATTTCCAATAAGATCAAGGGTGAAACAAGTCTGTCCACTATCACCACTCTTATTCAAGCTGGTACTAGAAATGTTAGCAGTAGCAATTAGAGAAGAAAAACAAATCAAATTAGGCAAAAAGACCAAGTTATCCCTCTTTGTGGATGACATGATGATATACTTAGAGAATCCTAGAGAATGAAGTAAAAAACTAATTGAGACAACAAATAAATTTTGCAAAGTTGCAGGATATAAAACAAACCCACATAAATCCTCTGCATTCCTGTATATTTCTTTTTTTAAAAGCAATCAGGGTTAAGTAACTTGCTCAAGGTTACACAGCCAGTTATTTCTGGGTGTGGTGCTAAGTATCTGAGCCCAGATTTGATCCCCAGGTTATCCCAACACTGGGGCCTGTGCTCTTACTCGCTGAGCCACCTGGCCGCCCCTAAGGAATTGGGGTTAAGTAACTTGCTCAAGGTTACAATGGTCAGGTGTTTCTGGGTGGGTGCTAAGTGTCTGAGCCTGGATTCAATCCCTAGGTCATCCTGACACTGGGGCCAGTGCTCTTACTCACTGTGTTACCTGGCCACCCCTATTCCTGTATATTTCTAATGAAATCAAACAGCAAGAGATAGAAAGAGAAATACCATTTAAAGTGACTGTAGACATTATAAAATATTTGGGGATCTACCTGCCAAAACAAACCCATGACCTATATGAACACAACTACAAAACACTTCTCACTCAAATAAAGTCAGATCCAACTAATTGGACAAATATCAATTGCTCATGACTAGGTCAAACTAATATAATAAAAATGACAATTTTGCCTAAATTAAATTACATATTTAGTGTCATCCCAATCAATTTACCAAAAAATTACTTTATAGAATGATAAAAATTACTAACAAAATTCATTTGGAAGAACAAAATATCCAGAATATCAAGGGAATTAATGAAAAGAAATGCTAGGGAAGATGGACTAGCTATACCAGATTTTAATCTGTATTATAAAGCAGCAGTCATAAAAACTACTTGGTACTGGCTGAGGAATAGAATAGTGGATCAATGTAATAGATTGTGTACAAGAGACTCATCATACAATGACTATAATAATATACTCTCTGATAAACCCAAAGGCCCCATTTTTGGGGATAAGAACTCACTATTTGCCAAAAACTGCTGGGAAAACTGAAATATAGTATGGAAGAAACTGGGCATAGACCATTATCTAATGCTGTATACTAAAATTAAGTCTAAATGGATGGGATGATCTAGGTGTAAAGGATGATACTGTAAGCAATCTGGGAAAGTAAGGAAAAGTTTACCTGTCAGATTTATGGAGAGGGGAAGATTTCATGACCAAACATGAATTAGAGAGCATTATAAAATGCAAAATGGATAACTTTGATTACATGAAACTGAAAAGCTTCTCTACAAGCAAAGCCAATGTAACCCAGATTGAGAGGGAAGTGGAAAATTGGGAGAGAATTTTTACAACTAATATCTCTGATAAAGGACTCATTTCTAAAATATACAGAGAACTGAGTCAAATCTATAAGAATACAAGTCATTCCCCAGTTGATAAATGGTCAAAATATATGAACAGACAGTTCTGAGAGGGAGAAATTAAAGATATCTATAAGCATATGAAAAAATGCTCTAAATCACTATTGATTACAGAAATGCAAATTAAAACAACTCTAAGAGACCAACTCACACTTATCAGATTGACTAATATGACAAAACAGGAAAAGGATAAATGTCAGAGAAGATGTGGGAAAATTGGAAGACTAATGCATTGTAGGTGGAGTTGTGAACTGATCCAACCATTCTAGAGAGCAATTTGAAACTATGCCCAAAGGGCTATAAAAGCTATGCTTACCCTTTGACCCAGCAATACCACTACTAGGTCCCTTTCTCAAACAGATCATCAAAAAGGGGAAAGGACCCACATGCAACTCTTTTTTGTGATGACCAAGATCAATTGGGGAATGGTTGACCAAGTTTTGGTATATGAATGTAATGGAATACTATTATATTATAAGAAATGATGAACAAGCTGACTTCAGAAAAACCTGGAAAGTCTTATATGAGCTGATGCTGAGTGAAGTGAGCAGAAACAGAACATTGGGTAACAGCAACATGATGCAATGGCCAACTTTGATAGATTTAGCTTTTCTCAGCAATGCAATGATCTAAGACAATTCCAAAAGACTCACTATGGAAAATGCTATTCACATCCAGAGAAAGAACTATAGAGTCTGAATGCAGATTGAAGAATGCCATTTTCTCTTTTGTTTCTTAATCTTGGTTTTCACCTTTTGTTCTGATTCTTTCATAACATGACTAAAGGAGAAATAAAGAAAATTTAAAAGTTATGCAGGTGATCAAGTTATACAGGTAAGTTATACAAGTGGTCAAGTTATACAAGTAAGTTACACATGTAGTAAAATTATGCAAGTAAATTTTGCAAGTAGTTAAATTATGCAATAAGTAAATGGCACAGCCAGAATTTGAACTTCAATCCTGTGGCTCCAAGTTTAACCTTCTAAAATCAGCACTCTTTCCTGTGCACCATTTGCTGATGATGGGAAAATCAATAACGTCAAGTGAAATCTGAATAAAGTAAAACTCTGGACGTACTCTCCTTGCCTACATGAATGTAGATACGGATGGGTCTATTGTAAAATGTCTGGTCTGCATGTGTCATGTATAGATAGATATCTGATCTAAAATCTAGAAAGCTCCATTCCATGTCTCTAAAGGGATACTATTATGTCGAACTTTGTGGACAAAAGGAAGAAGTCCTTGGCTAGGGTAGAATAGAAGGGGCAGGCAGGATCCATTTCAAGTATATCTAGATTATTCCTTTCTCAAAGAGGCTTTAAGGTACAATTACATCTATCTGTGACATATCAACTATTTATAGTTGAGAGGTAATTCTTTTGGGGTTCAACATAAAGGCCATTCTTCTCTGGTCACTTTTGAAAGGAAAGTATCAGTATTCTCATTCTCTTACCTCCATTCTGCCAAACTACTAGCTATCCAAAATATAATCATGAATCACAATTCAACTTCTTTTTCAAAGTAAGCAGGAAGCAAATTGATTAGGTAATACATATAAAGCTATACAATACGATATACTAGAGAAAATAAACTCTAAGTTAGAATCTCAACCCAATCAAGGAGAGAATGATCTCACCATGGAACTCCACTCTTAGCAATCTCTAGGGGTGAAGGCATTGGAAGTCAGGAAGCATGCTAAGGGTTGATTTCCCCACATATCTATGGCTGTGTAATGGAAATGCAAATTTAAAGATCTTCCCTGCCCCTAGGCTAAAGTGCACCTGGAGCCTGGGGTGGGAGGCTTGTTTTTCAGTAGATACATCTTGATTGGCCAGTGGGTCAATAAAGTTGTTACATTCTCTGAGCCAGGAGAAGGCTATATAAGCCCTGATGTGTAGCTTTGTTTTGGGGGCTCACTTTGAGAAGTGTTCTGTGATTTGATATGGATTCTGGGAAGCCGTTGTCCTGAGCCCCCCGGCTTTGTAAAAACACAGATGTTGATTTGGTATGGATGTAATGGCTGGACAGTTTGGAAAGCTGTCTACTTGATCTGTTTCTGTCTTGATAATTCTGCCTGTATACTTTGAAGTTCGGGGTGCTGACCTTTTTCCCCTGACCAAGGTAAACGATATATGTCTGACTGATTAAAGTAAGCTTGTTAACCCATTTTGAGTTGCTTTCCTTTATCAAAGCAGATCCAAGAACCTGTGGTGGCAGCAAACCCTGAGGACGCTTGGGGTGCTTGCTGCTACAGGCTGCCAGTGGGGTACTCCAAAAAACTCATGATGGAAAGAGATGTCTATATTCAGAGAAAGAACTAAAAAGAACAGAGTTTGAATGCAGATTGAAGCAAATTACCTGCTCTCTTTCTTTTCCTTGATTGGTTTTATTTCCTCTTTCCCATTGTTTATTCCATCCGATACAATCCTTCTTTGTAACCTGAGTAATGTCTAATGTGAAAGTATTTGCAGATCCTATGCTTGATTGTATGCCACTATGGGGGGGAGGCATATTTGAAACTCCAAAAACTGGGGAACTAAATCTTGTAAACTCAAAGTAAACTAACAAATGAATAAAGACCAAAAAAACTATTAAAAAAAAATCCTTCTTGAGTTCCTTCAAGAAGGCTTTTGCAGCTTAACATCAGTTCATACTCCCCTTTGAAGTTTCAGATATGTGTATATTGACAATATTATTCTCTTTTGAATTTGTGCCTTGATCTTCCCTGTCCCCATAATAAGAATCTGTGGTCCTTGTCTATTTCCGCTTTTTTTTTCATAGTGTTCACCTATTTCCTGACTTTCAAAGTTGAGTTCTCCTGCTGGAGCATAGGGAGCACTGACCCAAGCTTCTTGCTGGAATACCAGGACCTAGTCACTGGCTGTGGGTGCTGGGACCTCAGGGCTTGGCAGCTGGAGGTTGAACTGGGGTCAGCAACACTAGAGCTCTTAGGGTGGGGGTGGGGAGTTTGGCCTCTGGGGGATGCTTGCTCACCAGAGCTTCTTGCATGTTTGGCTACTGGAGAATGTCTGCTGGCCTGGAGCTGTTCGTCCTGGGGTTGTGCTGAAGCACTGGCAGATTTGGTTACTGGAAAACACCAGCATACATGGTGGTTTTCTGAGCTGGTGTGTACCAGTTTCCCTGTCTGTGCTAAGGCACTGGGGGGTTCTGGTGTTGGAGCTTCCCTGCTCCATCATCCTGGGTTTCAGGGTCTCCTGCTAGTTTACTGAGTCTTGCCACTTAGTGGCTTTCTGGTATGCCTCCTGTCCTGTACTACTCCCCCTCCCCCAGAATAAGAGGGGCCTTTCCCTTTAATCCCCCTAGCTTCCCGAACTACAAAACTGTTACACCCCATCTTTCTGCTGGCTCAGCTATTTCCAGGTTTTTCCTCCCAGGCTGACCAACTTAAACCACATTAAATACTGAAATTTAAAATCACATTTAGTGTCATGAAGAGAGCACAGTGTTGGATGAATTTAATTGCTTTTATATACACATTTCATGAATGTATACCAGTACCTGTGGAGTTAGCACATAAAAGTAACTAATGAATTTTTCTCAGGAACAATGAAATTATATTCTCCATGAAGTAGTTATATCATTTTACAGATTTAGAGCTGAAAGAGACTCTAGCCACTGCTGCATGAAGAGGCAATGTGACTTACCCAAAGTCATACCAAGAAGTAAACACCAGAAATGATATTTGAATTTGGTCTTATCTCTAAATCAAAATATCTTTAACCTCAGGTCCACCTTGGGTCCTGTAGAACTGAAATATTCCAGTACAAGAAGCCATTGATTTTTGTATTTTAACAATAGCATTTCTGGTTACCCAAAGATATTCAAAAGGTTTAGCAGATTTGAATGGAAACAATAAAATAGTCCTTGTGGATGTATATAAATAAATATACATTTATTTTTGACATTGCTAGTTTTAACATCTATTTAAAAGTGCTGGATTCATTTCAGACTTTATAGTGTTAGCATAGAACTTTTAATGTCTTCCTACATACTTAATTAGTCATCATAAGAATGAAAGGCAATTATTCCTCTTCTAACCACAGAAAGACAATGTATTGTTTTAGCTAGAGATTAGAGGTTAAGGGGATCCCTTTCATAGGCAACAGGGTGGTACAGTGGATAGAGCCCTGAGACTAGAGTCAGGAAGACCTGAGTTCAACAGGCTTCAGCTTTGTGACCTTGGGCAAATCACTGAACTCTCTATCTGCATGTGTTTCTTCAATTATAAGATGATTATCATGATTACAATACTTCACAGGGTTCTTGAGAGGATCAGATGAGATAACATTTGTTGAAGTGCTTCATAAACTTTAAATCTGGCTATCATCATCACTAGTATGATTTGAAGGTCACTGAGAAGGTCACTTACTAAGACAATATTGCATCTAGTAGACTTTTCCTGGTTGTCTATCATTACAGAAGTTTTTTTTTTTTGAATTAACAAATTATTTCTTAAAATTAAAATAGTCCTGAGGTTAACACATTAAGAAAGATATGAATGACTCCAGTGGCTCCCTACTGTCTCTAGGCTCAAATATGAAATGATATCCTTGGCATCCAAAGGCCTTCATAATAACCTAGCCCACCTTTCTAGCCTTCTTATACCTTACTTTGCATCAAGTACTCTCCAATCCAATGACACCAGCCTCCAGACTGTTCCATGGCAAGAAACTCCATATCTTGACTCTGGTCATTTTTTCATGGCTCCCCATACTTGGAATGTTTGTCCTCCTCCTGTCCCCTACCAGCTTCCTTTCAATCCCAACTACAGCACCATCTTCAACAGGAAGACTTTCCCAGCTTCTCTGACTTCTAGTGACTTCCCTATGTTAATTCTATAATCTTTATTATATACAACTCATCTTTGTAAGTTCAAATCCAGCTTCAGATACTTAATAGCTATATGAACCCTGGACATGTCACTTAATCCTGTTTGCCTCAGTTTCCTCATCTGTAAAATGATCTGGAGAAGAAAATGGCAAACCACTTCAGCATCTTTACCAAGAAAACCCTACTGGAGGCACAAAACAAATGAAATGACTGAATAACGCAAAGTTAGTTTTGTATATATTTGTTTTCTTATGGTATCCGTGGTTAGAATGAAATCTACATAAGAGCAGGGACTATCTTTTTTTTTATCTCCATAGTTTAGCACAGTACCTGGTATGTACCAGACTCTTAAGAAATGTTTATTGACTGACTGATGTTAGTCAGTTACACTTTAGTGTCAATTTGAATTACATCTATTTCTTTCATAATCAGAGAGTGAACACTCAAGGTAAAGGATTGGGTATTTTTATGAGAAGTCAAGCCTGGAAGAGGAAAGAAAGTGGTAGTTCCTGCAATTGAAGCTTTTAGAGAGCCAGAGTAGCAAATAGTCATTGGATAATGGGGTTGTGGAGAGCAAGAGTCATAGGAAAGTGATGCAGAGGCTGCTGAAGATAAACTTCAGCTATTTCATAATCTTGCTTAGAATAGAACCCATTCTTGTCTATAACATACTTTTACACAATTTTTGTTTCATATGTGTAGGTCTTCCTGTGCTAAATTCCCATTCTTACCCCTTCAAGGAATAGAAGTGACCCTGGACTCCCACAGTCATACTGAACTAAATGGTATCAAAATCTTAGAAGAACTTATTTTTAATAGAACAAGTGTTTGACTTAGGCATCTTGTAAAATATTTCCTGTGCCCTGGTCCCTGGTAGTAGACACATGATCAAAGTTTCTATGTAATTATTTAAATGGAGCAATGGTGTAGGGATCGGCTTTTTTTTCATGTGTTTCCAAAGGCCCCAAAGTCTTCTTTAACTCTACTGTGAACCAAGGAACTTTATTAAATTAATTCATTCAATAAACATTTATTAAGCACCTACTATGTTCCAGGCACTGTGCTAAGTACTGGGCATACAAAAAAGAGACAAAACAAAATGCCTGCCCTCAAGAAACTTACAATCTAATGAAGGAGAAAACATGGAAACAAATATATACAAATCAAGTTATAATATGTATGATTACTCCATTATGTGTGAAACAACCACACCTAACATTCAAAGGTAAAAGTGAGATAGTTCCTGAGCTCAAGGAGTTTATGTTCTTTCCAGAGAGATAATATGTAGAAATTTTATGTATGAGTTACATATAAAATACGTACAAGATATTTTTGAGGGGAGAGTGTGGGGAGGAGGCACTAACAAGCAGGAGAGTCAGTAAAAGTGTCATATAAAAGGTATCATTTGAGCTGGATCTTTAAGGAAAGCAGGGACTCTAGGAGAAAAAGATAAAGCAGGAGGGCATCCCAGGCATGTAAGACAGACAGGGCAAAGGCAGAAGAGTAACAGATAGAATGTTGTGTGTGAGTACAGCAAGGCTTATGAAGTTTGAGTAATGTATAGCAATAGACAGGGTGGTTGGAGCCAGTTTGTGAAGGGCTGTGAAGTGCCAGCTACAGGAGTTTATATTTGTTCCTTGAGGTAACAGGGAGCCACTAGAGTTAATATGTGTTAGTGCCTTTACTTTGATGAGTTAAGGATCTCAATTCTAAGTTTTAGTTTTTTAAAACCATTTATAGACACTCTAAAAAGAGAGTTATTTTTTCAAATACCTATAGCGTGACAGGCAACATGCTAAATGCTGGGTACAATGCTAAATACAAAAGAGGTAAAATACCATCCCTGCCCTCAAGAAGCTTACAATCTAATGGGAGAGAGAGCAAGCAAACAAATAGATACAAACAAGTTATGTACAAGATACATAGGAAATGAGAGACGGAAGGCACTAGGATTAAGGGAAGTTGGGAAAAATTTTCTATAGAAAATGGGATTTTATAGTAGACTTAAGGGAAGCTAGTAGGTAAGTATGAGGAAGAAGAGTATTTCAGGCATGGGAGACAGTCAGAGAAAATGCCTGGAATTGAGATATGGAATCTTTTGTTAGTAGAAGAGCTAGGAGGGCAGTGCCACTGGATCAAAGAGCATGAGGTGTAAAGTAAGGTGTAATAAGACCAGAAAGGTGAGAAGGAACTAGGCTATGAAGAGCTCTGAATGCCAATTGAGATTTTGCATGTGATTCTGGAAGCAACAGAGAGCTATTGGAATTTACTGAGTAGGGATGGTGATATGGTCTGACCAACACTTTAGGAAAATCACTTTGGAGACTGAGTGGAGGATAACCTGATTGTCCTTCATATGCAAAGATTGGTCTGTGACTTTTTAATATGAAATGGCGCTGGATTGTCTCATAGAATCTGAGAGGCATTTTAGGATTATAGAACTAAAGAGGATTCCAGCACTCATTCCTTCATATTTTCAAACAATCATAGAATATTGGAAAGGGACCTTAAAGATCATCTAGGTCAACCCACTTATTTCCAACCCCCTCATTTTACAGATGAATTTACAGATGAAAAAAAAAACTGAAGAATTCTGTTTGCCAAGGACAGAAAGTTCGCATTTCACTAATATGAGGATTAGAAAGTACTCAAATGTTTCAGCTATTGGAACATGAAAATCAAGGTATAAAATAGCTTCCATATAATTCCATTTTTCATGTGCATGTAACTTTCAAAAATGTTTTGTCCCAAGAATTCATGTTTGATGTTCTATTTCAAAGGTAATTCTTCTTTTAAAATGTGGACGGGAAAAAAAAAAGTCAGGCATTTTTTGGATTCTAAAAATGTTTCCCATTTCAATAAAATACTACATTGTTCACTTAAAATAATAAATAGACTTTATCTTTGAAATGTCAAACATGATATGTCAATTGTGAAGAGTATTAAAAAATTCGCCAACTTTGGAAAATAAAGAAGTCTGAGATTTAAATAAACTAAAACTATTTGTGAGTTCTTTTCCAAGGATATGCAGTTGAACAAAGAATACTGACCATAATGGGTATAGACACACATATTTAAGTCTAGTGAGGGGATGTGACTTGAGCTTTCAATGCGAGTCTTATGTGCCCATACATTTCAAGACGCTCTCTTTGTCAGTCCCAAGGGTTTCTATAACAAATACCAACACAATACTGTAATATGACAATGCACACATTTTTACTCATCACCTTTTAGATGGAATAAATCATTGTTTAGAAGAAAGGGATGAAAAGAAAATGAATTTATCCTAATTGTTTCATTTTGTAGCAGACCATAAATATTAGTGCCTGGACCATAGATAATATTTTTCAAAAAGCTCTTTTCCAAATTTTCCATCAAACAAGTAATTATAAAGAAAAATGATTATATTTGAAAGGAAAACAAGTTATTTTGCAATGATCTGTGTAATCAGCATCATCAGGGGCTCTTCTGTTACATTTATCCATATTAACTAGCCCTTCAAGTTTCAAATGAACATAATCATTAAAAAATTACTATATGCCATCACTCAAGGAAAAAGCATGATAGTAAATAAAATACTATGTAGTCAGAAGATTTGGGTTAAAATCCGGGCTGTGTTACTTGCCAATTTTGAAATGCTGGCAAAGTCATTCTACCACTCTCAAACTCAGTTGCCCCATCTGTAAAGGGAGGACATTGGGCTAGATTATCTCTTAGGTCCCTTTCAACTTTAAAACATTATGAACTATAAACAATGAGTTCAGTGGGATAAGATCTATGATTTCTGGTTTCAATAGAATTTTGAGAACTTGGAAATTTTTCCCAATCTTGGACTAATAATACATACTTTTTTTCTTACTCCTATAACCCCTGGATAATATTTTGGTTTTTTTATAATCTAAAAATTAATCAATTTTATTATATTTGGATAGTACCATTGCTAGACAAGTTTTTAGTTGGAAACTTTATGAACTCTCAAGCTTTCCAGATGTTCCTGGAAGAGTCACAGAGGAATCTATTAGTTGACAAAGCTTTCTCTACCTGAAGTAAGGATCAAAACTAAAATTTATACCCTACCTGGTTAATTTACTATTGTCATTCCAAGAGCTGCTTCTTTCCCAGGACAGAGTTAGGTTTAATTAAATTCTCTTTATGTTAACTATTTATCATCTTAGAGATTGTATTTTACATATAGCTTTGTAAATGATTCTTGTAAGGCAACAAACAAAAACTCTGGTTTGGAATTTGAGGTCTTACTGTTCACAATTTGGAGTTTGAGGCCTTACTTTCACAATGCAACCTTGAGGTGAAGTTATATAACTTCTTTTAAAATATTTATATTTATATATTTAGTTATTCATTTATCTCTGTCTGTACATCCACCCATCCATCCATCTATCTATCTATCTATCTATCTATCTATCTATCTATCTATCTATCTATCTATCTATCTATCTGTGTCTGTCTGTCTATCTATTTATTTTATTTTTTTAAGAGTGGATGTCCCTGCCCCACTAAGACTGACATTGCAGGGGCTACTCATGGGTCTCTGAGCCACCCAGAAATGTTGACCTGCTCCATTTCCATCTTGGCACAGTTCTCTCCTCCCTGGACAGCCTTGTGCCCTCTCAAACCCCTCCTGAGATCTCATCATATTAATGATGAACTTAGTGATAGACAATCCACAGAATTCTGTAGCTCAAAAGATCCACCAGCCTCAGACTCCCCAGTAGCAGGGGTTACAGACCTGTACTACCTTGCTGGAAGTTATATAACTTATTGAAACCTCTGTTTTCTTCTTCCAATCTGTTAACCTGGGGATGATATAATTTTCCATTAGAAGTTTGACTTTCTGTGCATGTCAGAAAATTGACTGCTGTAACTCTTTGACTTTTCAAAGTAAATTACTTATTACATGACAGTTTAAATGAAGACATTTTGGAAAACTGCATTATTTTGAAATAATTTGGGGATAATTTGAGCAACCTAATGCTAGTTGGATATTTTTCAGGGACTGATTCAGACATACTAGCTATCCTTCCTTTTATTCTATTTCTTCACCTAGGCAGCTAAGTGGTACAGAAAATGAAATGTTGGGTTGTGAATCAGGAAGACCTGAGTTCAAATGTAACTTCAGACTAACCAGCTGTGTGACTCTGGGCAAGTCAATTAACCTCTGTTTGCCTCAGTTTCCTCTCTTATAACATGGGATAATAATAGCACCTATCTAACAAGATTGTGAACATCAAAGGAGAAAATATTTGTAAATGTCTGGTGTTTTGTAGGTTCTAAATCAGGGCTTCTTATCTTGGAGTCTCTGAATTTGTTTCTTTAATATTTTGATTATATTTAAATATAATTGGTTTCCTTCATAATTCTTTGTATTTTATTTTATGCATGGAAAAAGAATTATTTCAAGAAAGCATCCATAGGTTTTACCAGACTTCCACATAGAAGTCTATGACAAAAAAGAGAGAGAGAGAGAGAAAAGTTAGGAACTCCTCTTCTAGATTATGGCATTTTGGAAATTCCATAGTGGTACATTCCTGGGTTCCCTCACACAGCATTCCCCCCTTTTAAAACTCATATATAATATGCCTTATTGTTGTATATAGGCATTTATTACATGAGCATAGCCAAAAATGGGTTTTAGCCAAAGGTTTTCCAAAAGTCATTTCTCATTGTAAATAGGGTAGGAATGAGGACTGGGGGAAGGAAGGAAAAGGCACCTTTGTCCTTGAGTCTTGCAAAGCAGACAAGAAAGATTTCTACAAAAGTGTAGCCTGGGAGTGACAAGTAGGAACCAGAAGGTCCTGCTAGTCAGAGGTTTAAATGTGGGTTATAGAATCTCAGTTCAACAACAACAAAAACAACAATAATGACAACTAATACCATATGTTATCTCATTGGGTCTTCACAACAACCCTGTTATACAGGTGCTATTATCCAAATTTTACAGAAGAAGAAACTAAGACTAAGAGAGTCTAAGTTATTCGCCCAAGGACACAATCTAGCAAGAAGAGCTTGAGGCTGAATGTGATCTCGGGTCTTCCTGACTCCAGGGACAGCATCTCATACATTGAAGCCACCTAAACCTATCACAAAAATCATTAGATAGAAACTAGGGAGAGTTTCATAAGAAATGTCATAGTTCATAATTATTGTATTTCTTATAAAGATTTCAAAACACTTAAGATATAGCAATGAAATCTCATACCTTTCCCTTTAAGTTAAAACTGGTTATCTCAATATCAGAGACAGGTACACTCTATTCAAAACTTAAGTAATTTAGTTGTCAGATCTCTATCTGAAAAATGGGCTGAAAACAGAAATTGTCACTTATTCCACACTGCAATTTGCAAGGGGAGCTATGACAACCATTTTCGATAATTACAAAGCAATATTCTCTTGAGACCTAAAATCTAATGCAGGTACTGGGGTGAAGGGTGTAGGAGAGATTGGGTATAAGGCCTTTGTTTTTTTCCTTTTGAGCTTGAAACATTCATATCCTTTTTCAAATAAAGATCCCCATGAAAAATGAAACCTACCTGAAAGGTATACGTGGAACCATATGAAATAGTTTCCAAAATATCTGTATAATTCTGGGATAATAAAAATAATTATGACTTTCCACTCCCTGCTCTAGTTTCTAAAGCTACTCTTCTGGTAGATAGGAATTATAACTATAAAGAAAATAGTATACTTATTCAATGTAATGGTAATATAGAGCAGCCTGGACTGTTAACCCAACCCACTTAAAAGCATTATACAGAAATAAAGAGGTATATTGAGGTTATATGACTACATAAAATCTACAATCTAAAACATGGTTAAGGCATGTTATTTTTCTGATCAGCACAAACATCTTGCACATTTCCTCCATTATAGTAAATCAACTATTATTACTGACTGTGGACATATTACTAACTGGTATAGGTAATAATGCATTAATCACAAAGTACAGCAAGAACTAAGGTTGCAGAGTACAAATGAGATGACTTACCTATCATTGACAATGATAATGATTTATAAAAATACTAGCACACCCCTGCCATTGTGCACCTATTTCCTCTTCCGGTTTGATTGCTAAGAGCTCTCAAGAATTATTAACACAGTTGAATTTCAGGCCAAATTGTCTTCAGACTGGTTTCTGTCTTCAATTTTTTTCTCACCGTTTTGTGGAACAATGTGCGTTGTAATTGGTCATCATCTTCAATAATATTAAGGAAAAGAACATGTTCTAATCTGATATTGTTCTTGCCTTCTGCTATGTTTTAGCCTGGAAAGGAGAGTAGGTCATAACACCACTTAAGAAGACAAGAAAAGGCAGCTAGGTGGTTCAGTGAATAGAACACTGGCCCTGGAATCAGGAGAACCTGAATTCAAATCCAGCTTCAGACACTTAACTCTTCTTACCTGTGTGACGTTTGGCAAGTTGCTTAACCCCAACTGCTCTGCATTGCCCCCTCCTAAAAGCAAAAAAAAAAAAGACAAGAACAGCTGGAACTGACCAAATACCTATATATTTCAAAAGATGTGTAATCTCATTAATATGGGTACTTCCACCAATAGCACAAATTAAAATGCATCCAAACCTAATCCTGTGAGAGTTTTGTTCTTCTCTTTCTTTTTTAAAAATAAATTAATTGGTTATTATTAGGCTTCCCTTCAACTTCTAATTCTTTACCCCAAAAAAGAGTTGCTATAAATATTTTTGTACATATATGTCCTTTTCCTTCTTGTTTTTATATGTTTTGGGATATAGACAGTAGTGGTATTGTTAGGTCAAAGGGCTTGCATGGTTTTATAGCCTTTTGAGCACAGTTCTAAATTGCTGTACAGAATGGTTGAATCAGTTCACAACTCCACCAACAATGCATTAATGTTTCATTTTTCCCACATCACCTCCAACATTTGCCATTTACCTTTTCTGTCCTATTAGCCAGTCTAATAGGTATGAGGTAGTACCTCAGAATTGTTTTAATTTGTATTTCTCTAATCAATAGTGAGTTAGAGTATTTTTTCATATGGATATAGATAGTTTTGATTACTTGATCTTAAAACTGCTCATATCTTTTAATTATCTGTAAATTGAGGAGTGGTTCTTATTTCTACAAATTTGACTCAGTTCTCTATATGTTTGAGAAATGAGGCCTTTATCAGAGAAACTTGCTTCAAAAGTTCGTTCACAATTACTATTGCTAACTGTATTTCCCTCTATCCTATTGCATCTTCTAGTTATTCTATTGTCTTTCTCCTTTCACCCTGGCCTTCCTCAAAAGTGTTTTGATTCTGACTCTCCCCTGCCCAGTTCTGCCCTCCCTTCCCCCCTACTTTCCTGTAGGGTAAGAATAGATTTCTATGCCTAATTGAGTATATATGTTATTCCCGTTTTGAGCCAATTCTGATGAGAGTAAGGTTCACTCACTCACTCAACTCCCCCCTCTTTCTCTCCACTATAAAAGCTTTTAATTGTCTCTTTTATGTGAGATAATTTACCACATTCTATCTTTCCATTTCTCTTTCTCCAAGTACATTCCTCTCTCATCCCTTAATTTAATCTTTTAGATATCATCCTTTCATATTTAACTTACACCTGTGCCTTCCTTCTAACTTCCCTAAAAATGAGAATTGTCTTTGTTACATACAACATCTTCCCATGTAGGAATGTAAACAATTTAACTTTGTTAAGTTCCTTATGATTTCCCTTTCTGTTTACTTTTTTATGCTTCTCTTGTGTCCTGCATCTGAAAGTCAAATTTTCTTTTTTTTCAGGGAGTCAAATGATTCTTTAATACAGTTGGAAAAACTGGATCTAAGCATGAAGAATTAACTTGCAACCCTATTATAATAAATTCAAAGTGAGTCACAGTTAATAAAATTTACATATATATATATATATATATATATATAAACACTAGAAAACAGAATAACATCTCTTTTTTTTATTTTTGGAGGGAGGAAGGCAGGGCAGTTGGGGTTATGTGACTTACCCAAGGTCACATGACTAGTAAGTGTTAAGTGTCTGAGGTCAGATTTGAACTCAGATCCTCCTGACTCCAGGGCCATGTAAAGCCAAGCATGAACAGCTTTCCAGAGTTTCAAGGTTCTGATTATATAGTATAATGAACTCTCTATTTATTCAGTAATAAACTAAGAGAAAACATTGACAGAAACCAAGGTACAGCATTCACAATGTTATGACATAACAACTTATCACTAAAGTGGCCACATAGTTTTCACCAAAGTGGCCAGATAGTTTTAAAGATTAAAAGATATCATTCAGTAAGTCCTTAACTCAATCATCCTTAAGCAGCAAGCCTCCTTAAGGGACACAAAGTACAAAGGTCAAAGTTCTCCACCCCTAGGTCACATTTTCTTAATCTCTCAGTCAAAAAAATCTTCTTTCTTCTTAATTGGAGATTAGTTTCCAATAATCCTTAACTCAATAATCCTTAAGCTGTACAAGATACAGAGTACAGAGATCTCCCACCCCTAGGCCACAGTAAATCATGATCTTCTCAGTCAGCATAAAGTACCCAAAGAGACCTCTTTTCATCTTGACTCGAGGCTGCCCTCAAATTCCATGGTTCCTCTTCCACAGATCCAGGTCCTGCCTGAATCTACCACAGCTCCTTGTCTAGCTCCTCGTCCAGTTCTTCATCCAGTTCCCATCCCATATTGAAACTCACAGTGTTCAGTCCACCTCAAGACCTTCACAGTTTCTGTTTCTGGGAAGACAAAGCTTAACAGAGTCAAAACAACATTCATGTACATTGTCAGCACCATCATCAACTCACTATCTGCCTGTGAAATCAACACAGACCCACATACAAGGTCTGATAACTCAACACAAATCATCAGTACAGTCCCAGGACCTCCAAGTCCCCCCTCCAGGACTTCTCTAAACAGATAACAAGAAAATCTTCTTTCAGGGCTTCCAGTAAGGTCCCAGGCCTTCTGTACAAAGTATTACAAACAAAAATCAACACAAACAGAACAGACAAACAAAGTGCCTGACCACCACAAAGTTCCCGTTCTCAATTCTGCCACCACAAATACTCTCTCCTCTCTCTCTCAACTGCTCTCTCTGTGCTTGGTCTTCTCCTTATATATGGTCATTAGCCCCTCTCCTTCCTAAGTTGTGGGGTTCACAAGTTCTGTTTCTTAACAAAGACTTGGTATAATCATGGGCAAGGCTTAAAAGAAACTGGAACTAAAACAAGGTGCTAAATAATTAAATAGCTGGAACAAGGCATTAAGTACTTCTTTGCTTGCCATTACATGCCAGTGCTCTATTCACTGTGCCACCTAGCCACCCCTCAGAATAACATTTTTATCAACTGTGAAGGGGAGATGCAAAATATAGCCCTACAAAGTTGGCAAACATGGTCTATCACTTTCTTATAATATCATAAAATATTCTACAACATATCATAGAAATAACTATTCATTAATCTACTGTATATCAACATTAATGAAGTAAAAAAATAGAAAGAGACAAATGCTTAGTAGGAAACAAATTCTGTTACAGACATGAATGGCTGTCACTTTTATTTGCTGTGGCATTTATCTACCACTCTACATACATATGTGTGTTTGTGTGTATATATGTACATGTATATACATATATATATTATATGTTACTTCTCTACATAAGAGGAATTACTTAGAAGAACTGAGAAACTAAAAGGTATGCAAACCAGGCTTTATAGCATATATCCTCAAATCTCCTTATAATTGAGTTGGTATTTACCACAAAGCAACAGTAAGTTCTCATATTGAGAAAGTAGGTCTTGGAATAAATGTGGGAATTACAGAGGCTGAACTACTTAGTTCATTAATCCCAAAACTCTTCTACAACCAATCTTCTCTCACCTATCACATTCTACTTATTGGTGTCTAAGTTTCTAGCAAAATAAAAAGTATAGGAGAGGCTAGGTGGTGCAGTAAATAGAGCACCAACCCTGGAGTCAGGAGGACCTGAGTTCAAATCCAGCCTCAGACACTTAACACTTACTAACCATGTAACTCAACCCCAAGTCACTCAACCCCAATTGCCCTGCCTTCCCCCCTGCAATAAAAAAAAAGAATGAACTGATCTCATTTAATGGCTATTTTCCCCCCTGAAGCCTTATGCTCAGTCTTGCTGAGTAGGTGATTCTGTTAATCCTAGCTCCTTTGACCTCTGGAACATCATATTTCAAGCCCCATGATCCTTTAAGGTATAAGCTGCTAAATCTTATGTTATCCTGACTGTGGCTCCACTATACTTGAATTGTTTCTTTCTGACTTCTTGCAATATTTTTTCTTTGAAGAGGGAACTCTGGAATTTGGCTATAATATTCCTAGGAGTTTCATTTTGGTATATCTTTCAGGATGTGATAAGTTTCTCGGATATCTTTTACACTATTTATCTTTTCCTTCTTATATAGTATTTTATTTTTTCCCAATTCCACATAAAAACATTTTAACCTTTTTTTTCAAAATTTGAGTTCCAAATTCTCTCCCTCTCCTCTCTTCCCCCACATTGAGAAGGCAAGCAATTTGACATAGATTATAAATATGTAGTCATGCAAAATGTATTTCCATGTAAATCATTTTGTGAAAGAAAACACTGACTTAACCCTAAAAAAATAAAGTGAAAAAAAAATCTTTGATTTTTATTTATGCTCTTCCAGTTTTTTTCCTCTGGAGATTCACAGCACCTTTCCTCATAAGTCCTACAGAATTGTCTTGGATCAATGTATTGCTGAGAATAGCTAAGTTGTTCATACTAGATCATTATACCATATTCTTGTTGCTGTGTACTGTGTTCTTCTCATTCTGCTCATTTCATTTTGCATTAGTTTTTATAAGTCTTTCTAATCAAATCCTAATAAAGCTGCCCCCAGCACCAATAGTAAAACTTCCTTATGGGCCACACTGAACAGCCTGCCCACTGCTCCTAGCTAGCCACTGCCCCTGGATCCAGTTCACATATTTGAACAGGTGTGTTCTTGTACCCAACCACAATCACATCATCCATTTAGTCCAAGACAGTATTGCAATACCTAACTATTAATCTTGATCAGACAGGACCACAATAGCTAGCCAATTGGAAAGCAGCATGACCAGAATGTTTGACCACTGAACTATCTTGTATCCTGACTGTGGCCCCAGCATATTCGAATTGTTTCTTTTTGGCTGCTTGTGATATTTTTTTTTGCTTGATCTGGGAGGTCTGGAATTTGGCTATAATATTCCTGGCAGTTTTCATTTTAAATTCTCTTTCAGGAGGCGATTGGTAGATTCTTTCAACTTCTATTGAAATAAAAAATCTCTGGTTCTAGAATATCAGGGCAGTTTTCCTTGATAATTTCTTGAAAGATGATGTCTAGGTTCTTGTTTTGATCATGACTTTCAGGTAGTCCAGTAATTTTAAAATGATTTCTCCTGGATCTGTTTTCCAGGTCAGTTGCTTTTTTCAAGGAGATATTTAGCATTTTCTTCTATTTTTTCATTCTTTTGATATTTTTTATTGTTTCTGGATATCTCATAAAGTCTTTAGCTTCCACTAGCCAAATTCTTCCTTTTAAGGAAATATTTTCTCCAATGAGCTTTTTGACCTCCTTTTCCATTTGGACAATTCTGATTTTCAAGTCATTCTTCTCTTTATTGAATTTTTGTACCCCTTTTGCCATTTGGACATTTTTTATTCAGTTTTTAAGTGTTTTCTTCAGTCTTTTTTTGTGTCTCTTTTAACAAGATGTTGACCCTTTTTTTCCTTTGTTTTCTTGTATCACTCTCATTTCACTTCTCAATTTTTCCTCTATTGTTCTTACTTGGTATTAAAATTATTTTTGAGCTGCTGCATGGCCTGAGACCAACTCAAGCTTTGGATGCAGGAATTTTGACTTTGTTGTCCTCTTCTGATTATGAGTTTTGATCTTCCTTGTTACCATAGTAACTTCCTATTGTCAGAATTGTTTCTATTGTTTGCTTATTTTCCAGCCTATTTCTTGACTTTTAACTCTGTTCTAAAGTGAGACTCTGTTCTAGGGTAGAGAGGTCATTGTCCCAAGCTTTAGAGTTTTGGTACAGCTGTTTTCAAATGTAATTCTGGGTGCTTGTAAGTTTTTTACTTCCCCAAGGTATGATCTAGGGAAAGGTGTGCTTATTACTCTCCTCTACTGCGCACTGGTTTGTGAATGACCACAAGCACTCTTTTCAGCCCTGGAACTGTGACCAGGGTCCCTGCTCCACTGTGACTGCAAGCTCTGCTGTGCTAATGTTCTTCCTCACCCTGGGACTAAGACCCAGGACTGCAACATAGATCCAAGTATGGGCAATGCAACATATTTCTGCCCATAGTACCAGGAAAGTGACCCCTGTAAATCTCCTTCTGACCCATTGTCCAATTTCCTTACGATCTATGGGCTTAGAGGTCTGGAAACTGACACTGCTCCCACTGATTTAGTCACCCTGAGGCCTGCCCCTGGTTTTCTGGGGCTCAGTCTGCATTGGCATGGCGTGCTCTGCACCTGGTTCAGCAGACTTTTCCTGCCAACCTTCTAAGCTTGTTTGGAAAATTGCTTCACTCTTTTTGTGGGGTCTGCCACCATCTTGTACTACACTATATCGACCATAAATCATCACTGGTTCTGCAACCTATTCATTCCCATCATAAGTCTCTGACTGATGTTTGACCTACAAGTGGATAAAAGATGTGTATGGTCCAGAGTATGATATACATTGAAGAGACAGCCCTCTGACCCATCATTAACCCATCATTACATATATCTTGGATAGATGCTACAGATGGACAATGACTTGGGCCCAAGATTTAATAAGACAAGATTTAGAAACTTTGCAGAGTTTTCAATGAACCTACAATTCTACCTTAATGAAAACCCATTTTTAACACCAATATTTTTTGCAGTGATGCTTTATGGCTATAAGCCATGACACATCACAATTTTAGAAGAAGAAAAATTTCAAGGCCAGCGACATTGAGAAATCTGTGCTGGAAGCAAGACATTTAAAGACAATTAGGTTGCTATTACAAGCTATCTTCAAATAAGAAAGGTTGAAAACAAAGAATTAAAAAATCATGGACTGTTGTTTTGCCCCCGCCCCCCAAAAAAACTGACAAAGAAGACATCAGCAGCTACCAATCTACATGCCTACTTTTTCATCTTTATAAAAAAACATAGAATAGCCTATGCACAAAACCAGTGCTTGGAAGGAATCTATGAGAAAGAAATATGTAGGCTTTAAAATAAATTATTTTCTTCAGTTAGTAAGTCAACAAATACTTGTTAAGTGCTCACTATGTTCCAGGCACAGTGCTAAATCCTAGGGATATTTGTAAAGACCTCATCCTTGCTTTCAAGGAGTTCCTATCCTAATGGCAAAGAAAATATGTAAATTCACTTAACAAGACAAATAAAAATATGTCTTGACATATATATATATATGTGACATATATAGTATATATGTCGTGTGTGTGTGTGTGTGTCTGTGTGTGTGTGTGTGTGTGTAGCCAAAGAAAGGTGATCCTAGGAGGAAGGCACTAGATGGGAGGAAGAGAAACTAAAAGAGGTCTCTGAGATTTGAGCTGACTCTTGAAGAAAGTCAAAGAAACAAGGTGGCAGAGGGAAGGAAGGAAAGAGGAAAGAAAGGCATGGGGCCAGGGAAAAGGCACAGAGACAGAAGATGTTATATCTTGTGAAAAGAATAATAAGAAAGTTACTGTTATAAGATAATTGAGTGGATGGAAGGGAATAAACTGTAGGAAGAATGGATATGTAGGAAGAGGGTAGATTTAAATGCTAGAGTTTGTATTTGATTTTAAATTGAACCACTGTATTTGACCTTATAGTCAGCCCTATGCTTTAAGAAGATCAGTTTGGCAATTGAATGTAGGAAGGACTGGAGCAGGGAGAGATTTGAAGCAAGGAGATCAAACAAAAGACCCTTCCATCATGAATCTCATTATGAGATGATGAGGACCTGCACCAGCATTGTGGCTGTGTGTGTGTATATATAAAATCACGAAGGTAGAAATATCTTTATTTTCATATAATTAACAGACATACAGAAAACATATGATCTTATTTACTCTAGTACTGTTTTTTAAAAGACTATTATTTCAGCATAATGAAACATACTTTTGAAGGCTCTAATCAAACAAAATATATCTCACACAGTTAAAGTTATATAATGTACTGATATGACCATGGCTCTCATTGTTCAAAAAACATTGAGGTACCCTGATTGTCTATAGGAGGAAATAATGATAGTATTAACCATCATTTATTTAGCACCTGAAGGTTTGCAAAATATTATATAAACATTATCTTATTTGATCCTCACAATTACCTTTGAAAAAAGTACCATTAATATCATATACTACAGATGAGGAAACTGAGGTTAAGGGAAGTCAAGTGACTCATGAAACTATTAAGTATAAGAGGGCTTCTCCCATTGCAGCACATCTACTACCTTGTGTGGGTGCAAATGGACTCCCTATCAACATAATGTATATCCCAAAGGTGTGTCCCACCTTGGCTTGGTCTAATGCACATGGCAAAGTCCTCCAAAAATCATTCTATTCCATGGCAAATTCTGATGTGAGAATAAAAGGAGATGGTCTATTGTATCATGGCTGCTACAATTCAATATTCTTGTTGGCAATGTCACCTCTAACAAAGTGGGAGGACTGTAAAAATTCCCCTTCTAACCTTGAATTAACCACTTCTCAGTGTTCAAAAGGGGGCTACTTTTAGTGACGTGCTAAGTGGTATTCTATGTAAAATCCTTTCTCCCATGTACATGAGCAATCCTTGGTTTTGGAACTCTACAGATTCTACAGAGTCAGAAACCGTGGTAGAGCCTTCACCTGGCTAGTGAAAACGTCTTTGGAGATCAAAGTACAGTTAGGCCATTTCCTGACTCAAATGCTGCCTAAGCTGGAAGTCTGAATTCTTTTTATTGCAGATGTTCCCTGCCCTCACTCCACAGTTATGTGTCAAACTGGTCATGGGCAGAATTCATCAACCTGCTTCTGACTCAAGCTGAGACAAATACAGCTGCTTTGCTAAATACTTAAAGAGAGGAATTAACTATTGTTTGATAAACCCCCAGACCCTGGTTTTTGGGATAAGAACTCACTATTTGGCAAAAACTGCTGGGAAAACTGGAATATAGTATGGCAGAAACTGGGCATAGACCATTATCTAACACCATATACCAAAATCAAGTCTAAATGGGTGCATGATCCAGGTATAAAGGTTGATACTGTAAGCAGTCTCGTAAAGCAAGGAATAGTTTACCTGTCAGACTTGTGGAGAAGGAAAGACTTTATGACTAAACAAGAATTAGAGAACATTGTAAAATGTAAAATGGATAATTTTGACTACATGAAATTGAAAATCTTCTGTACAAACAAAGCCAATGTAACCAAGATTAAGAGGGAGGTGGGAAATTGGGAAAGAATCTTTACAACCTATGTCTCTCACAAAGGACCCATTTATAAAATATACAGAGAACTGAGTCAAATTTATAAGAATACAGGTCATTCCCCAATTAATAAATGGTCAAAGGATATGAACAAGCAATTTTCAGAGAAAGAAATTAAAAATATCTATAAGCACATGAAGAAATGCTCTAAATCACTAGTGATTAGAGAAATGCAAATCAAAACAACTCTGAGGTACCACATCTTACCAGTCAGATTGGCTAAGATGACAAAACAGGAAAATGACAAATGCTGTGTGTGTATATGACCTAATGAAGTCACTGAGTGGAAAAGCATAAAGAGAACTTTGCAAACTTTAAGCATTATGTAATTGCTAGCCATCACCACCACCACCACCACCACCATCATCATCTTTAACTCCTCACAATTTTTCATTCCACTTGTTCAATTACTTACCAAATCTTGTGATTACAACTGCAATAGCTCTCTTTCTTGTTGAAATTCTTACTGACTGAATGCCTTCTCTCTACTTACAAGGCCATCATCACCATAAAAATTAAGAGGTTACACATAAAGAGGGTTAGGGTTGCTATGGAGACCCCAAAATACCAACACACTGGTTCCTGCTGAATGAATTCCACTCAAGTCTTCTAAGCCAAAGAAAAGTAAAGTTTATTAAAAGTTCACTTGTATTAAACACAGAGTAAGTCTGTGCTAGGTCATTTTACGGCTCTCTCACACAGGGAGGGAAGATGGGATCTTATATACAGAAAGGTTGTGGGAAGGATCTAGGGGTGGTCTAGAGGAGGAGTTTGGGAAGGTCTTCAGGAGAAGTCAGATGAGGTCAATATGTGATTAAGGGTGGGAATTTGCTGGAGGCTACCTGGAGACTACAGATAATGGTGGGCTAGACCAGTTCAAGGGTGGATTGATATTTTGATAGGTTCAAGGGTGGGAAGTCTACTAATACTGTGACGTTTGGGCCTAGCCACAAAGTAAGGCTTATGGCCTCATGCAAATGCCTCATCAACTGGGACGATTTAATCAGAGTTTAAGGGGGGGGGGGGTTACCAGAGCCTGTACCTCAAGAACTCAAGGAGAGCTTAAGGGGGTTCCCAGAGCCTATACTTCATCATCCCACATCAAAGAAATGGGACACAAATTCCTTTGGGGTAAAGGGCAAAGGTCTCAGCTTCTGAAAGTGCTTCTTACTGGCAAGAAGCATAGAGATGTCCTTGCCTCTCTGTGTCCTGTTCTAGGGGGTCAGACTTCACATTCAAAGGGTCAGACTCTGGAACCTGGATGATGCCAGGTCCAGTGGGCTGGAGAACTTGGATTCAGTCAGAGATATGTATAGCCTTAGTGGGCATCCAGTTGTTGATGGCTTGAACCTTGGGGGAGACAAACCTGTCCAGGACCTCATCACTTCTTACTTGGATTTTTACAAGTCTCCCAATATGCATCTCTGGCTCAAGTCTCTTCCACTTCTAATCTATCCTACACATAGATGTGAAAATGACTTTCCCAAAAAGTGTAATTCTGACCATGTCACTCCCCTACTAGATAAACTCCATTGACTCTTTAACAACTCTACAATTAAATATGAACTCTTTTAATTGGCTTTTAAAGCTCTTTACAATCCTTCCTAAGAAGGATTGTCCCTACCAGTCCTTCTAATCTTAATATACATTTTCTCCCTTTCTTTACACCATAGTCTAGCCATATTGACCTACTTGCTGTCCTCACGCAAAATACTCCATCTCCTATCTCTCTACTTTAAGACTGGCTATACCCCCATACTTGGAATGTACTCCCTCCTTACTTTCACCCTAAGAATTTTTTTTTCTTTCAAAACTGTGCTCACGTGCCATCTTCTACCTTTCTTGTTCCCCTCAGCTATTCATGCTCTTATAAAACAATTTAACTTGTGCTTATTTTCTATGCATGCATTTGGGTGCCTGGTGTCTCTTAGTGCCAGGCACATAACAGGTGTTTAATAAGTGCTTACTGATTGATTGAACAGCAGAAATGAAGCATCTCCTCCTTTTGAGGAGCTTACATTCTATCAGGATCAAAGTGTAAGGAATTTTGAATTTGAGGTCCTGGCTATTTGAGGTCAAACCTTATTTGGAACAATTGTTTTTATCTTGGTAAGATGTAGCATAAGCCCCTTCCTCAGAAGTATGGATATTATTCCTGTGTCTTTAAGAGAGGATAGAATCTTGGCCAGAATGGCATATTAATCTGGAGACTGTTAAACATCAAGCCTCAAGACAGATTGTGTGAAGCATAGAAATAAATGACTATGAAACTTTCATCAGAGATTGAGTTAACTGTTTTCTTTGAGAAGGATTGAAGAGTGGTTACCTGAGATACATGAGCTCAACATTTGTGGTGTAGATTAGGTGTTGCAAAGAGAATTCTTCAGAAACTTTGACTACCATCCTGAGAAAGATGAATGTTAGGACTATATTTCCAGAGTTGAAGAGCGATCATCATACATAACAGTGGCTAAATATGACTAAACATACTTTCCTCCACCCCACAATGATATACTTAAATATGTTTTTTTCTTGTTTGTTGCATCACTAATAAATTGTATAACTAGCAATATTAATACTAATTTAAGCCTTTGAGACTAAGGAGTTTGAGAAAGAGAGAGGAAAGAAAGATTAAAATACTATAGATTTGGGGTGGCTAGGTGGCACAGTGAATAGAGCACTGGCCCTGGAGTCAGTAGGAACTGAGTTCAAATCCGGTCTCAGTCACTTAACACTTAACTAGCCATGTGACCTTGGGCAAGTCATTTAACCCCAATGGCCCTCTAAAAAAAAGCCAAAAACAATACTATAAGTTTATTTTCTAAACTGGTTTGGAAACTAATTGATTAATCAGTGAAAGAGATTGTGTATTTCTATAAACTTATGAGAAAATATAGGAATATAATGTTTAATTGCCTCAGAATCAAAGATAAAGGTTAATAAAGTGATGAATCAATTAGTTGACTGGGCGTGATTATCAAGCCGTGTAGAGCATAACAGCCTGCTCCATCCTATTTAAGATACGTGTGGGGACGTGGTTCCCTAACACCTATCACATTCGAAGGTTACTACTTCTGAAAATAATTATGAAGAATTACTAATTAAAATGATCAAACAATAAAACAAAGTGACTAAGGGTGCGTGCCAAAATCAGTTTGATTTTCTACATTTTGGTGAGACAAAAGGTATGATTTTGTGTTTAGAAGACCCATGTTCATTCATAACCTCAATGTTATTTTGATAAATGCCCCAATTTCCCGTGGCAAAACTAGCTTCAAAATAGGTGTTTTTTTAAATATCTCTCAATCAAAATGTGAGAATTAAATCAATGCTTCAAAAGATCTGTGATTGCATCAGTTTTGATTAACTCTCTACACTGTCATATTGCCACCCATCTAACCATCAGTAGATAATTTCAATCACCTTCAAATTTCCTCCAAAAGTCAACTTAGATGATCACTGTGTAGTACTTTTCAGGGACTCAGACTCAAAATCCTTCTAGCCAGAGCCCATGTTCTATTAGCATAGACTTTGACACTCCAGTCATCTCAATTATACAAGAAAATATATATTGGACCAAATATTGGTCATAAATATTTAAGCTATATATGTCTGTGTGTGATATGTGTGTGTGATGTTTAAGTGAATTTGTGATCTTATCAATGGTTCTATTCCTTCCACTGGTTCAGATTACATACCTTCCCAGCCTGTGTGACTCTTGTCCATGTCTCCCATATGTTTACCATAAGGATGTCTACCCAACATGCTTTAGCCCTTCTCTTTCTCTTGACATTACAAAGATGGCAGTGGAATAAATGCCTTGAAGCATTATTCATCTTTCTCACTATGTGACCAGCCTATCTCCTTTCCATGAATAGTTTTCTTTGATTACATACTTTATTCTACATCTCCATAATCCCCCATTTGTAATGTATTGTAATCTACTCACACCCACCATGTAACCTTCTTTTGCACTCTGGATGATACATATCTTCATTTCTTCAGAGAGCACAGTGTTCAATGCCTCACAATCATGCAGCAATACTAGATGAATACTGACATCAAAGAAATTGGCCTCTCTAATACATCTAGTATATAAATGCAAAATGTTAATACTGGTGTTTATGATCACATGAGACATATCGTAGGAATAGCTGAATTAATGACTTATATAGCAGTGATCTGCTAATCCCTTTCTTTTTTGGATCATTCCATCACAGCATTTTCTCATTTACCAGATTATTATTGTTGGTGATGTATATGGAAGATAATAATTCAACCAAGCTGTTATGTATTGGGTGTATTTTAAAAATATCCTTACAAAAACATAACCAGCCTTTATGAACCACATGTTCTTTACATTACAATTCTTGGTCAAGGGAAGGGGGTACAGGCAAGAAGCAAGGTGTGTCCACCTAAAAGGAAACAGTATAGCATCAAACTTTGTTTCAAATGTTATTTGAAAACATATTTGAAATCTCTGCAGAGGTCCCAAATGCATGCTGACATGGAAATGAATTACACTGTGCAATACGTATTACCATCTGCCCTGGCAAAGTCACCTTTTTTGCTGAGTTGAGTGGAAAGGTTAGTTTCAGCTTAGCTCTGTGGTTGGGCAGCTCACCAAACTGAGCTCAACACCAAAAGAACACAGGGGAATAGTTTGAGAAAGAGTAATTTCAAAATTTGTGAAGTTTTATATGCTGTGTTAATTTCCTGTATGCTATTCTGAGGTAGATATGGCTTCTAGAGGGAAGTTTACAGTGACAGGTGGGATCCTTCACACACTACATTTAGGTGGTCTGGGGTCAAGGTGAAAGTTTATCCTAGATTTCAGCAAAGGGGCTTACATAAGGAACTGATTTATAGACTCCGCCCTGGAGAGAGGTTGAAGAAGAAACTGAGCAAAGCTTTTTATAACAATACTAAAAAATTTCACCTGCCATGGGAGTTGTGATGAAGTTGGAATGTGCTGAAAGTAACCAAATAGAGTGAGTCTATTTATCTTGAAGATTTAATGTAAAATAAGCTATTAGACTTAGAATTTTAGTGAGATTTCTAGTGGCACATTCTTGAATGTGCTGCTTTGTATAAAGAAAAGTAATTTGCATTCTGACAGTGAAAGGGAGCCAATACCCTCCTCAAGTTCATTCCCAACCATGGGCCCTGAAGACATGCAAATGTAAAATGCATATGTCATGTAAAACAATTCCATTAAAAAAAAATCACTTTATGTCCAGAACTCAAATTCTAGCTGTTCACCTCCAAAAGGAGGCCCTTGTTCCCCCTTCCCACTTCCTATCCTTTTCTCTCAGTTCTCAGAATATGTTGTGGATTACGTGCTTTAAGACATCTACTCACTTAGCACATCTGAAGTCATCTTTATTTGTGTATCATTTAATTAAAGAAAAGACAGCCTATCTAGGCGTATACACAATAAACAACAATGTCTAATATGAATTAAGGGAAGACATCTGGGATCTAGATAAACCCATGCAAAAAGCTTGATTAAAAGAAAAGGGACCTTGCCTCTCATTCTGAATAGTGGACCATCTTCAAACTGTAAATAGAACTCTGCCTCACAGAACATTGTACACTCCTAGGCTCTCCAAACTACAAAACTGCCAAATGTTAAGATTATCAATTTTATGTATACTGTCTTTGGAGCTCAGACACAATGACCAAGATATTATTTTGAAATATTATCTGAATGAAAAACTGGATAAAGATGTTATAAATCCCAAGATTTAAACAAAATAAAGCCAATTGAGATTTACATATTCTGGAATTCAAGAATGTACATCTTTGGAGTTATGTTTCCTTTGACTCATTCATTCTAAGTGAAAAGTTATTATAGGATTGACAAATACATTGCTGCCACAAAATACAACTATTTTGATTCCATGCAATCCAAGAAAGACTATCCTTCAGATAGTTTCTGAAGGAAGATAGTAATTAGAGGAAGAGAGACTTCTCAGCTTCTCAGTTATGGGAAAAATCTCCTAGTCTAGTATTCTCAAAGTTGTGGCCTGGCAAAGATTTCTGAAGTCCCCATTACCCCTTCCCTGGCAGCATGGGTCTCTTTTTCTCTACAGTGTGAGAGATCAAGTGGCTATTTAAAGGGAATAGGGATAAAGAAATTTTTAAAATTACAACGATCACAGGATAAGCAGGAATATTTTCACTTGAAAATTATTAAAGGATAGATATCTCAGTTTTACATAGAGTATCTGTATATCATTTATATCTAAAGTAGTCAGTTGCTCAGATGGATCTCTGATGTCATAAATGTGGACATTCCCACCATTTATGGACACTCAGACTTTTCATGCCTGTCTACCCCATGCAACTCAATATCAGGATATTGGGGAGCACAAAAATTGTCTGTTAGCTCTCAGGTCTGCAAAGGCATCAAGCCAAATGGATGTGTTAGGCCCAGAAGAAGAAGATAAGAGCACACTGGATCACCTTTGGGAAGCTGCATATTTCTCTTTTTTAATTAATTAATTTTTAGTTTTTAATACTCATTTCCACAAGATTTTGAGTTCCAAATTTCCTCCCCATCTCTCTCTTCCCCCGACACCAAGATGACATGCATTGTGATCACATTTTCCCCCAGTTTATCCTCCCTTCCATCACCCCCCACATCCCCTTCCCCTTTGCTTTCTTGTAAGGCAAGATAGATTTCTAAACCTCATTGCCTGTATATCTTATTTCCCAGTTGCATATAAAAACAATTTTTTAACATTTAAAAAAAAACTTTGAGTTCCAAATTCTCTCCCTTCTTCCCTTCCCACCCAACCACATTGAGAAGGCAAGCAGTTCAATATAGGTTATACATGCATAGTTATGAAAAACACTTCCATAATAGTCATGTTGTGAAAGACTAACTATGTTTCCTTCCATCCTATCCTGCCCCCCACTTACTCTATTTTCTCCTTTGACTTCGTCCCTTTTCAAAAGTTTTTGCTTCTGATTACCCCTGTGCCAATCTGCCCTCCCTATTATCCCCTTCCCCCTTATTTCCTGTATGACAAGATACCCAGTTGATTGTGTATGCTATTCCCGCCTTAAGCCAAATCCAATGAGAGTAAGGTTCACTCATTTCCTTTCATCTCCCCTCCTTCCCCTCCATTATGAAACTTTTTTCTTGCCTCTTTTATATGAGATAATTTACCTCTTTCTTTCTTTCCCTTTCTCCTCCCAATATATTCTTCTCTCACCCATTAGTTTTATTTTTTAGACATTATCCCTTCATATTCAACTCACTCTGTGCCATCTATCTATCTATCTATCTATCTATCTATCTATCTATCTATCTATC